>NC_056743.1:1114349438-1114949438 GCF_019279795.1 Protopterus annectens | reverse complement strand
CAAAGGTTTTAAAAAAAAAACAGGATGTAATCACAATCACAGATAAATAATGTAGCAATAATCCACAGTAGTATATCCACAGTCAAGTGCTTTTGTCCTTCCTGGACTTCTTCAGAACTGTGATATTACTTAAAAACACCATTTTTAAAACACAAAACAACCAATCACAAGAGTAACATAATTAATTATGCAAATAACTTTAAAAAAAAATACATATTTTTTTACATATATAAAATATACATTTATTCAAAGCTTTTTTGCCCTATATTTTAATTCGGGCTTGAGTGAAATAAAATCATTTGATCCTGGTGCGACAGTGGAGTTTTAACGCATCTGCCACTTCATTTCAGGCCTTTCCAACTTAATCTTCCAGTCACCCCCACCCTAATATCCTTAGCAACCACTTCTAATGTACCAAAATGAAATATATGATTGGGGTTAATTTTAATATGCCGGTATAGTGCATTGTTTTCATCCTGCCTTCTAACATCACAGAGGTGCTCGTAGATCCTCTTTTTCAGCATCCTCTTGGGTTTACCTATGTAAAACTAGGAACAGTCCTGACAGATGGCAACATAAACCACCCCTCTTGTAATACAGGAACCTCTTACCAACTTGATGTCAAACCCTGCCCTTTCAATATGAACTACAGGGGAGGTTAAAAGAAACCTATAATATTCACAAGCACCACACCTTGTGGTACCCTTCAGGTTGGTGGCTCGTTTAGAAATAGGGTGTTCTAATAAAAATTTCATATTGTTGTTAGTCTGGTATACAAATTTTGGTTCAGGTCCTACAACATCTAACACTTCTCTATTACCTTTAAACAGCAGCCAATTTCTTTTAACAATAGCCTTTATCTTCTCACTACTCTCACTATAGGTGATCACCATTGAAAAATAAAAATCATCTTTAGGCTGGGTGGACACATCACCTTCCCCTTGTAATTTGGAGCCCAAACGTGGTTTATACCTAGAACCCCATTATCTTGTAACTTGATGGCAAATAGGTAACACAAACCTATAAAGGTACCCCCTTTTCACAAACAAACCTACCAGGGTTCCCATTTCTACCTTATCAGTTTCTAAACTGGAACACATTCTCACAATTCGAACCATCTGACCCTTTACAATAAATCTCTTGACATGTATTGGGTGACTACTCTTAAAATCTAAGTAGTTGTTTGCAAATGTGGGCTTTCTGTATATCCTGGACTCAAAACAAGAATTTTCTACATTCTAAGTAATTAGTACATCTAGTTAATTAATCTTATCAACACTAAAATTACCAGTGAATTTGAAATATTCACAAGAATTATTTACATAATTAATGAAATTCTCATGTTGATCTTTCTCTTTCCAAAGGACAAAAATATCATCCAGAAATCTTAGCTAACTAATCCAAGAATCCACAAATGGACTATTGTGTATATACAGTTTTTCCCAGCCAAACATGACAAGATTTGCTAACATAGATGCGCAACTAGTACCCATTGCGACACCATGGGCTTGTCTGTAAAACTCACCCCCAAAAAAGAAGAAATTATTTTTCAAAACTGTCTCCATTAACATCATTACAAAATTCACCATAGTGTTACATAGAGAAGTCCTTTCCAATAACACTTCATGGAAAATCTCCAAACCAAGGTCATGAGGGATAGAGGTAAATAAGTCCACCACATCAACAGTAGAACAACTTATGTTCCCATCAAAAAAACTCATTTTTAATATGACTTAAAAAGTCCCAAGAGTCATTAAGAATGTAGTCAATAGGGGTAAGAGACTTCCTTACAACTCGGCCAATAAATAAACCCAAGGAATAAGTGGGGCTGTTCTGGCTAGTTATTATAAGTTGATAAGGGGAGTCAGCTATATTTTTATGTGTTTTCGGAATTCAGAAAACAATAGGAATAGTAGGACTGTTGTTAATTAGAAATTCAAAAACTTTCTCACTAATGACACCCTGGAATAAAGAATCTTCTAGTGCCAACTGAATTTTCCTATGTGCGATATTAACTTCATTCTTAGATACCTTTTTGTATTTACCTTCTTCCTGTAACATTGTAAAGGTTTTTTCATTATACTCCTCAGTTTTCACTATAGCCATACCACCCCCCTTATCTGGTTTCATAAACCTAAGCCCCTCATCCCTCCGTAACTCCATAAGTAATTGATTTTCTTCCTTAGTTAAATTATATTGCTTAATTCTATTTTTTCCATGTAGCTCAAATAACTGCTGGGAGCATATTTTTTCAAAGTTAGCTATCAAAGGGTGAAGAGGGGGATTTATACAACTTTTTTTCTGTATTCTATTTTTCCAATATTATCCTTAAACATAAATTTTAAATTTATTTTTCTAGAAAAGATCTTAAACTCTGTCATAGTAGTAGCAATATCATCCTTCTTCGTAGGTACAAATTTTACACCCTTACTTAAAAGGGGAAAAAAATGTCTATGGCAATACCTGCATAGTTATAAATATTAAATCCTTAATAGAAAATAAGTAACTCCCCAAAAGAACTAATAATATCACTTGTAAAGGTAAGTTCTTCTGAACTTAATTGTAACTGTTCTTCCTCCTTTGATATTGATTGCTGTATGGATTCACTCTGCCTCCGCTCTGGGGATCTAAAAAAACTTTATTGGTACCTCTATAATTGTTCCTGTTATTTTGCAACCTTTCTGACCTTCTAATGGGTGGGTAATCATTATCATAGTAAATCTCCCTCTCACTGTCTCTTTGGTAACCACCTTGCCTTTCCTGTAAGATAGTATTCCTGGGTTCATTAACACTTTCTTTAATCGTTTCCACATAAGATTTAGGAAAAGGGTAGGTCACCTTATCCCTGTACTCATTCTTGTCCCTTATTAACTTTCTTTTCTTTCCTTTCTCTCTGTGTTAACCTCCACATCCTCCTCAACTTTGTCAAACAAAGCATTATACTTCACAACAACAGTAGTTGTTGTGCAGATCATTCAAGATAGAATCCTTACATTTTTCAGTTTTAGTTAACAGTTCCTTTACTCTGCTGTTGTTAACTCTAATAGTTAATTCCATTAGTTCAATACCGTGACAGTCGAACATTTCAACAAGTTCATCACATTCCTTTTGTCCTTTTTTTAAACCATTAGGGAACTTGTAAACACACAAGTCCCTTGGTACTCTGTGCTTAACTACACACTCAAAAAGGTATGCATTGTCACACTGTAAGTTACGTACCTTTAACAGCATTTGTTCAAGTTCACTAAGTCTATTGTCCATAGTTTCTTCTCTAGTTACTGGAACTTCGTTGAATAGTCTGAAATAGTCATTGAACCAGCCCTGGAATCTGTTTTTCGGTAAAGTATTTTTTCTACTGTGATTGTGATTAAATTTTGTTTTTTTTTAAAAACCTTCAACTTGATTCGCAGCTTATTGATCTGGCGGGGTGTTCTCCCTTCTCCCAAACATCCTCCCTGCCCCAGGGAGCATGCTCCTACAGGCTGTCTCAGCTTATATGTGTACAAAGAAGCAGAGCTCACTTAATTGCTGCAAGGAAGGCTGATACTCTAGTCAGGAAGGGTATGCTCTCACTAAAAGTCATTCAATAGTCTAGCCAAAGTTGCCTCCCTCCTGCATGGATGGGGAAACCCACAGTAGACATACACTCACATCCTTTCTTGCCAGTTCCTACAGGCAGCTGATCTGATAGTCAAATTTGGGTTGTCTATGTAACAGATCTGCTTTATCCATCTTTAGCACAGAACTCACTATTTTTCTGATAGTTTAAGTGTTGGTTTGAAATCTCAGTGAAAGCCATACATTGGTACCAGCTAACATGTAGACTGTTTTTTTTCCCTTTTCTGTAAATCCATCATTTTTTTGCACAGGATATCATTTGAATCTTCCTGTGTGAACAAATCTTATCTCCATAGGTTCATAGGTAGGTACTAGGCTACTGGCCCTAGGGCCTATACAAGCCTAGCCAAAAAGGTACCCTGGCTTTCACCACCCAAGAAAATTATTTTCCTGTGCCGCTGTCAAGCAGAACCACAGAAGTGCTCCCCGGGGTGAATTTCCTATTACCCATCCAATCATCAAGATTTTTCTTGAAGAATGCTAATGAGGAGCTCTGTTTGACATAGACAGGTAGTCTGTTCCAGAGTATGGGAAGTCTCTGGGACAGGAATCTATCCCTCCAGCACGATCTGTTTATTGTGGTGACAAGGTTTACATCCCTAGAGTGTGTAGCTCAGAAGGATTGGGATTTCTTTAAGTGGAGCATATCCAACAGCTCTGGGTTTGACATAGCTTTGTATGTTAGGCAGAGATCACCTCTGAGTAGGCAATATGTGACGGAGTAAAGGTGGAGTTTTTTGAGTTGGTCTGCGTAAGGCATCTGTTTGAGGCCAGTAATCCTCTTTGTGGGGTATTTTTGTGGCCTTTCTAGTTGTTGTAGATGTCTTGTGAGGTACATACCAAAAGGGGCGTTGAACTCTATAATGGGTCTAATGAGTGATGAGTATAGTCGAACAATGACCTCTTTTTTTCTGGATGAGAAACCTTTTGTGATGAGGTGTGCCACATAGAAGGATTTTCTGACCACTGTGGCAATGCGATTATCAAAGGAGAGACTACTGTCCACCTGTGTCCCAAGGTCTCTTATCACACTTTCAGTGTTAAGTAGACTACTGCCTATGTGGTAGTTCATGGGGACAGAGTTTTTACCAAAGGGGGTGACAATGCACTTTTTGGCATTGAGCTTGAGACCATGGCTTTGACACCAGGCATCTGTCTCAGTGAAGCCCTTTTGTAGGCTGTCCACATCATTAGGAGTTTCGATTATGGCTCCTAGTTTGTAGTCATCTGTGAATTTAGTTAGCCAAAGACCTTCTGTGTTAGCCTGTACTTCAGAGAAGTAGATACCAAGCAGGAGAGGACCCAGGACTGAACCCTCTGATACTCCACTTGTCACTGGTCTGAAGTCTGATTTGGAGTCTGCTACTTTCACAGTGTGGGTTCTGTCAGTAAGCCAGTTGGCAACCCATCTTTTGACATAGGGATTTATCTATAATTCCAGAGTGGGGGATGGTGTTGAATGCCTTGGTGAGATCTAGATAGGCTGTGTGAACCACCTTACCCTCATCTATGGCTTTGGTGACTGCTTCAAAGAAGTCTATCAGGTTTCGGAGACATGATCTGCCTTTTACAGACCTGAACTGTGTGGGGTCCAGAGTTTGGAGATCTCCAATGTCTTTGTTTATGGGTTCCATGATGATACGTTCCATGGCCTTACAGACTAGGCTCATCAGGCTAATGGGGCTGTAGTTCCCGGGGTCTGTTGTGGCCCCCCCCTTTGTGGAGTGGGATAACCGTTGCGGTGTGCCATTCAATGGGCACAAAGCCTGAGGTGAGGCTATGACTGAACATGGTACTTAGGTGGGGTGCCAGTTCATTCTGTAGTTCATGTAGAAGGCAGCCTGGGATGTTGTCAGGTCCCATGGATGCTGTGTTCTTGGCTTTGGAGAGTGAGGTTTTACCTGCGCAGCCGTGATTACTGGAACGTTGCATTCTTCCGGTATAAAGATGGGCCCTTTAGGGGGTGAGAAGTGGGTAAAGTTAGCACTGAACCTATCTGCCAGGATGTTGGCAATATCAGTTGGTTCTGTATATTTAGTGTCATTGTGCTGTAACTCAGAGCAGATATGAGTGTTGCCATTGAGATTCTTGACCTAACTATAGAATGCTTTGTGGTTGTCTTTAGAATCAGTGGTGATTTTGTTTTCATAACTAGCTTTGGAGGATTTTATGAGGGATCTCAGCTTCTTACTGAGGCTGACCAGGGAGTTCCTCCAATCATGAGATTTTACTCTTTTTTGCAACAGTTTCTTTCTTCTGTTGTAGAGTTTGTTTATGGCAGAAGACCACCAGATTGGCTTCCTTTTTTTGGAGGATAGCATCTTGGTTCTGTTAGGGATAGCATGATCCACGCACTCGTGTAAGTGCTTATAAAGTGCATTTGTGTAGGATTCAGCAGTCATATCTCTATTGTCCATCTGCATGGGTGTCGTGAAGTTTGCCATTTCTGTCTTAAGAAGCGTGAAGTTGGCTTTGGAGAAATTTTTTACGGTTGTTTTCCTAATGGGGAGGGTGGGAGCGGGATGTAGATGTCTAGGGTGATTAGCTTGTTGTTGGATCTGACCAATGAGGAGCTGACCTCATTCATTTTACAAGGCACACTTTATCACTTCCATGGCTGTTTGGAAGCCATGCCCTGGTCTGGCACACAAAAGGCAAATAAACATGTCTGGATAAGATATTAGCCTATCTCAAAGTATGCACACGCATCCACATGAAAGCACACACACACACACACACACACACACACACACACACACACACACACACACACACACACACACACACACACACACACACACACGCACAAACAAGCATGTATGCTCGGTATCTCTTTGTCTCACATGTATTGTGTTTGCACATTTATGGACAATTTAGAGGATCACCATTTCATTTACTGTCATGTCTTCAAATGTAGCAGAAAAGCACAGACCCCAGCAAAACACCCACCTAGATAAAAGGAGGACACCACAATTTAGAAGTCACACAAGCCACAAACCCAGTTCTATGAAGCAGTGACACTAATTATTGCATCATTTTACCACCCCAAATGGCTGTAATTACTAGTTAAAATTCAAGGAAGAATGTTTCCACATCATGAAAAATAATCAAATATTGTACATAGTTTTCTATCTCTCTTCTCTCTGCCCTATCTGGGAATGATTCTCATTACTGCCTACATATAAATGTTGATGCTATCTAACAAAGATAATCAATACTTCCATGTATGCACTCCACTTTTTCTATTGTACAACTCCCTCTCTCTGAATACATCAGTATCATGATTGTATACATAGCAAATAGTGTACTTTCCACCTGTACTTCTCCCCTATTCTACTGAAAATTTTATTTACTGCAATCCTTCAAATGTTATTTTTTTATAACTATTTACAGATGATTTAAAATTGTTAGTTTTATAATTATGTACACATGATCTACTGCCTCTGTCCAACTTAAATGCTCTACAAATGGTTCCCTAATCTACTATGTATGTATGTAATGAATGTTCTTCTATTTTGCCATTGTACATTACTAAATCTCATTGTATAATATTACTTTTTGTTTTACTTTTATGTAATATGGAGCTTTTCTCCCCAGGCCTCCACTGAAAATGGGCTCCTTGAGCCCAGTGGACCTCCCCGGTTATCAAACTGGAAGTAAATAAATAAATAAATAATGAAACCATGAGCCTTGGCCTTGAAGTGAAGAAGAGTTTGAG
Source organism: Protopterus annectens (assembly GCF_019279795.1). NCBI lineage: Eukaryota > Metazoa > Chordata > Ceratodontiformes > Protopteridae > Protopterus > Protopterus annectens. The sequence continues at coordinate 1,114,942,102 of NC_056743.1, read as the reverse complement.
GCAGCAACTGCTTGTATGTTATGACTCACTTAACATAGCAGTGATTTTTCTTTTCTGTGCTCAAGTGTATAGAATTGTTTATGTTCTCCAGAATCACAGCCTCCCAAAAAAAGAGAGACAACTTGTCACCAACCGTAGCTGACTGCTCTTTCCCCAAGGTACAGTGACCCTGGTGTGAGGTACAGAAGACTTGCCACTACAAACAATGTTTCCCCCATTGGCTAGTAAATATCACTGTCTCAATTACAATTTTGTCTAGAAGCTGATGGCTAAGAGTTACCTTTGCCAGGGATTTGTGAATTAGGGTATGCAGTTTTCAGGAATAATACTGGATTCTTATTTGCAGGGGCTTTATTCTTCTGAGGTCTTCTATCATACTAATTAAATGCAAATGTTAAGCCAGAGTGAATGGCTTTCTTTATCCATTGTCTAGGCTTTGCTGAATGAGTATTGTAATAAGACCAACTGGATCACAAATTTCACTTGGGTCTGGAGTGCATAGAAACACAGTTACTTGAGTTTATGAGTGGATTTGGCAGCAGCTGTACTCTGACAGACTGTAAGATTTGAGAGAGCTGATCATCTTTTTATTTATTTGTAGAGGTTTTTTTTTGTCCTTTTTTTAACATTTGGTACAACCTGATAGCACAGATTTTACATATAAATGAACACTCAACTACATGATGTGGTAATCAGTCGAGAAAGAAACAAAAACATATACAGAAACAAAAGTTATGCCTCTCTCTTCTGTTGCATCACCCAAGTTGTAGAGATTTTTAACATCTTATAGTGCTCGCCAGAGGTTTCAGACTGTTTATTATCTGATTAATCCCACCTTTTCTCACCTGTTGCTATGACACTTAAATTATATCTTAGCCTTCTTAAAATGATAAAATCTAAGAAAAAACAGAGAAATTATTTCTGAAAAAAAAGAAATCATAGATGGTCATGTAAAAAATAATGAAAAACAGACCCTAGCCTTTGCAAACCAAATCCCCTAGGACATGTGCAACAGACTGAGATCATCACTGCCTGCGCAAAACTTTGAAGCACTTCCCATAATTAACTTTTTTGTCCTTTTAGGACATAACATTCTTATCCTTTCCTTCATCTGAGATCATCTTGCTACTTTTGAGTGTTTGCCACATATTTAACTCCTGTCATCTTCTCTCCCACCCTCCTGGGGACTCATCATTACCCACAATACATTTTTTTCTTGTAATTTGAGGGTTTGTAAGTTCTCGGACCACACGTTCTTCTTATGATGTTTTAATTTTTTTGTACATATTTCAACTCTCACAATTCATCAGTTCAAACAACAAAGTAGATAACATGTCGCAAGTTATGTGAATACAGAGGTTCCAAGTGGAGTCAATGTCTTATCTCCTTCCTATTTAGTTATGTCTATTATAATCGCAAGGCAGATGACTAAGGCTTATATGCCTTATTATTTTGTACAAATAAAACTTTCTCTCATTGAAGTATCTTCTTTCTGTTGCGGTTTTACTCTGGGATTATTTATGAAAGTAAGTACTGTGGCATGGGGAATGTCTCTTAAACAAATCTGGTTATAATATCAACACATATTAAATAACATTTGCAGGTGAGATATGTTTAATACTGACTAGAATTTCTTTGTACTTGAAATTTTTAGAATGACACTTAAACTGCTATATTCCCATGATAAATTTTGTGTGTGTCTACCACTTTTCTCATTCTTGTCTCAAAAAAAAGGAAAAAAAAAACTTTCTGTCATTGCTTCTGAGTCATTCATCGGCTGTGCTCATTAGTTCTTATAAATCATTTTTTCCTCTGCAAATGTTTCCTTCTTAGGATCTGTTAATTGCCGTGAAATATTTGAAAGCTTATTTCATGTCTCTGACTTCTGTTTCACTTTTCTATAAATAAGAAGGTCATTCTGTATAAGCTGGTTGTGGTTTGACATAAGGATATTACTGAATATTAGAGAATGAACCCAACAGAACAAAAAATGTTTAAATGGTCATTTTCCTCTAAAGTCATGTTTATATATTTAACCTACAGTTTTCATATTTTAATACTGCCTGCTTATTATAATGACAGTTCCACTTTATGTAATAATATTTGGTAATGAAGTGTGCTCACTACTGCAATCTTGGACCAGTATTTCAGAGGCAGTTCTAGTTTAGAGCTGAGTGTGGTCCTTGCTACAAAAATGCAATGAACAGTAGATACCAACACTATAGGAAATGCAAGCAAACGTACATATATTGAAAAGAACATACAAATGTACATGAAATTTTCAGTCTATCTTAACAGGAAGTTTCCATATTCCATGTGTTAAACTACCAATCAGAGTCAACTCAGATCCAGAACTAGGTGACCTAGGCCACTGTCTAGGGCCTGCTCTGGCTGGGGAGGTTCATGTTCATGAAAAAAATCTTCCATAAATAAAAACAGAGGTCCACTGCTCTGCTAAGTGCCTCATATTACCATCTTCTGGCTCTGCTAACAATGATCAAACAACCTGCTTTCTATATATTCTGATAAACAGGGAAAAAAAAGTTAATGTAATTGCTACTAGTGCAGCACAACTGATGCTCTGGTGAACCCTGGGAGTAACCACTAACATTTGGGGGTTGTTTGTGAGGGAGGCAGATTTAATTTGGAATAAAGGGGATTAATCTCCCCCTGCCTCAGTTAATGATTATAGGCTGATACTAAATGTTTTTTCATAGGTGAAAATACTTGAAAAACTGGCGTATGATGGAATTGTGGACTACATTACCTATTATAATATACTTTTGCAATACTCCATGACCAAGTGTGGGTAATGCAGGATTTACCCATGGTTGGTGTGATTTCATCACTAGAGTGAAGCCTGAGTGGGTAAACAAAGCCAACCACTGGTGAATCCTGCATTATCCACCCTCAGGAGTGGATTATTGCTATTATACAATGACATTATTTAAGAAAAAAAGTATTACTTTTTCTAAATAATACCATTGTATAAAAGAATGTTAGTGGTCTTTTGCTGTCTTGTACTCTGGGCCATCCAAGGTATATACTGTGCATGCTGTAAGTCTATTCTTGTTTTGGGGATATGGAAAAAATATGAGGGAAAAATCAGAGACAATTGAGAGGTATATGCTTGTGTAAAATATAAACAGTTTGAGAATATAAAATTGTACTTGTATTACAGAAATGCATACATTTCAGCTGTCTCTAATTTGGCAGAACGCCCATGATTTTGCATCATATTGTTTGCCCTTTTCCCCATAGAGCTCTGACTTTCTAGTAAATTACTAAGGGTTACAGTGATTGTATAATGTCAAACTGTGTTTCATACTTCTTATTGTTCAAAAAATGTATTTTAAGAAAAAATGTTATTCTGTTAACTTTTTATATGAATTAGGGTAATGTTTTAAAATTGCCCTTGATTTTCAGTCATTGCCTGTCATTACACTTAGGTTTGTCCAGAATTCTTGAACTGGTGTTCTGAACTGGTGTTCTGGTTCTGGAAAATGCTCATTTGTAATGCTGTTAATAATTTATTGCAAGAGTGTGAGGAAAAACAGGAATGTTCTGCAAAAGTCTAAACAGTTAAGCAGTATGGTTACTGGCTGTATGATTATTTTATTCTGTGGTTCATAAAATCTTTCCATATAAATATATCTGAATAGAAAGCCCAACCACCTAAGAAGAGTTTAGCTGACTGTGATATGCCCGATTTATAATGGGCAGGCTGATTAGGCTATCCAATTAGCATGCACATTTTTGAATACTAAACACCATTTATTGTATAATTACCAAAACGCAACATGGCTTCAGATACAAATACAGCAGCATTACTGCCTTTTACAAATTAACTGGCCAAATATATCATAATATTGAAAAATATGAACTGATGGAAACAATATTTTTAAACCTTAAATGCACATTTGAAATGTTGCTCACAGTTTGCTTTCAATCAGCTTTAAAGTCATGGGTTTTGCTCCTGAAGTAATGCAATGGTTTATTAGCTGTGTCCCACAGAACTTTTACAGTTCATACAGACAATATAAGACCTTGACTTTACCCTAAACGGTGTACCATAGGAATCAGTACTTGGACCACTTCTGTTTTTATTAATAACCTGCTGTTGTGCCTTCCCAATTTATATTGTAAACTGTATGCTGATGATTTAGTACTACTGAAGGCCTACAAAAATCCTAATCAACTTAATTAAGATCTACAAAATGATTTGTTTGGGGTTTAATTTCTCCAGTTGCTTTGAGTTTATAATACCATGATAGAAATGGAACTCATTCCTAAGTCAGGGTGTGATTAGAATTCATGAAATGAATCATGTTTCAGTCTTTAATGTTAGCTAAGAGTTTATTTTTCAGCACACAAAATGTGCCCAGAATTGTCTCCTATAGTTCCTATGGGATTACATGTATTGGTAGTATATTTAATCATGATGGTAAATTCCTTTTTATTAGAGTTATTTCTTTCTTCCACGTTGTTCTTGTTTCTGCCTGCAAATCATGGTATTTTATGCTTTGTGTCTCTCTGTACATAGGACATTGTAATCACTGGGTGCAGAAATTTCAATGATCAATGCTAAATTTTTTTGTTTGGAACTAGATATATAAAAGCAGACTACATATTAATAAGCAAACATACACACTTGGTATTTGAAGTACATAAAGAGCTAGCTAATACCACATAATTGCTTTTTAAGAATCCATATAACACTCCCATACCTTGTACCATCAGTCAAAGTATCTTGGCAGTATCTGGACCAAACACAGACCTTCATCAAATACACAGATCAGCAAATTAGTAAAGTCCTTAATCAATTGCCAGTGTCATGAAGAATATCTCATCTTTTGTTCTTAGAAGCTATTTAGATGTCAGATTGTGTACCAGTGATTACCCTGTAATGACTGTTGGTAGTCAAGAATTGTCAAAATATAGTTATGACACATACTCACAATATATATGCATGGGTCTGTGTCATAACCTCGAAATCCTAAAAGGCTGAAATGCAAAATGTCGAGACCAGAACACTAAATGTGCAAAAGGACAAAACTTCAATACAGTGAATGACAGAACATCGAAAACAGCAGTATTTAACTGCTGCAGTATAATTATTTAGTCTTCACCTGAGGACGATGGGCAATGTGAGTACGTCAGAGATGTCTGCAAACCATCCTGTCACATTGGCAAGTATGTACCAGCTGACATCTATATAAGGCAAGCAAATTTAAACATGTCCATAAATGCAAAATGGTGGAGCTATTATTAAGACTGTAGTTCTGGGTGAATACTTGCAAAAACAGTAGCATGCATCACCATCCAGTTAATGAAAATACGATAGAAGTATCGTTAGTAGGCATCTAAATGCAGCATTTGTTTACCTTACTGCGATGTTGTCAGCTAGTGCATATTTACCAATGTTACAGGATGGTTTGCAGATGTCTCTGATATAGTAACAGCGACATCTTCAGGTAAAGAGTAAATATACTTGTGCTGCAGCAGTTAAATACGTTTGTTTTTGATATTCTGTTGTTTGTTGTTTTGAAGTTTCGTCCTTTTGCAGATTCGATGTAGGCATGGTAATGGACTGCCCTCCCCTCACTACACAACCATAGCAATATCTCATTATTTGGTCATCTCTCCTCAATTACCATAAAATACTGTTCAAACTTGTCAGTGTATATATTATATTTTTTTTTACTTCTACAATGATCACAGTGATATAAATTAAATTTAAAACTATTTTTTCACATTTTACAGCAAAGACACTGTCAACCATTTGTTAAAGAAAAGAAAACAGAGTCACATTGAAAACAGACCTAGTATTAGCAACAGTAAACAGCTTTTCCCTTGAAACCTCACATTTATTGAAAATGCATCTGGCAATTCTTTAAACTACAAGATATGCTGGGACTCATAGTCAAATAGCATATAATGAAGTACTAATTAGTGTCTACATGAAGGGCACAGAAATTCAAGACAAATGTACAATGCATTTACTAACAGCTTAGGACAGGCCACTGGATGCAAGTATCCCTTTTCATGGGCAGCCTAGGAGCACTGTGTGTTGAAGTCACTAGGTCAAAGTCACATAGTAGACAAATGAAGGCTGCTGGAATCAAACCTTGCACTACAAAAGCTTCTCCTAGCCTTGCTCATCCAGGTAAACTGTTGTAGCCCAATGCCATGCATTTCACATTTGTGTGCTGGCAAAAAGCAAGGTTAATTAAAAAGTAGTCATAGTTAAAATGCTAACATTAAATTTGTGGACTTCATGCTGTCCAATGTTTTCACAGCCAAATAATAAATACACTATCAACAGTCAAAAAAACAAGGAAACAATGGGCTGTACCCAAAGAGAATGGCTCATATGATGATGTTCCTGTTTACTGCTATCAGATCCTTCCATTGCACCCTAACTACTGTGAGTTGCAGGAGCCAAGTAATCACACACACACACACACACACACACACACACACACACACACACACACACACACACACACACACATGCACACATGCATACGTGCATGGAGACGAGAACGCGCAAATGCACAGACACACACACGCACACACACAAAACCATTAGTTACAGCCATTTACATGACCATACATCTCAGATATCTGCCTGAGACCAAGTGAATGAATACATTCATAAATAATGGGCCAGAAATATATGTCATCTTGCTGCTTTCAAAACCATACAGTGGAACCTATTGCAAACCCCTCTGTCCTTTCCACTTCTTAGCTCAAATCTGAGACAAATTATGAACATATTTTAAATGATTCTCTTTAATATATGTGAGGCAGCCATTTTTGGGAAGGCCGAATGCAAGACAAAGAACTTGGCACCTGAGCTGATATCCAATTGAATGAGTTGTTTTTGGATTTCTTTAGCAGACATTTCTTTAAAATAAAAAGTGGCACTATACTTTGACAAGATATACCATTGTAAGGAGGGAATGTTACCAGTCTAGTGTTGCAAAAGGGGGACGACAAAGTAGATGAAAACTTTCGAATATTTTGGAGGATGAATTGTCTGTATTTGGTTGAGAAAGATAGAGTACTATTGTGTTGAAAAACGGGTCCATATTATATATTCAAAGTTTCAAAATGCCGAACCTCATATGTTCGACAACATATGAGCAAAGTTTGAAACTTCGAAAATATAATAAAAAATTTAAAAAAAAACAAAAACTTGCCTGAATGCTCTGAGCAGGGAGGCAAGACCCCCTGTACCCCCCACACCCCCCATACTTGAATATTCCAACTACGAGATCGCACTTCAGTGCAGAAAAGGGAAATTTTCCCATTTTGTGCCATACAGAGCTGTTGCTTTTAACCTTCAAACTTTTTAAAGTTCGATCATATGGTGTTGACCATATGACATTCGAACTTTGAAAAGTTCGAATAATTAACAGGGGCCCTGAAAAACTGGATTAATGATTACATGGCCATTGCCTTTGATATGGTAAGTTAATTCCTTAGCTTTTTTCTAGAGGTGTGTGTTGGAGGCATTGCGAATTTCTTCTTTACTCATAAGGTAGATGGCATTAACTGCATTGGTGAGCAGTCCGGTTGCTTTCCTTACAGTAAAAAAGTTTGAGGCAGTGTTCTGTCTACTGTATCTTGTTTCCAAAGTTACCAGGCCCTGCCTCTTTGCTTTATTATTATTATTTTTTTTAAATCAGGAATTAGCCATGGACTCAGCTGTCCATGTGTTTTTTTTTCATAGATTCATAGATTGTTATTAGACTAACGACCAGGGTGGGTGGGTGGGTGGGGGGGGCTTTCTAAGTCTAGCCAAGTTTTCCTGGAAGAACAATGATGCCCTGTAGCCAAATAGTACATTGAGGGCCAGGCATTTATAAGCTACTTCTGTTCATAAGGGACATGGCTGCCAGGCCCAGTGTAAATTTCCTATTCCCCATCCACTGGTCTAGGTTGCATTTAAATTGGGTAACAGATAAACTTAGCTTTATATGGTTGGGAAGCCTGCTCCATAGGCAGGGCAGTTTCTGGGACACATATCTGTCTCTCCAGCAATTTCTATTTAAGTCACAGGCAAAATTCAGGTCCTTAGACCTTGTATTTCTAGTACTGTTTCACTTATGAATGCACAGGAGATTCATAAATGGGGAGTTTGCAGATGCCTTGTAAGCCAGGCATAGATTATCTCTCAGCAGTCTATAGGAGACTGATTATAGGGAAGGGGCTTTAAGGCACTCTTCATAAGGCAGATTTGTTACACCTTGTAAAAATTATACCACCCCAGATGGGACCCATAATCCCTGGTTTAGGAGGCCAGTGCCTTATTCATTATGCCACTGGGGCCTTTTTGGGTAAGGGGAAACAGTGTGGCTTGTATTGCTGTTAGTTTATTGAGGAAGATGCCAATAGCAGTTTCTGAGTTGCTTTGAGAGTAAACAGTTGACTAGCCTGTTGTTTGTAGTGAAGCACTGAGTGCTAATTGTTTGGACTCATTGGTTAAGCTGGTTCTTATTGTTTATGAAGGTTTCTTGAAGGCTTTAAAGGACCATGAGAAGGTAATTGGAGAGTGATCACTAATAGTATTATAGAAAAAATGTATTTGTAGGCATATACGTTTAATATTTCTTAATATTAGATAAAAAGTCGAGTTGTTTCTGATCAGATGATTACGTTTAGTAGTTTGTTTGACTACTTGTTCAAGGCCTAATTGCTGTAGTTTTGTGGTCAGCTGAACTGAGAGGGGACTTGAGGTGTTTATACTGAAATCACCTAATATGATGTTTTTTTTGGATTTCAAAAGGATGCATGTTGTTTATGGTGTTTTGTACAGATGAAAGGGAGGAAGGCCAGAGAATGTAAACGGATGCCACATTCAGATAGCTGTGACCTCCAAGAGTAGACAATGTATAAATCTGGTTAGAACCTCTTTCATCATTATTTGTAGCATGGATAACATTAGCTATGTCAAAGCAAATGCTGTTTTTGATACATAAAAGTGGCCTTCTGCCTGATATAGTACCTTGTTTTTTATTAGCAAGCATGGTATAGTTACTAGAGACATAGTGTAAGGGAAGGAAGTCATCCTTGAGCCAAGTTTCTGTTCTGGTTAATATATGTTTTTTTTGAATGAACTAATATTCTACACTACGCTATTTATTGTTTATGCTGGCAATATTCATATTCATATTTTATGAGATGAAGATGAGGGACTGTATATAGTGGAATAGTCAGGTGCACCTTACTGTGGTCCTGGATTACAATGAATATCTGGAGATCTGATGATTTTGAGCAGTAGGTGGTACAGTTTGTATGAATGTTATTGTTTTTTTTGGGGGGTTGGGGACTATAGGGCTGCGTTTTTGTTGCAAAGTTACAAGGAATAGGTATTGTCCAGGATTAGAGTATGTTACAGTAAGGACTTTGTCTTTGTACATATAATGGGCTGCTATGTGAAATTTAGTAGGTTTGGTGCCAGTCTGAAAGTTACTATAAATATGGTTGGTGGTGGCAGGGAAGTACATGTGAGATAAAGAGAAGATATTAATACAATGAGGATGGAAATGGTAAGGAGGAGAAATTGCAGGTGGGCCACCTGAATATAAGACTGGCTTGCATTATTCAGAAACATTTGATTGATAGGAGAGTTAGTGGTAATGGTTGGATTGACGGAGTAGAGTGGTGGAAGTGAGTGTGTATTGCTAGCTATAAAAAATGATATGGGAGCAGGTTGAAATGGGGGTATGGTAGAGAGTGAAATGTGACAAGTGGAGAATGCCAAAGAAGAGCTGAGCTTAGCACCCCTGGTGTTCAGCCAAAAACAATCCAGCCCATATATATGCAAAGTCCAGGGTAGCAGAGATTAACTTTTTTGTAATAGTTTTCAATTTTTAAAATTTAGTTATAGCCATAGAATTGGTTAGCTAGTTAAATAACAACATCCATTTAGTGGGTCTATATCACTTAATCAAAAGCTTAATTGAGTGCATCACTATTTGATGAACTGACTTAAGCAAAAGCTCAATTAAGTAGATGATCGTTTAAGCAAATTTTTTCCCAGGGAAAGTGAATACAACCACTGCAAGGATTACTTTGTGGTGAATAGTTTGCCATTTACACTTTTCTAGTATTACATATGGTTCTAGAGATACAAACATTTATTTGAACTGTGAGGTGCTAACTTTGTGTTTTTAAAAGCTCTGCACTGAAGGGAATGCATTTTAAACATTAAATACAGTTGGGGGTAGCTCAGTGGCTTTCCCGGTTCAATTTTTGGCTGGGGTGACTTCTTTCTGGAGTCTGCATGTCCTCCCTGTGGTCATGTGGGTTTCCTCTGGGTGCTCCGGTTTCCTCCCACATTTTAAAGACATGCAGTAGGTGGATTGGACACTCTAAATTGGCCCTAGGTGTGAGTATGTGAGTGAGTGTGTGGTGTGGAAGAACTACTGGGGCAGGGCTACCCACCTGGTGGTGTAAACCTTGGCGCTAGATGATTGTCACTGATGAAGTGGCACCCTGATCCCATGTGCAAAAATTGAAAAAAGGGGTTGTTGATGGATAGATGTATGGACAGTAGATGCAGCAGTGAATCCAGGAAAAAGTCTTTTAGCACATTAGTTTTAGTTTCATTTTTGAAGCAAACTCTTTAATTAGCTTGGTTTTACACATTACAGCATCATGGTCTAGTCTTTGACATCTGTCACACCTTCTGCCACATGCAGTACTCTGCACTGATTCAATATAGTAATGGTCACACATTGTGCATTTGCTAAGCTTATACCAACCCTGCTTTTCCTTCATGTCTTTAGTTTAACCAGAATTATGCATCTTTTGAAACATGTCATTACCCTCCCATTTTGCTGTTGTCACAAAATGTTCATTAGATTTACCAGTCACTGACCCATATGTAACACTCTGACCATCTGTAAATAAGAAAGAACTGTACATGGTCTTTGTTTCAGGACTCACAGAATACAATTTTACCTGGATTCACCTGTTTATCTACATTGGTTCCCATGTGAAATTGTGTGAACCTCTTTCTCTAGACAGACCAGCCAAAAGGTTTTGAGAAGATAAACAGCTCTGGCGGGTTAAATTTAGACTGTAGTATAGAATTTCAATTTGTCTGGGCTGAACTGTTTAATTTTGGTAAAATGAGAACTTTGTGACGTAAAAGAAGCTTAATATCAGTAAAATAATTGACTCTGAGCTTAGAGCTTTCACTCTGAGTGGTAAAATGATTGACTCTGAGCTTAGAGCTTTCACTTTGAGTGGTTTGGCACAGTTTTGTTAACTGATAAGGCATTTTCTTACTTCAGGAATATCTATTATGCACCAGTGGTTATCCAGTAACATTTGTTGGTAGTCTTAGAAATGTCAGGATACAATATCACTTTAGTCAAGTAAGTAATTTTTACCCTTTATGACATGACAGCTCAACAGAAATGATGTTAACACTTCAGCCATCTCTAACACAACTCAATCTAGCTTAGAAATGCAATGCGTTGTGAGGTATTTATGTTCTTAAAATGGTAACGTCATAGAACAGTTCGAATATGGCAATGACTATGATACATACAAAATATATAAACACTCTACTAGTATTAGTTCACTTATCATCACATCGAACAATTGCAATAAACTTGAATATGCTTTACCTGTTGTAGCCCCCACTGTCCACACAATACAATTATAGTACAAGCTACAAAAAGTAAGCTACAAAGATTTATACATCATGGCCATAATTGTCAACATTACCATGTTACCTTGCAGAAAAGTAAGTGAATGCCAGAGGAAGTTAAGGCTATTTTTTTTAAATTGAGGTAGGGATTAATCATCAGCCATTTATGTTGGCTGCCACACAGAAAGCATTTAGCAATGTTGCACCAGCACCTGGATTGCTTTGTCACAAAATATGCAAAATAGTGACAGTTTTCCAGTATTTTGCAAACTTCTGAAATTTTAACTTGCAGACAGATACATGTGCAGCTGTCCTAGGAATCCCTGTTAAGCTATAGCTGCATGTAATCCAATATAAATATAAATATATATATATATATATATATATATATATATATATATATATATATATATGCCCGGAACTGAAATACATCCAATACACACACCAAACTGTTCCAGCACTCGAAATAAGTCAAATAGCCATGGTTGAATTAAGTTTATTAGGCAAACCTGCCTAACTAAAGCACAGACCGGTTCTCGGTTTCGCTCAAGGCGTCCTCAGTGTGTGAAACACATCAGGCAAAGATCAGGGAGAGAGAGAGACCCTTATAAGACTAGTATGGCTTTGCCATTTGTTTTTGACTCAGGAGCTCATTCCATGACAGCTGACATAATTTAAAAAATCTATAAACATTTGCTTTATTAGGGGATATATTAATGGGGCAAGTCCCTTCATCATCAGCATCATCATCATTTTTTTTAATTTTTGCTCTAGTTCTTAATGAATGTATGTGTTTTTTATTCTAACTAATTTATCAGTTTATACTTACATATATGCTGAGCTAATAACTGACTTACCCACTTAAAGGAAATAAATGAATAGAAATTGTGGACAAGATATGGAAATGTGTGGAAGGGTTAGCTAATGTAAAAACACGGGTATCTGATGATTAACTAAAGATGAATTCATAGCAGCCATTCAAATGATAACCAGTCAACCATGTTTGTCCTTCCAGAAAAGAATAGATGTGCAAATAATATTTTTTTTTCTTTTGGGGGGATCCCTCCTAGCACCTTCACACAGAAACAGTGCTCATTTGTCACTCCATGTAAAATGTCAAACACAGGGTCTACTGCAACTGTGAATGAAGGACGTTTTCTGAGTGTGGTACTATCTGTCAAGAATATTTCCAAAAAACAGATTTTTTCTATCTGAGGGTAAGACTAGATTTGAGTTGATGAATGTACATGTAGCCAGTGCTTATAGACCAGAATAAGAATGCAGAGCAAAGAAAATAAAATGATGACCGAGGCAGCAAAGAAAATAAAATGATGACCGAGGCAGCTGAATGAGCTGCAAATGCTTTCTGGCAACTGAGTGAGCAGGTCGGTGCTGCAGTTTACTTTACAGATATGGTATATTTACTGATTTATTTAGTGAACTGATCTGATAGTCACACTGCACTCACTGAAACTACTCATCTTACAAATGAAACTGAGGTAGAAATACAGATTCAACATACATTTCAGTTTAGACCCCCCCCCACACCACCTGATACTATACACTATATATGCCATATGCATACCTCTCAGCCTCTTAGTACAAGAAATCTGGATAAAGACTAAAATAATGGGAGACAAAGGACCACAAATAGGGACAAAATGTAAATATTGCTCCTATAAACTTAAAAAGTTGATAGAATAACAGGATTTGTTCTGGCATGCGATTTGCCAGAAAGCCATTCATTTTATGAAGAACAGACCAAAAATAAGAGGCAAAAGTCTGGACATCCTGCAAAATCTGGACAGTTGAGAGGTATGATCATATGTGACAGTGTCCTGGTCTCCAATTAACAATTTGGGAGCTGCTTTGCCATTAGGAAACAAGAGGTAACATGATGGAAAGGATATCTGCCTTGTGTCTCTGGTTAAGCAAATACATTTACTCAGGTAATCAAGAGATGTGCCTTCATCTACACTTTCAAATAAGTAAAGCAAACAGGATGCTGTGTAGCTTGCATGAGAGTTTATTATATGCTTGTTTGGAAATCTGAGTACTTTGACTTCCATCTCAGGGAAAAAAAAGTTGCTGGATAGTAATGTTCGTGCATGTGAGTCACTTTTTAAATAAAGCAATATTGAATGAGCCTAATAAAATAAAGGCAAAACCATTTAAAAGGTTCTTATGTTGTGGTAGTATAACATAGCTCTCTTTTCAAAATGGATGAAATAGATACAGTATAGTGCCACTAATGCCTTGTAACATAGAGGCATTTAATCTTAATTGCCACTGCAGTTCACTAGTTTCTAATTTATTTTTCTAAAAAACATCCCCATAGAACACAAAAATGAAAGTAACGCATTATACAAACATTCCCTAGTGTGCTCCCAATATGATAAGTTTTTATTTGGGATAGTGGAGATAGTTAAGCTGAGCTATAGCGGTGTTTTTTGGAAAAATAGATTAGAAACAAATGATTTGCAGGAAACATATAATACATATAACTCAAAGGCACAGCATTTCTTGGACTTTATCAGAACAAACAGCCTGGACCAGATAGTCCACACTCCAGCACTCCAACCAGAGGATCAAAAATATTGGGCCTAGTACTCATCAACATTGGTGAGCATTGCACTGTCACCCCTCCCCCACACCATGCCATATCCACAATAGTGAAGTCAGACCACAAAACTGTCTCTCTTAAAATAAAAATCAACCTGAAAAACTCAAATAAACCCATAACAGTTCTGAACTATTTTAAAGCAAAGAATATCCTATTAAGCGAGAGTTTGTCAAAATTCATGGCTCCCCCCACCCCAAAAACGCAGCTACCTATGCAGAATTATTTATAGAAACCCTGTACAAAAATGTAAATGGCTGCACTGAGGCTGTATACCTACAAGAAGTAAGCCCAGTTTTAACACCAAAAGCAAACCCCACTGATAGAATCCTTACCTTAGCAGGGTATATAACAAAAGAAAAAAATAATGGTCAGTATCAGAAAGCTCAACTCTCATAGAGATAAAACCCTACTGATTCAACTAAACAAGAAAGTAAGGCCTAATAAAGTGCAGCAAGGCCAATTACAAGGTCAGGACAGCCTCCCATGCTAAGGATAAACACAAAGCCTTCTTCAGCTGTGTCAGGAACCTTACAGATAACACTCAGAAGTGTGCAGAACTGGTGGCAAATGGCCCAACCTTCACTAACCAAGGTAACATACCCACTGACACATTTAGTTTTTAACTTCACCCCCTCACTCCCCCTTGCTATTCCCTGTGAAATCCCTTCTAGCATATCCCCCCAAACTATCAACAGGGTCCTGGTGGCACTTGCTAAGGCCAAAAACATTGCTTCAGTGGGCCCTGACAATATCCACAGTTGCCTCCTAAATAGCTTAAAACATGACCTAGCAGAACCACTTCTGGTACTTTTCAACTACAGCCTCAAAACAGGTTATTTGTCAGATGAATGGAAGGCCACAGTGGTTATCCCTCTTCATAAAGGTGGACTATCAACCATCTACAGGAACTACAGACCCATCAGTCTGACAAGTCTGATATGCAAAGCCATGGAACAAATGATCATGAAAATGATCAAGAAGGACATTGGCAACATGCAGACTCTGAACACATACCAGTTTGGCTTTGTGAAGGGAAGGCCTTGCCTACTCAACCTGGTGGACTTGTTCAGGGGGGTGGTCACCAAACCTATGGATGAGGTGAAAATGGTGCATACCACCTGCCTTGACCTGTCAAGATGTTTGATACAATACCCCCTCAGGTATTGTTGACACACTCTCAGAACTGGGCATAATTCCCTACATAACTCACTGAATTATTGGCTGTCTAAGTGGGACCACCTCCACATGGAGACTAATCACTAGCAGAGTACACCAGGGCTCTGTAATGGGGCCACTCCTGTTTTCATCTAGTTCTCAGAAGTAAAGGCAAATTTTAGAGGCCTCTGGCTTAGCAGGTAAGCAGATGAATGTAAATTGGGGGCTATAATGGATTCCATCCATGACAGCAACATCCTACAAGAAGGTCCAGCACAAACAAATGACTAGTGCAAAAGCCACAGATTAGAACTCAGCACAAAGAAATACATTACAGTGCCCTTTTGGAAATCATCCACCCAATTTAATTACACCATTGATAAAACACCCATAAGCATTGACTCAATAGTTACAGATCTAGGAACATATGTAGACAGTAATCTGGCCATTGACCAGTATGTAGCTAAGATAGTAAAAAATCATTCTTAGTTGCCCAACTCGAAAGCAAGGGCATGGCATCCAGGTCCAAGGAAGTTATAGTACCACTCTACTCAACCCTTACCAGACCCATCATTGAGTGCAATGCCTGCTTTGGCATGTACCTAACCAGGCACTTGCAACATTTGGAACTCTCTCAAAGGTTCCTCACCAGGAGAATTCAGGATATGAATACCCTGTGTTACACAGGTTGCCTTAAGGCCCTATCTTTGTAGTCAGTCTCCTACAGGTTACTGAGAGGCAGTTTCTGTCTAGCATATAAGGCATCCAAAGATCCAGCTCTGATGGATCTCTTGCACATCCATGAGACAGACAAGACCAGAAAGAGTAGATTCAAGGATCTGAACTTTTGTCTGCAACATAAATAGAACACGCTGGAGAGATTGATATGTGTCACAAAGGATCCTTGTGCTATGGAATAAAGTTCCCATCTATGTGAAGAAGAGTTCATCCCTGACCATATTCAAAAGAAACCTTGATCATTGGATGGGAAATCACAAATTCATCCCCAGTCTGGCCCTCATGTGTCTGATAGACAGAGGTCAACAGTATGTAAATTAATTCCCAACTAACATACCTTCCCACTGTCATAGCCCCTAGCTACCTTTCTACCAACATACCCCACCGTATCTCTCAACTGTCCATATTATTGCAGTATGTCCAGATTTTTGCCACTCAGTTTTGGTCTATTTCTCATAAAGTTCTGGTTTTCTTAAAAATTACTGGCAAATTATTGAGGACTAAAGTAAAAAAAATAATGTCAGACATGTGGGTTTGAAACTTTATATCCTTCTGAAAATTCATGCTAATGCAAAACCTGTTATTCTATCAACTTTCTAAGTTTGTAAGAGCAATATTTAAAAAGTGGCCCTAGTTTTTGCCTTTGTCCCAGCATTATTTGTGGCGTTGTTCAGATTTCATGGTCTAAGAGGTTGGGAAGTATGTACCCCACCATATAGGTGTCCAATGAACTTGGGGGTAAAACAGAGTTGGGTTGATGGCTAGGTAAGTAAAGACCCTCGTGGTCATTAGCCTAGTACCTATGAACTTATGAACATTTAGTTTGTCAACAGCCTTCAGCCACAATAGACTGTTAAATACATTTTAATCCAGGACTCCTTGCAAACAGGCCTGAAATACAGATGCCTTTTCATTCTCATGGATGAGAATCGTTCTGTGTACTTTTTCACTTTTTTTCTGATAATCGTGTCTCTTTTAATGATACAGAATGACTCCACAAAGACAACTGTGGTGAGTACATTTTTATCCAGGCAACAGTGGTGATTCCTGCTTTTGAAAATGGACAAGGTCAGTTACCATCAGCTTCCTGACAGAACTGACTTAGTCACACAGGACAGGGGTTGTTTGATATACCCCAGCCTTCAACTTCTTCAACTGACAGCCTAGATGATAGAATTTTAGTACCTTTTAGACACTCTTTCTTTCTGTGGATGTGCAGCGGGTATTAAAGAGGCAAATAAACCTGCTACTAAAAAATCATATATGGGTAAGTGAACAAGATTTTCTAGTTGGCACTAAGATAAGAACCAGGAAGCTCAGTCTCATTTGGGTCTAGATTATTTGTGTGAGTTATTATCCTCTGGCCTTTCTTACTCTTCTATCAAGATTCACCTTTCAGCCATTTCTGTTTGTCTGTCCTTAGATCCCCCTTTATACTTTACCCTCAAGTGAAACAATTTCTGAAAGCGGTTTTACATATGTTCACCAGGAAGGCAGGTGGCTCCTTCATAGGATCTAAATTTTGTACAGGAAAAACATGCATTGTGTGCTACTCATGATGCTAAATTGAAGTTCTTATCTTGGAAGACACTGTTACTGATTGTTCAGACTTCTGCAAGAAGATTATCTGAGTTACAAGCTCTTATGGTGAGTCATCCCTATCTCATTTTTCACATGGCGAGGGTAACCTTAAGAACAAATCCTTCCTTTATGCCTAAGGTTGTTTCAGAATTTACATGAGCCATTAATTTCCATGTTTTCTTTCCAGAAGATAAAAATGAGAGAGAAAGAATTGTACATATGCTGGACATTCACAGACTAATCAGATACCACACAGACAAGACAAAAACCTTTAGGATTTCTGATTAATTGAACATTTCCTATCAAGATAAACAAAAGGAACAACCAGTGTCAAAACAGACAGTTTCTGAATGGTTAACAACAGCTACCAAACACAGAAACATAATAAAATACAACTGGTCAGTAATCCAAGAACTTAAAGTTCTTGGATTACTGACCGGTTGTATTTTATTAGTTTCTGAATGGTTGTCTAATAATATTGCTTTTAGCTATTCTCACCATAAAAAAAATGTCCAGGCAATGTCAGGCCCACTCTACCAGGGTTCTGGTATCTTTGGTAGCTTTCTGGAAAGGGGTTGACTCTAGTAATATATGAGGGGCAGCAACTTGGTCATCTGGACACACCTTTACCATGCACTACAAACTATATTCCTTCTGTAGGTCTAAAGCAGACTTTGCTAGCACTATTCTGCATTCTGAACTTAGATATTTTTTCTTCTTTTCTGGTAGTTGTCTCATACAGCTTATGCTATTATGATAGCAATCTAATGATAGTCATAGTACGGTTGCGTAAGTAATTGTACAATAGTAGTAGATGCTGGAATAGATTACTGTTGCATTAGATGCACACTCTCCCAGTCCCCCTCTTTTTCTGTTGTTTTATGCCAGGGCGTGGGATTTTTTTATTATTTCTGTATCGCTATTATGCAGGGTTCTATCCTCCTTCTTCTGAGGCAAGAAAGCTCTGAGGTTTTCGTGCCCTAGCCACTGATTTTATACTGTTCTCCTTGAGCTGGACAGCATCTAGGACCCATCGGCAGTGACCCCAAACTTTAGAAGCTGGATGGCTGGTCTCATCCTTGGCAGGACGTCATATTTAGTTTAGGCTACTGCAACATTAATATAGTCAACCAACTACCGTTATAGTAAGTTTACTTGCACAATTGTACTTTCACATTCAAAATACATACAAGGACATAAGTCCATATTCTATCTATATTAGTCCACCTTAAAGTCCCCGTGATTAACTGTTAACTCTTTATCACCATAAAGATTATTCAAAATTGCCTTCAGAATTTCTGCTGTGTTAAACTCTTTAACCTCATTTAGTAGATAAATCCAATGTTTAAATATTGTGTCATATAATTATGTACTTGTAATTTAATTTCTTGTATATATTCCCAACACTCTTTTGTATGAGATATCCTCAGCATTCTTTTATATCCATGTATCATAGAAACATATAAGCTAAAGACCTGAAAAAGGAAAGGTTCCCTAATAGCCTCAAACGCCACAATCATATCTCCTTTCAGTCTTATATAAGACAGTGTATAAAGCTTTAGCACTTTTAGTTTATTTTAAATAAGACATAGTACCAAGAGAGTTAATCATTCTACTGGATTCAGACTTTATCTTCCAGAATGGACAATTACAACCAACATTGTAAGACAAATGTGATACAAACTAGTCACAAAAAAGAGCGAAAGATACTATGTACACACTTTTCACCTTGTTGAGGTGCACATTTTGCAAACATAAAAGTAGAATCAAAGGAGTAACAAGAAAAGAGTGAGAAGCAGGTTTAGCCTTGGAAATTGTAGGGGGTAACACTAGTTTTTAGAAGGCAAAGCATGTAGGGTTGCCGACCATCCAGAATTAAGAGGCACTGTCCAGAATTAAGAGGCACTGTCCAGAAAATGGAAAGTGCACTGTATTATCTGGAAAAAATTAAATCTTTTCTTTTAATAAAAAAAATCTACTTCTTTTTAAAAAGAAGGGCATTCTTCTTTAAGAATGCCCTTTGTGTCTGGTTGCACAGATGCAGAAGCTGAGACTGTTTACTTCTTCCTGTTACGCGCGGGTGAATTTGAATTCCACAAGATGTTTGGACTGTGCAGTCAGTGGCTGCAGACTACCACAAACAGTCAGACAAGTGAGAGGTATGTGTTTGTGTATGTCTGTGTGAGTGAGAGTGAGAGAAAATAGTCTGGGCAAGTCCTCATTATTAAGATTGCAGAATGTACTAATCTCAGAGTTTTTTGATCTGATATTTCCCTGGTAGTTTGAGAGATTGGATGGTAGCAGCTGGGACAGTGTGAGGTCTACTTCCAGGTTTGACTGAGTTTTTCACAGTTTGTTTCGGGTAGAGCTCATACTTGTTTTGGTTTATTCAAATAAGCACATTTATTCTGAAAATCACTCAGAAATGATATGAATTGGAAAGCTCAGGATATATCTACAACGTACAGGAAGAAAGTATGCTTTTTTACAAGCATCTTTTTATAGTTGTAAAGAGTAAAAGCATATGTACCTCTTAATCCCTGAACATTAAAATACACACTGTAATTTAAAAGATTATGGCAAAAAGTCAAAGGAGGGGCACGTCATACTGCTAAACTGTCCAGAATGTCGAGATTTGTCTCATATTTCTGCTCTGCTATACATAAAATGTGAGTTTTTCCGGCAAAACAATGAAGGCTGAAGTCACTAAATAATGGCAAACATTTGAGCTTCAGGCTTCATATTAATCACAAAATGCATGCTAAAGCAAAACCTGTTAAGCTAGGAATGTTCTAAGTTTATAAGAGCAATACTGAGGCTCTGTCCCTGAGTTTGAGCCTTTGTCACCTCATTATTTTTGGGTTTATCCAGAATCCTTGTGCTAATAGGTTGACAATTATGGACCACATTTTTATTTTCCAGAACAAAGGTTTTGAGGGAATAGATGCTATAACGTTAGTGACTACAACTAATCTTTGCATGAGTTTAAATTTAGTTATTTAGTGAAGTAGAAATTCAGCAAATCTAGGAGGAATGAGGTTAAGTACAAGGTCAAAAGTCATAGTGCTGTATCTCAAAGATATAATTGGAGAGGTATGACTAACATCAATGCACATTTCCTAGGCTATGGGGCAATTTTATGAGATTTGAACACTTTAGGGTAGAGGAGGCAAAAGCATGACATAAGAGTACAGAATACAAATGTATGACTGTTCCTATGGGTTTTAGGTAAGCCTGTACACAGCAGCCTTATTGTTTTTGGCAATAGTTTACTGCACCTACTGTGCTGAAGCAGATAGTCTGGCATCACAGAGATTAAGGTTTTGGCCTTCCTCTTGCTCTTTTTCCTATTTTACTTTTCATACTTTATGAGTAGCGAAGGACTTTCTGATTCATAACTGCATTACTTATTTCTGTCTTGTATGTAAGACTACATTTAAATTACAAAA
Organism: Protopterus annectens; assembly: GCF_019279795.1. Classification (NCBI taxonomy): domain Eukaryota; kingdom Metazoa; phylum Chordata; order Ceratodontiformes; family Protopteridae; genus Protopterus; species Protopterus annectens. Next base: position 1,114,920,885 of record NC_056743.1, on the reverse strand, counting down.
AGGCAATTGCTGCTGAACATGCGATCTAGAAACACAGCAAAATGAATTGTAAATACATGTCAGGGCTGTTTGTCATTTCACTGAAATGAAATCTCTTAGCAGCATTAACTGTACTCACGGTGCTGCTCATACCATTTCATACCCAGTTTTATGTAGAAGTCCATAGCTAACCTTTAGTTCGAACTTCACTTTCTTTACATAGTCTGCCAGTTTATCACTTTCCTTATCAAGAGATCATATGATTTTCTTTAATATTCTGTTGCTTGTGTATTTCTAGTGTGATTGTGAAAATCAAAATTTGTTATAATTCTTTATGAAATAATGGTAATGATTGTTGATGTTGTCTCCACTACTGCTATAAACACAACTTATGTATATTGCTATGATTTGATGCTTATTTTATTAAAGTGTATGTCTATGTTTCAAAAAAACATAACATGCTGGACATAAAAACATTGTTTGGTGCTTTAAAGGGGCTAGATGGTGTTAGATTTTCAAATTTAGTAAATGCAAATAAATACCTACTGCGGCGGTGGTGCTGTGGTAGCATTGTCGCCTCACAGTAAGACGTTGTCCTGTTCGATTCTCAGCTAGAGCGTCTTCTGTGTGGAGACGTGCGGGAATGGGCGTACCTTCATTGAAGGTTGTGCTTCAGGGCTGACAACTCGGCATGTAAAAATCTACTGCCAATCATTAGTGGACCGGAGTTCCGCTGTGGCGACCCCTAACCAGGAAAAGCCGAAAGACACAACAATTCTGTAGAATTACATTTTCAAGTTGTTCTCCATTATCAGAACTGATTACTGAATTTCAGCTCCTGTGTTCCTTGCTTTTTCTGTAACTGTGGAAAATCATGGAATTTGTTTTGTTCAAGTTTTATCACGCTAGACTTTTTTAGCTAATATTCTGCTGCAAAGCTGCTTGGGCATGACATTTTTTCCATAGAAGAGAAGGGTTGATTATTTTGAGATTTAAGCCCTTACAGTAGTACTTTATGCCAGCTACATAAACACTATATACGCCCAACACTATTTGGGAAATGGTATGGTTGCACATTTGACAAACCATGATTATGTTTGAGTTTGCTGTCAAAGTATGGTACTATGGGTAAAATTCATGTGGGATTGTAGCCTTTGAGAAGTCATGGCATGCTGCAGCATTATCTTTGCCTGCTTCTGTGTTTACAAGGTTTGCCAAGTGACTAGGGAAGTGTCAACATCATGGCTTAGCATGAAGCCCATGATGACAATGGGACTGAAGGTGATGGTGCTCCATGTAATTTAGAAATTGTCTGTGAATTATTTACTCAGACATCTAGAGAGTGTTCAAACAAGAGAAACAGATCAGTACACAGAATGTGTTTAGTCAAAAGCTGTTTATTCAACTGTATATGATTGACTAAGCAGCTGGCAGCCAGATGTGTGAAATTGCAGATAAAGAGCAGATTACCACCTTACCATTTTTTATGTAAATAGGCTATTTATTCTTCAGGGTTAGCAGGCACTGAATTTGTATATGAAGCACTGAAATATAAAGTTGTTTGCTAGCAGCAACCTGTTTATTAGTTACAGATTTCTTTAATGTGAAATTATTCAGATGACTTTTACTTCTGCAGAGATTGTGCATATTGCTGAATTGTAATGACAGAAGGTTGAGTGGCCTTTTGTGGTTGAAGTGTTCTGAATTGGGCAGTTTTGTCATTCATGGTTCATATGTTTTGTTGCATTGCTTACTGGAAAATATGTTTAAAACTATAAATTTAAAACATGCTCTAACAGTGATGCTATATTATACAAGGCATATAATTTAATTATTATATATTATAATTTAATACAATCAGGAAGGTGAATCAAAGAACTTTTGCATGGTCCTAGAAATGTGTGCAAGGGGTCTATGATTTGAAAACAGCCCAAAAGTAAACAATCTGTCACTGGCCAGATGCATTTTCTTTGAACGTGGGTTTTGATACTGATTCAGTGAATGTGAGTTTCAAAGGCAGAGATGATAGAAGTTTTAATGCTAAGTCTGCTTTCATTGTGAGACTATATTGCTTTGTTTAGCAAATGATTATCAGTGTTTGTGCTTTAAAGGTTTTAAATTAATTTCAAATATTTGTAATCATTGCAGAAGTAAAGCAGAAGACAGTATGCACACTGAGAGGTTTGAACAGAAATGAAGAAATAGCCAAGTAATAGGATATGGAATAGCTGCATGGTGGAGGGGGGGGGATTAAAATTACACGTATTTTGCTTTAACGTACATGTCCAAAATTTTTGACATGGAAAGTTGGCAACCCTAAAAGCATGAGCTAAGTAATAGAAAATACAGAGTCCAAAGAGTACAAGATTTTAGGATACAGCATAATTTACTTAATTCCATACGTGGATGCTCCTACAACTTTTTTTGTTTGGTAGTTGCTGACCTGAACGCAGCTAGAATTTTCCTTGAGTAGTTCATTTCATACCTAGAGGAGTTTCATAGTGAATTGTGTTTGTCTATTTATGTATTTCCAGTTCGTTGACTAGGATAGTCTTTCTGGGCATTTGGCTCCTTTTCAGCAGAGCACTGGTGAGGGGAGCTCCACAGGAACTAGTTTAAACTTGCTTTATCAGATATTCTGTTGAAAAAAATGTTCTGTATAACTTGAATTATCTGTCTACATATATTTCATGTCTATGCTATCTTTGTTTTATCAGTCAGTGTATCAGTCTATCTATCTATCTATCTATCTATCTATCTATCTATCTATCTATCTCTGTCTCTCCAGTAGAGTTTAATCATGTTTCCAGATAATTTGAACTTGAATCAAAAATAAGTCTTCTAGAGCAAGTAGGCTGCTCTGTGTCAGGCAAACCACCCATGACAAAACAAGCATGTGGCCATAACCCTGACCATTTTGGCAAAACAGGAGGAGGAAATATGCTGTTTATTTTATTTCCTTTTTACTTAGTAACTAGCTAAGTCTTCTATGTATCAATACTTCATTTCATGGGTAGTTAAATACATTTTTAGATTTTCCCAAATGTGCAGATAGTGGTTGTAGGTTCGCAACCTAGTGTTACTACATCTACCTAATGCACAATTTGTTAGCAAGAAAGTTAGGCGATTTCCTTGCTCTTACTGAGTGCTGAGTTGATTAATATTTTTTGTAGAGTTGGATGTTTTACATCAGTATTCACCTTAGCAGTATCTGCAGGAGCTGACAGCAACCTGGCTGAGTTTGTCAATTTCTGTAAGCGCTGCTGAAATTAGATGTTGTGAAGACTGGTAGAGAAGGGTGAAGGCTGCCAGCCTAGCCAGACAGAATTGTGCAGATAATTCTGTCATTTGTAAATATGAATGTTGAACTTAAAACAATGTAGCAACATTGCCATCTGCTGTAAAGAAAGCTAAGTCAAGCATTTCTTGTTGGCCCTTTAAAATTAAAATTATTTCATCACTGCCTTTGATGTTTTAAAATTCGGCTCTAGTCTGGCTAGATGAAGGCTTCCAGCCTATTGTTTTTAGGCTAAAGTTAATGACCAGAATTTACATGTGGAATGTCCTTTATTGCTCCAAGTGTAAAAGAATGTAAATGCAGTTTCTGTGTGGCCTGGGAACCAGGAAGGTGTGAAAGATGACGTAATGTTTAGCAGAACTGCAGTTTCAATTTAAACAGTGAGAACCAGAGATTATTAAGCATTTTGATCATGGACATCCAACTTAGCACTGCTTATGCTCTCTTTATGCAGGTAGTATGTTAGAACTGTGTTTTTTTCCTAGAAGTAACCAGAAATTATAAAGATTAGACTAAGTGTTTTTCTGTTATGTCAGAACTGTACTACTTAATTATTTTAAGTTTCTGTGTGATCTCTGAACTCTTGAATAGCACAGTGGTGGTGTAGTATTGTCTTGTGCTTCGAGTATTTATTATCAGATATTTTTAAACCCTTTTCAACTGTGGCTGGTTTATGTAGAGATAAGTTAAGCTCTAGAGTACATTGCATATTTATAGAGTTTATTGTACTAATCCCTTCCAATAAGCCTTAAGACTGCTTAGTTACACTACTGTTGGATAATAATATTGCACAGTAATAATTGGACACCCTTTTAAGGGCCTTTGGGTTGCTGATAATTATTAGCTGGTGGTGGCAGTAATTACTACCGTATGGTCTGGACATAGGGGCACAGCTGGAGAATCTGTGTCAGCCTTTCCCAGGAGTGTTTGTGAAGTTGTATACATTCTTATCTCAATGTGGGTGTGTGTCAGCTACTTGGGCAGGGATACAAAGCACTGGTTGGACAGAGAGGATACTGGAGGTTAGCTTGCTAGCTAGGCTGAGATCTGTGACCCTATAGCTGTGCCACTGGGGAGCCATATTGGGGACCTGGAGAGCAAGGGAGCAACCAGCCCCAGACTGACTGATCTCTGTGTGCTCTTAAGGGAAATTGCACTTTACTGAGTGTATTTCTTATCCTTTCTCCTATATGAGATTCCCTCTCCGGTGTTAGTGGTGAGGATTGAAGCTCCTTGATTGCTGGGCCAGGGCATGGGCATCACATATGTCACCATAACTTCACTGACTTCATAGCAGGCAGTGTGACACTACTTAAAAACAGAATAACAATTCTGAATGCAGAGGCTTTGTTCTAAAATATATCTTGGAATTCTACTTCAGTTAATAATGAGCTTGTACAAAAGTCAGTGCTCATAGGAAAATATCCATTAATGACAATTCATACTGATGAAGGGAAGAAATACAGACAAAAAAATCCATTAATGGCAAGAATGTAAGAATGTTTCCAGTTCACAATACTTACTTTACTTCATTTTAATATACTTACAGCTTATCATTAAACCAGGAACTGGAGACAAGTATATGATAAAATTATACATATGTTAAGTTCAGCATTTTAAGTTTCAACCCAAGAGTATAAAAGTATTTTTCACTACAATACCACATTTTTTCCTTTCAGCATAAATTTAAACATCTTATTGGGATGTGATGTTTGCTCTGACAGTGTTGATGGAGAAGTACAGAGAAGGTCAGAAGGAGATGCACTTTGTCTTGGTGGACTTAGAGAATACATATGACAGGGTGCCTAGAGAGGAGTTGTGGTATTGTATGAGGAAGTTGGGAGTGTCAGAGAAATATGTAAGAGTGGTACAGGATATGTACAAGGGTAGTGTGACAGCGGTGAGGTCTGGTGTGGGAGTGATGGATGTGTTTAAGGTGGAGGTGGGATTACATCAAGGATCAGCTCTGAGCCCTTTCTTATTTGCAATGGTGATGGACAGGTTGACAGATGAGATCAGATAGGAGTCCCTGTGGACTATGATGTTTGCAGATGACATTGTGATCTGTAGTGAGAGTAGGGAACAGGTGCAGGAGACCCTGGAGAGGTGGAAATATGCTCTAGAGAGAAGAGGAATGAAGATCTGCAGGACTAAGACAGAATATATCTGTGTGAATGAGAGGGAGGATAGAGGAATGATGAGGATGCAGGGAGTAGAGGTGGCAAAGGTGGATGAGTTTAAATACTTGGAATCAACAGTTCAGAGTAATGGTGAGTGTGGGAGTGAGGTGAAGAAGAGAGTACAGGCAGGATGGAGTGGGTGGAGAAGAGTGTCAGGAGTGATTTGTGACAGACGAGTACCAGTAAGAGTGAAAGGGAAGGTCTACAAGAGGGTAGTGAGACCAGCTATGTTATATGGGTTGGAGACAGTGGCATTGAAAAAAAGGCAGGAGTCAGAGCTGGACGTGGCAGAGTTAAAGATGTTAAGATTTGCACTGGGTGTGACGAGGGTGGACAGGATTAGGAATAAGTATATTAGAGGGTCATCCCAGGTTGGAAGGTTTGGACACAAAGCCAGAGAGGCAAGATTACGTTGGTTTAGACATGTGCGGAGGAGGGATGCAGAGTATATTGGGAAAAAGATGCTAAGGATGAAGCTGCCAAGTAACAGGAAAAGAGGAAGGCCTAAGATAAGGTTTATGGTGAGAGAAGATATGCAGATGGTTGGTGGGACAGAGCAAGATGCAGAGGACAGGAAGAAATGGAAACAGATGATCCGCTGTGGCGACCCCTAATGGGAGCAGCCGAAAGAAGAAAAAGAAGACTGGGACTTGTGTTTAAGAGTAGAATAATTAAAAATGTAAATAATTAAAATATATTGTAGAATCATTTTATTAGAATATATCTATATATATATCTATATCTGTAACTATTTCTATATATATATATATATATATATATACGTCTATCTATTTATCTATATATATATATATATATATATATATATATATATATATATATAGATCTCTCTCTGTGTATATATATATATATATATATATATATATATATATATATATATATATATATAGGTCTACGTTGTTTGATCTAAATTTAAAGACTTTGAAACCTATATGGCCAGACCATATTATTGAAGTTTTTAAATTTTGAAAATACAACAAAAGCACAAAAACCTAAACAAAAAACTTCACCTCTACGTGTTTGCAGGGGGCTGCCCCCTGCATACCCCACACTCCTTGCTACTTAAATATACCAATTCCAAGATTCCACTACAGCGAGGAAAACAGTAAATCTCCTGTTCTGCACTGAATGGTAATCTCAATTCAAAGTGTTCGAAGTTTCAAAACTTCAATTATGTGGTCTTGGCCATATGATTTTTGAAGTTTTGAAACTTTGATCAAACAAGGTAGACCTATATATGTATATCTATATATATATATATATATATATATATATATATATATATATATATATATATATGTATGTGTGTGTGTGTGTATATAAATATATATATATATATATATATATATATATATATATATATATATGTAAGATATTGATATATATATAAAACATATAAGCAGTGCTCTTCCAGATAACAAGGTTTCTTTCTGTCTAATCTTGCAGTTAGCCACTGCTGATCAGCCGTGCAGGATACTATAACCTAGAATTTGTGTCTTATATTTGGCTAACAGAAGTGAAATTCTGATTAGTATTAATCACATTAAATGACAACAAGCTTTAGAGTCTGTACTTTGGACTTACTGTTTATTTCCTTCTTCATTAACTCGAAAATTTTACTTAGTGCAGCTGAAAGGAATTTTTGCCCTAAACTTAGAGAAGTGATATATCTGCCTTCGGTGCTGTTTCAGATTACCTGTAGCATTTCCTGGAGAAATATGACACTACTGCTGTTTGCAACAAACAATTAATGGCTATGTGATACACATTTGATGCAACTCAGGAAAAGCTGCCAGATTTGCAGCTGTATCTTAGCTTGAGCCCTCTTTTCTCACAGAGAACTCTGATTAACAAAGGTAGCAGAACCATTTTTAAAAAAAATATTATGAATCCTACTATATATATATATATATATATATATATATATATATATATATATAAAACAAAGTGCAACAACCACTATTATTAATGGTGAATAGTATTTAAAAAGCGTAGTTTAGAAGTCTTTAAAAATCAAATAAGTAATGAAAAATGATAAAAACATGGTATGCTTTTGGGCAGTCAATAAATCCATGTGCAACTGTTGTTAACTAAATATCTAATGGAGCATTAACTACAAAGACAGTGAATAATGATTCAGTGTTTTTAAAGACCCTTTTTATTCAAACTTGGAAGGGTATGGACAGTGATAGGAATTTGCCACTTGTATTCTTTTAAATCTGAATACATTGGTTTTTCATCACTTATGCTGTCAAGTGTAACACTGTGAAGTATATCATAAATACCCACATATACAAGCTATAGAATATTTAAAAATTGCATTATTTGTTTTTTTTTCTTTCTGATTGATTGCATATGCTCATATATATGCAATGATGTTCCCTACCATCACACCCAGTGTAAAATGCACCACAAAGAGTGCAGCTAGCACTATAAATGACCTTTTCAGAAATACAACTAAAAAAAAACTGAAATAAAGTGCATACTGAATCATGTATTATTGTAGAGGAGGAGCTTAGCTTCCATGTCTTTCAATACAATTTTTGACCTCCAGGTCAGAAACTGGTAATTTTTTATAAACCAGTCACAAATATTTGTCATGCCATTTGCGTGATTTCACCTCTGAACTGTGGAACTAACACTGGATAATTGTGTCCTGAAAGTTTATGTCTACATCTGAAGAAAAATGCCATCTTCTATGTACAATCTGCTGCACAGGTTAAAACAGCACTGTCCAAGGCCAAGAATACAGCTTCTATGAGACCTGAAAATATCCCTGGCTATGTTTTACATGAACTACAGAGTGAACTGGCACCTAACCTGTGTGCCCTGTTCAATCACAGCCACACCTCAGGTTTTGTTCCCTACCAAATTGCGCACTGCTATAGTCATCCCTCTGCACAAAGAAGGAGTGACTACAGACCCTGGGAACTATTGCCCCATTAGCTTAACAAGTCTGATATGCACAGCTATGGAACGCATCATTATGGACCTAAAAACAAGAATATAGGGAATCTCCAAACTCTGGAACCTGCACAGTTTGGTTTTGTGAAGGGTGCATCATGCCTGCTCGACTTGGTCGACTTCTTTGAGAAAGTCACCAGAGCTGTGAATGAAGGCAAAGTGGTTCATACAGCCTACCTTGATCTGGCCAAGGCTTTTGATACCATTCCCCACTCAATCATAGAAAAACTCACTAAGCTAGGCATCAACCCCTATATCACTTGGTGGGTTGCAAACTGGCTCACAGATAGAACCCACAGTGTGAAAGTAGCTGACTCCAAGTCAGACCACCGACCAGTCATGAGTGGAGTCCCACAGGGATCAGTCCTGAGTCCTCTCTTGTTTGGTATCTACTTCTCAGAAGTCCAGGCCAACACTAAGGGGACTCTGGTTGACAACGTTTGCAGACAATTGCAAGTTGGGAGCCATTATTAACTCCCCAAGTGATGTTGACATCCTACATAAAGGCCACACTGAGACCAACGACTGGTGTCAGAACCATGGCCTTAAGCTCATTGCCAAAAAAATGTGCCATCATCCCCTTTGGGAAAAAACCCAGTTTCCAAGAATTACCACATTGATGGTAGTCCACTGAACACAGATGGCATTATAAGAGATCTGGGAACATAGGTTGACAGCACCCTCTCTTTTGACCACCACATTGCCACTGTGGTCAGAAAGTTCTTCTATGTGGTACATCTCATTACTAAGGGTTTTGCATCCAGGAAGAAGGAGGTCATTGTCTCCCTCTACTCTTCCCTCATTAGGCCAATCATCGAGTAAAATGCCCGATTTGGCATGTACCTCACTAGACACCTGCAACAACTGGAGAGGCCAGAAAAGTACCTCACAAAGTGGAGCCTTAAGTACTTGTCCTATATGGAGAGACTCAAAAAACTCCAGCTATTCTCTGTCTCATATCGCCTACTTAGAGGTGATCTCTGCTTGACTTGCAAAGCCATGTCTGACCCAGCTCTGTTAGAAATGCTACATCTAAAGAAATCCCAATCCCTTTACACCACATGCTCCAGAGACCTCAACCTCATTAACACAATCAAAAGAACGTACTGGAGGGAGAGGTTCATAACCCAAAGACTGCCCATGCTATGGAATAGACTTCCCATACATGTCAAACAGAGCACCTCACTGGCCCTCTTCAAGAAAAATCTTGATGAGTGGATGGGAAATAGAAAATTCACCCTGGGGATCACTCCAGTGACTCTACTCGACAGAGGCACTGGGAACTAAGGTCGGGTGGCACGATGCCAGGGTAATCCTATGGGCTAGGCTTGTATAGGCTGCAGGGCCATTAGCCTATACACCTATGAACCTAAGTAAAATGAAAGTCTTTTGTGTTATTATTGCTTATAAGGCATAACAATAAAATAATTTGTTGGCATTCTGGGACAAGGATTTTTAAATCTACCAGAATTATATGTCTTTCTTTATTGTGTCATTTGGGCCAGAATTCTTAAACTCTAAACCAATTTATACACAAATTTCTAGAATGTAGCCTCTAACACACATACATATGTAGCACTTTGTAACCTTACAAAAAATTCTAAAGTGAGAGTCTTAAGCAAAAAAGAAAATGGTACATTTAACCAACCAGACATTTTGTAAAACTGTAAAAAAACCTCACAAAATATCTAATCATAATCAAAGATAAATGTGCTAGCTTTTTAAAATGTAAATTCTGTCACGTTTCATTGACAAAATAAATAAAGAGCTTTTAAGTAGTATATGCAGTCACTTACACCATATATGCCAGACTACCCCAGTAGTGATACACACTAGCTTGCATATGCAGTTCTCTAAACCATATCATATGTAGACTGGGTGTTGTATTCCAAGCACAGGTAAATGTAGTTTTGCTCAGTTTATTTGGCTTTGTTGTGCAACCACAAATGAAATGTTCATATTTGCTCTCTAAATCCTCATTTTTAAAAAGGTATTTTACATTTGATGTTAATTTAACTGATCATTAAAAAGAGTAGGTTAAAATTCTAAACCAGAAATATTTAGCTCTTTAATGCATATGAACACATATACAAACACACATGTATCTACCTATCTATACATCTGTATCTAATGGAAATATATATATATAGTTCCCCTGTATAATCTTGAAATACTGAAAGCTCAAATTTCAGCATCTCGAAACCATAAAGGCGAATGTTCAAAATCCCGAAACCCTAAAACCGCCAAATACAAAATCACGAACATATACATACCACACACCACATACACTATCCTACCTACACTACAGACACAAACACAACAACACAAATCAACACACCTACACTACATATAAGCAGGAGGGCAAGCCCCTCTGCACCCCCCATGTAGGGGGGGCTGTGCACCCACACACCCCCTACTTATATGTACTAACTTTGAGATCGCACAAACAGGAAAATACAGCAAACTCACACCCAGACATTCCACAGTCCCTTGCACACAGACACACATATCACACATATGCAAACACCAACACATCCAACACTTACACACTCATACTTTTACCTGCCTACCCTAACCCACACGTACAACTTACAAACATACTCACATACATTCAAACTCCCACCCAAAACCCTTACAAAACACTCACTTACCTTAAATCGCACCTAAATCCACATATGACATCGTACACCATTCACAGAAAACATCGAATGTAACGAAGCGTAAAGCCATAACCGCGAATTTGAGATATTCGAATTCGCAATTATGCACTTTCGCTATTTTAAAAATTAACCTTTATGTTCTCGGGATACTGAAATTCGAGATTTCAGTATTTCAAGATTATAAAGGGCAACTATATATATAATATATATATATATATATATATATATATATGTATATATATATATATATATATATATATATATATATATATATATATATCGGGGAAATGAATAATGCCAAAGTACTCTTTGGTCATCATCTGTTTAGTTGACAAAACAACTACACAGATAATTAACAGGTGTGTGAGATCATACAGTTCTCAGAGTTGAGAAATATGCCCTTTACATGAAATTGTACAAACACAGAGCTAGCATGCACCACTTAGAGAAAGAAATATGGACAAAGTATAAATAATTGGGGGGACAAAGGTCCAAAAATAGGGACATTTTTTAAATATTGCTCTTACAAACTTGGAAAACTAATAGACTAACAGGTTTTTCATTAGCATGAATTTTCTGAGGGATATGAAGTCTGAAATTCAAATATCTTTCATTATTTTCTGACTTTAATCTTCAACGATTTGGAAATGATTTCCTAGATAACCACAATTTTGTGAAAAACAGGCCAAAAATATGAGGCAAAAATGTGGACATTCTGGAAAAATCTGTACAGCTTAGAAGTATGAGAGCTAGTATATATAATTAGCAGATGGTGTGGGTTTGCATTTCCCCACATGGGAGCTGCAGGAGGGTTTGCTATCCTGCTAAAAATATTTTATGCTAGTTTTTAAGCTTTTGTTTTACACGTGCTGTGATTTTTGCTCAGCACAGGTGTAGTAGTGTATTGACATTTGCAAAGTTGACCTTTTGGGGTCGATCTTGTGAACATTAATATTTAGGTCATTTGCTCATTATCAGTAGACCCATATATTCATATATAGAAATATATATATATATATATATATATATATATATATATATATATATATATATATATGTGTGTGTGTGTGTGTGTGTGTATTTGCACATATGTATATATATATATATATATGTGTGTGTGTGTGTGTGTGTGTGTGTGTGTGTATTTGCACATATGTATATATATGTGTCTGTGTGTGTATGTTGTGTGTGTCATCAAGGTTTATTTTCTGCTGCAAAAGCACCTGTCTTAAGAAATGCTTGATATTCTGACTGCAAACCCTGCTGCAGTTTGTACAGTGTTCTGAGCCCACTAGTACAATTTGTTATTAGGCAGTATATCTCACAAATTTCACAATAAAACCAGCCATCTGATCTTTCCAAATTGTATAAGTGAGTGGCAGAAGAGCAATGCCGATGATGGCATGTATGCCATTGGGACAACAGAGTAGTTTACTGGACGTATCTGTAATGATAAATCATGTCTGAACATCACAGCACAAAGGGCATTGCTGCAGTATCAGATGTGCACTGTTGGAAATTTTGTAGATCAGTATGGACTTGCACATGCACTATTTCATAAAATACCACTGCTAGCACCTCGGGTTTCTTCTAACAGTTAATTTCTCTAAGTTTTCCCCCAGCTATTAATTTTTAATTTTCCCTGAGTTGTAGTATGTGTGTGAATGCCTTCCTCTGAACAGTTTTCATTGGGCTGGAAAGTAGAAGGCATTCAAAACAGCAATGTTAATCAGCATTAATCAACTAAATATTGTTTTCCTTTCTTACAAAATATTCCACTGGTTATAGGGTGATTGCTAAACTGTGAACACATTGATGTTCAATGGTTAGTTAATGTCACCGCTGTGTTGTAACATACAAACTATGTGCTAGCATTCTGCTTCTTTTAATTAAAGCCAGAATTCACAGCTTGTACTTGCATCAGCACTGGCAACACACAGACAGGTGCAGAGTACTGTTTCCTAGAGCCATGATGTACCCTTGTGCAGTGTTTCCAAATGCTCCATAGAAGATATAATGCAAGGTATATGCAAATAACTACATAATGATATGCAAATGAAACAGGGTGGTAAAATGAGGCCCATATGACAACAAAATGGAGGCAACATAAACAGAGTTATGATCCACAGGATTTCATAGTGGAAAATATATAACTATTTGCACCAAATATTAGAAGGCAAAGGTTCCCAAAGATGTCAGCACTGTATGTAGCAAGAACGCTTGGAGTCTTAGCAGCCATTATGCAGCAGCAGCATATGATAACCCTTAGTGCCAGCAGTTCTGCTGGTATGTACATTGTGCTGTCTGCCCTGCCTTAAATTTTACTGACTGCAGATGATTTATCATGGTTTCACTTATGAAAAGATTGTTAATCACTACAGAGTTGATTGGAAGATTGTACAAGTCTTGGTTTGCATGTGTCAGCCACACACAGGATCGGTAGGAATACCTGGCATTTTCATACCTGGGGAACTCAAGGTATATATAACTCTATCCATTGTGGTTAGAGTGACCCTTTAGAGACCAACTAAAGACATGTTTGTTATTTCAAAGGTCTCTGATACTCAACCAGTTCCCTGATATAATGCTTATACATAAAAATAATCATATGTGGTTTCCAACCACACTATAGAAGGGATCCAGTGCTATGAGTACTTTCTATGACATTTTCCACCTCCCTGAGGTACTGACTGAGTGTCATAGATTCCACTCATGTAAAAGTAAAGGCCTCCAAACTAGCCCACAGTCACACAAGTTTATGAACTAGAAAAGCTACCATTCCTTGAACTGTCAGCTAACATGTAAAGAACATGGGATTATAACCAACATGTTCACACAGTACCCCAGGAAGTTCACATGATTTGCATGTTTGGAACACATGTCGGTTATATCATCACTTCTTGAATAAAAAAAATTCCACAGGGTTGTCAAGTTAGTAAGTGCAGGTAGTGGTAGATTAAGAGTACCTTGATCCCTGGATGGCTTTCAGGCTATACCCCCCAACACACACACATACACCTGATCTTACATAAATGCACATGTTCTTTTGGATTCATCATTCTGATTTAATACAATTTAAGCTGATGTGATTATAACCCAGCAACATCCATATTAATCAACTACAGACACTTGACTGTGTACACCTCAAATGTTTCACTGAAAATTGCCACAATAAAGTATTCCAACCTGCTTTACAGAAATGCACACTAATTCTTCAGAGCCTTTTTCATGACAGCAGGGTAAGTCATTCACAAACAATCTCCATTCACAGCAATACAACCCTGTTGATGGCTGTGTACAACTTATATGCATGTCTATGATAAAAATAATAGTTATGGACAGGATAATGTGTTTTATATTTGTTTCATGCCAACACATAATAGCTTAAGTATTCCAGTGCTAGGTACACCTCATCTGATTGTGGGAAAAGAATAATAATTTTCAATCTCTTAAAGTAAGAATCAAGACAAAGCCAAAAAATAATAGTGGACAAAGACCCGAATGATGCACAGATTCTAAATACTACTGATATATAGTTAAAGTTGCAGGAATAAAGATTTTTGTATTAGCATACATTTTCTGAAGAACATGAAGTGTAAAACTCAAACGTCTGTCATTAATTAGTGACTGCAGTCATCAGCGATTGACTAGAAAACTATAACTTTTACAAAAAAAAAAAAAAAAAAGGCAAACATATGAGGCAAAATGGGGGACTATCAGCAAACTCAGAGACAGTTGAGAACTATGTGATTACAATTTTGTTTCACATAAATATTAGCTAGCCTACAAGCATTTCAATTTATTTGACACAAATGCAAGTTAGTCCTGTGAAGTCAAATGGTTAACTGAGTGAACAACTAAAAGATATATTACTTTCATCTACTAACAGTACCCAACCAGCAATTATATCCACATTATTGTGCCGCTCATCTGATTATGATATAAAAGTACTCTCAACCTCTTATCACAAGAATTAGAGAT
Organism: Protopterus annectens; assembly: GCF_019279795.1. Lineage (NCBI taxonomy): Eukaryota > Metazoa > Chordata > Ceratodontiformes > Protopteridae > Protopterus > Protopterus annectens. The sequence continues at coordinate 1,114,905,805 of NC_056743.1, read as the reverse complement.
AAAGCCAAAAAATAATCAGAGAAAGGTCCCAAATCAGAGACAGACTTTTAAATATTCCTCTTATATCCTCAGAAAGTTGCGGTGGTGCTGCGGTAGCATTGTCGCCTCACAGTAAGACGTCGTCCTGTTCGATTCTCATCTAGAGCGTCTTCTGTGTGGAGACATGCATGAATGGGCGTACCTTTGTTGAAGGTTGTGCGTCAGGGCTGGCAACTCAGCACGTAAAAATCTACTGCCAATCATTAGCAGACTGGAGTTCCGCTGTGGCGACCCCTAACCGGGAAAAGCTGAAAGACACAACATCCTCAGAAAGTTGCTACAATAACAATGCTCACATTGTCATGAATTTTCTGAAGGACAGGCTAGCCACCCAGTGGTGTGAATATTGTCTCTAGATTATTGTCACTGTCGAAGTGACATCCTGACCCCATGGGCAAAAATTGGAAAAAGAGGTTCTGGATGGATGGATGGAATCTGAATCTCAAATGTCTGTTATGATTTAAAAACTCCAGTCCTCTGTGATTTGCGAAAAAAATACCAATTTTATGAGGAACAAATCAAAATAATGCAATGACAAGGATATTCTGCAAAATCAGAAACAATTTTGATATTGTTTCACACAAACAGCTTATTTCATACAAATGCACACTGGTCCCGTAAAGCCATAATATAAGCTGAGCAAACAAGATGGTAAGTTACTTCAATCCACAGCCACCCTCATCTCCTATTTAATGACTGTGATTTGGCAGAAAAGTGCAGATTCTATGAAGCAAAGACCAAAATATGGATCAAGTCAGGAAAATTCTGCAGAATTGTGAACTGTTTCAGCTTGAGTTCACAGACAACATCACCCAGAGAGTAAATATTCCAGCAGACTAGTCATATAAATCAAGACTAAGTGGGACAGGCAACAACAAAGTAAATTGCTGACCAAATATATTAGACAAATATAAAGGCATTCTGTGAAAACAGGATCATTTTCAAATTCGTTTCGAACAAGACTGACCAGAGAGTAAACCTTTCAATTTGTTTCACACAAATGCACATTAGACATTAATGCCAGGCTTTAAAAAGAGCAAACGAAAAGGGCAAGTTTTCTAAAGACAGTACAGCTACCCCCTATCTAGTTGCCTGCCAACATGTTAAAAGAAAAAAAGGATTAAATATTCTAATTTATTTCGCAAAAATGCACATAGGTTCACAGTTAACTGCTAGACATGCAATCCAGGAAACCATTATGGAGCCTAGCCCAAAAATTCTTAATTGCCTCAGAGCACTGTCTAGTTAACTGACTTTGTCAATGTCACACTGTAGGCAAATGAAGGCTATGAAAATCAATCCCTGTACCCCAAAAAATAGGTTGTTAACTCATTGCCTTAATCTTCTGCACTAATTGCCAAACTAACCCTTAATGCCAAATTTTAAACTGAGCAAATGAAAAGAGGATGTCACTTCCATCCACAACACAGATATCCCCCTCAGAAAGTGAGAATATATTTTCCTGCTTATTTCCCACAAATGCCCACTGCCCCATTTGTGCTAAACTTTAAAGGGCAACTTACTTTCATGTGCAGCACAGCTATCCCAATCCTAATGTGGTAGCTTGTCAACATATATAAAAATAATACATATGAGACCATATGGGCCAGGACGCAGGCGTCACCATGTTAGAGGTTGTGATCTGTCATAACAGTGAATTTTCTTCCATACAGATAAGGCTGAAGTTTCTGCAGTGCCCACACTATGGCTATACATTCCTTTTCTACAGCTGCATAGCATTCCTCCCTGGGTTGGAGCCTATGACTGAGATAAACCACTGGGTGCTCTTCCCCATCTGAATAAATCTGGCTAAGTACAGCCCCCACCCCATGGTTTGAAGCATCTACCTGCACAACAAATTCTTTGCTGTAATCTGGACTGGCTAACACAGGGGTTCCTTCCAAAGCTTCTTTAAGCTTCTGGAATGTCTGCTCACATGCTGGGGTCCACACTACGTTATCTGGCCTGTTCTTCCTTGTTCATAGATTCATAGGTAGGTACTAGGCTATCGGCCCTAGGGCCCATACAAGCCTAGCCAAAAAATGTACCCTGGCTTTCGCCACCCAAGAAAATTATTTTCCTGTGCCCCTGTCGAGCAGAGCCACAGAAGTGATCCCCGGGGTGAATTTCCCATTTCCCATCCAATCATCAAGATTTTTCTTGAAGAGTGCTAATGAGGAGCTCTGTTTAACATAGATAGGTAGTCTGTTCCAGAGTATGTGAAGTCTCTCGGACAGGAATCTATCCCTCCAGCATGTTCTGTTTATTGTGGTGACAAGGTTAAGGCCCCTAGAGTGTGTAGCTCGGAGGGATTGGAATTTCTTTAAGTGGAGCATGTCCAACAGCTCTGGGTTTGACATAGCTTTGTATGTTAGGCAGAGATTGCCCCTGAGTAGGCGATATGTGATGGAGTAAAGCTGTAGTTTTTTGAGACGGTCTGCATAGGGCATCTGTTTGAGGCCAGTAATCCTCTTTGTGAGGTATTTCTGTGGTCTTTCCAGTTGTTGTAGATGTCTTGTGAGGTACATACCAAAAGGGATGTTGTACTCTATAATGGGTCTAATGAGTGATGAGTAGAGGAGAACAATGACCTCTTTTTTCTGGATGAGAATCCTTTTGTGATGAGATGAGCCATGTAGAAGGATTTCCTGTCCACTGTGGTGATGTGATTATCAAAGGAGAGATTACTGTCCATCTGTGTCCCAAGGTTTCTTATCACATTTTCGGCATTAAGTAGACTACCAGCTATGTGGTAGTTCATGGGTACAGAGTTTTTACCAAAGGGGATGACAATACACTTTTTGGCATTGAGCTTCAGGCCATGGCTTTGACACCAGGTATCTGTCTCAGTGGGGCTCTTTTGTAGTTTGTCCACATCATTAGGAGTTTCGATTATGGCTCCTAGTTTGTAGTCATCTGCAAACTTTGTTAGCCAAAGACCTTCTGTGTTGGCCTGCATTTCAGAGAAGTAGATACCAAACAGGAGAGGACCCAGGACTGAACCCCGTGGTACTCCACTTGTCACTGGTCTGATGTCGGATTTGGAATCCACTACTTTCACAGTGTGGGTTCTGTCCATGAGCCAGTTGGCAACCCATCTTGTGACATAGGGATTTATACCTAGTTTAGTGAGCTTATCTATAATTCCAGAGTGGGGGATGGTATTGAAAGCCTTGGCAAAATCTAGATAAGCTGTGTGAACCATTTTACCCTCATCTATGGCTTTGGTGACTGCTTCAAAGAAGTCAATCAGGTTTAGGAGACATGATCTGCCTTTTACAAATCCAAACTGAGTAAGCTCCAGAGTTTGGAGATTACCAATGTCTTTGTTTATGAGTTCCACGATGATACATTCCATGGCCTTGCAGGCCAGGCTCATCAGGCTAATGGGGAGGTAGTTTCCGGGGTCTGTCGTGGCTCCCCCTTTGTGGAGTGGGATAACTGTCACGGTGCGCCATTCAGTGTGTACAAAGCCTGAGGTGAGGCTATGACTGAACATGGTACTTAGGTAGGGTGCCAGTTCATTCTGTAGTTCATGTAGAATGCAACCTGGGATATTGTCAGGTCCCATGGATGCTGTGTTCTTGGCTTTGGAGAGTGTGTTTTTTACCTGTGCAGCCATGATTATAGGAACTTTGCATTCTTCCAGTATAGAGATGGACCCTCTAGGGGGTGAGAGGGGAGTAAAGTTAGCACTGAACCTATCTGCTAGGATGTTGGCAATATCAGTTGGTTCTGTATATTTAGTGCCATTATGCTGTAACTCAGAGCAGATCTGAGTGTTCCCATTTAGATTCTTGACATAGCTATAGAATGCTTTGTGGTTGTCTTTAGAGTCAGTGGCAATTTTGTTTTCGTAACTAGCTTTAGAGGATTTTATGAGGGATCTCAGCTTCTTACTGAGGTTGACCAGGGAGTTCCTCCAGTCATGGGATTTTACTCTTTTTTGCAACAGTTTCTTTCTTCTGTTGTAGAGTTTGTTTATGGCAGAGGACCACCAGATTGCCTTCCTTTTTTTGGAGAATAACATCTTGGTTCTATTAGGGATAGCATGATCCATACACTCGTGCAAGTGCTTATAAAGTGCATTTGTGTAGGATTTGGCAGTCATACCTCTATTGTCCATCTGCATGGGTGTCATGAAGTTTGCCACTTCTGTCTTAAGAAGTGTGAAGTTGGCTTTTGAGAAGTTTTTTACGATGGTTTCCCTAATTGGGGCTGGGGGTGGGATGTGGATGTCCAGGCTGATTGGCTTGTGGTCGGATCTGACCAATGAAGAATTGACCTCTGGTGTGGAACACCGGTTTCCCATGTTGGTAATGACCAGGTCTAGGATATTGCTGCCCCTGGTGGGGGTGTGAATAAGTTGATCCAAGGCATTGGAATTTATGAATTCTAGAAAACGTTGAGCAAAAGAGTTGTCAGATCAGTGAGGGGAGCAGCTATGGTACTATAACTGGGGGGCAAACTTTCTGTAGTACCCTGCTGTCCTTAAAAATGCCCTCACCTGCTTTTTAGTAACAGGTGCAGGCCATGCCTGAATGTCTTCCACTTTGGCAGGTTCTGGCCTTATCTTACCTCTCCCCACTCTATGTGCTAGGTAGGAGACCTCTGCCCTACCCACCTGACATTTGCTCAGCTTAATGGTCAACCCTGCTCTCTGTAGTCTGCCCAGCACCTCCCTGACATGCTGAAGGTGCTCTGGCCAGAAATGGCTGTAGATGGCAATATCATCTAGGTACACAAGGGCAAACCCTTCTGCTCCTGCTAGGATATGATCCACCAGTCTCTGGAAAGTTGCTGGGGCATTCCTCATTCCAAAGGGCATCCTTGTGAACTCATACAAGCCAAAAGGAGTCACAAAGGCTGACTTTTCTCTAGCACCGGGAGTCAAGGGCACCTGCCAGTAACCCTTGATAAGATCAATGGTTGTAACATACTTAGCCCCACCCAGCTGCTCTAGGGCCTCATCTGTCCTAGGCATGGGGTAAGCATCCGACTCTGTGTGGCTATTTAATTTCCTATAGTCCACACAGAACCTGGTGCTGCCATGCTTCTTTGACACCAGCACCACTGGGAAGGCCCAGGGACTGTTGGACTCTTGAATCACACCTATCTCCTCCTTCAGAGTCTGTCTGACTCTCTCAGGCACCCTATAAAGGGGTCTGCCTAATAGGCCTTTGGGCTCCTGTATCCACCTGGTGCTGCACTAGGTGGGTGCACCCTGGTTTACCAGTGAATATGTCCCCAAATTCCTATAACACTGCTCGGATTTCTCGAACCTGGGTAGGAGATAGCTGCTGGGACACTGCTACCCCTTCCACTGAGGTGTCAGCCCGAGCCTCACTGAGGGGAACAGTCTCCAGATCTCCTTCAGACTCCTCCTGCAATCCCCTGCAAATGCTCAGCACAAGGGCCTCCCTATCATGGTAAGGCTTCATCATGTTAACATGGTACAATTTGTGCCCCTGCCATCTGCCTAGCAGTTCCACCATGTAGTTAACATCACTTACCTTTCTTACCACCTTGTAGGGTCCCTCCCAAGCTTCTTGCAGTTTGTTTTATCTGACAGGAATGAGAACCATTACCTGCTGCCCCACAGCATACTCTCTAGCTTGGGCATTCCTGTCATACCACACCTTTTTCTGTTGTTGGGCTTCTGCCAGGTTCTTCTGGGCCAAGCCCATGTGTTCCCTGAGCCTTGTCCTGAGGTTTAGGATGTATGCCACAACAGACTCCTTGTGAGACTTACACTCACCTTCCCACTCATCTCAAATTAAATATAGAGGTCCCCTCACCCTATGCCCATACAGCAACTGAAAGGGTGAAAAACCTGTGGATTCCTGGGGAACCTCTCTGCAAGCAAACAACAGATGGGGCAAATATTTGTCCCACTTCCTCTTAAAATGATCTGCAAATGCACGTAGCATGGATTTGATTGTAGAGTTTAACCTCTCAACAAGACCATTAGTCTGGGGATGGCAGGGGGTGGTCCTGATGTGCTTCACCCCATAGGACTTCCACAGACAAGCCAGCAGGTCTGACATGAAATCGGCACTTCTGTCAGTCAGTATTTCTTTTGAGAAACCTACCCTGCTGAAAATCTCTAACGAAGCATTTGCCACCTTTTCTGCCTCAGTGGAGGACAAAGCCACTGCCTCAGGGTATTGTGTAGCATAATCCACTACCACTAAGATATACTTTTTCCCTGTGGAACTTGGGGTACTCAGAGGACCCACAATATCGATAACGACCCTCTGAAATGGCTCCTCAGTCAGAGGCAAAGGCATCAAAGGAGCTCTCACCTTGTCTCCTGCCATGCCTATCTTTTGGCATTGCTCACATGTCCTGCAGTACCCTGTTACATCTCTGGAAATTCCAGGCCAATAGAAGTTCTGCATAATACACCTCTTTGTATGTTTTATGCCCATATGACTGGCAAAGGGAATATCACGGGCTATGGCTAGAAGTGCCAGATGGTAGGCTCTAGGCACTACCAACTGTTGTACTCTCTCACCTTCTAGCCCTCCCTCAGGGTTCCACTCTCTGTATAGTAACCCTTTGTCCCAATATACAGATTCTCCCTTTCCTTGAGAATCAGGTGCCTCCCTAGCTACCTGCCTCAGGCCTTATAATGTAGGGTCTGAGAGCTGAGCCTGTCTCAACTCTCTCCTTGTAACCCTTCCCAGCTCTCCTTCCACAGGAAGTCTGGCATCCTTTGACAGTGGTGCCTCACTGTTAGCCTGGGTCCTACTACTCACCTCCGCTTTTGCAGTCACTCTGTCCAAGGGACCATCAGTACCCACAAGCAGCTATGTGTTCACATTCAGTTTCAATGCTACAGCGTAGCTCCCTCCATGAAGTAACCACCACACCAGTCCTAGCTGCAAGTATGTAGTCTGTCTGGGTCTCCCCCAGGCTACTAGACCCACATACTTGTCTCCTAGCCTGACCGCTTGTAACTGCATAAGCACATGGTACTGCCTCAACCGAGTCCTTACCTCTCAGGATATCTGCAGGATGGTAGTTTAGTACCCCTGCTGTCTCAAGACAACCTACTATTGGCATATTTTCTTTCCCACTTACTGGCTCCCTCACCTTTGGTTCCTCACCTTGTCTCCGTGGACACCTGTATGCCACATGCCCCCACTGGTTGCATTCAAAACATTTAACCCTAGCTCCTGGACATGTACCTGGACTAGTGTCTTCCCCTGCTACTGGCAGATTCTGTTGTGGCAGTCTGTGCTGCCCACCATGATTTCTTTTAGACCCATGAGCAGTACTGGGGGGTCCCATTACTGTGCAGGGATGCCCTGCTTGCTAGGTATAGGTCTCCTTCTTCCCCAACTCATCTGAAGTAGCACATTGCCTATCAGCTAACCAGATCCTCATGTCCTCAGGCAAAGTGCTAAGGGCTTGTTCCCTCACCAAAAGGTCTGCCAGCACTTCAAAAGTGGTGACCTGACATCCACTCACCCACCTATGGAAATAAGTGCTCAATTCAGCAACATATTCACACAACCTTTCATCTGCCTTGCGTCTATGCTCACAAAACTTTTTCCTATATGTTTCATGTGTTAGCTTAAACAGTTCTGAAAGACATTTCTTTACAGCAATATAATCAAAACATGCAATGTCAGGCATTTTAGATAATGCAGTTACAGCTTTACTATGGAGAAATGGGGTCAGGAACCATACCCAGAGCCCTTGGGTCAACTTCATACTGTTCACATACCCTCTCAAACATATGAATGAAACTATCAACATTATCCCCCTCTTTAAACTGCAGACAAAATTTACTGACCTTTTATGCTTCTGGGGTCCAGTTACTCCCTTCCCCATTACCTCCATGACTCTGGCAAAGAATCAGCATTTCTTTCTCATGCTGCCTCTGTCTTTCCTGTTCCTCTGCTTGCAGATGTAACAGTTTCTCATTCTCCTTAGCCTGCAAATGTCAGTCTCTCATTTGCTTCTAATTCCACATGCCTGGCCTCCAACTCAAGTCTCTTTAGCTCCAGCTGGATTTTAAAGTCCACTGCAGAAAGGTTGAGCTGTCTATTCTCCGAGGGAATTATATCTCCACTGCCAGTCTGATTGTTCTCCTGGTTGCTGTTTTCTGATGCAGCTGTAACCAAGGCTGCAATCAGGTCTGCCATAGTCAGGTTCTCTTGCACCAGTCCCGTAGTCTGGCACATCTCCGCCAGCTGGCTCCTTTTCAGCTTTCCATACTCCTCTGCTGACATGCTGCCTGCTCACCCTGACTAACTAAGCTAACAAAAGAAATAAAACAATTGTGATCTGAACTCTGAGTATTCACTCCGTGGCTGTTTTAAAGTACAAAACACCTTCAAAGCTCACTGTGCACAAGGTACAGGATTCACTCTACCCACACCACTACAAGCCAATTAGTATTTGCCACCTAATTAATATGTGATGTGGATATCTCACTGCTGCCAAACACAAATGTGAGGATATCCCAACCACTGCCCCAATTAATATTTGAGGTGGATATCCCAACCACTGCCACCAATTAATATGTGATGCCCGCGCCCTGGCCCAGCAATCAAGGAGCCTCAATCCTCACCACTAACACCAGAGAGGGAGTCTCATATATAAGGAAAGGATAACAAATACACACAGTAAAGTGCAATTTCCCTTAAGAGCACACAGAGATCACAGTCAGTCCGGGGCTGGTCGCTCCCTAGCTCCCCAGGTCCCCAATAAGGCTCCCCACTGGCACAGCTATAGGGTTCAGATCTCAGCCTAGCTGGGCAAGCTAAAATCTCCAGCACCCTCTTTGTCCAACTAGTGCTTTGTGTCCCTGCTCAAGTAGCTGACACACACGCACTTTGAGATAAGAGTTTACACAACCACACAGACACTTCTGGGGAATGCTGGCACAGGTTCTGCAGCTGTGCCCCTTTTACCCAGACTACATGGTAGTACCACTTGCCACCACCCAGCTAATATTTATCAGCTACCCAAAGGCCCTTAAAAGGGTGTCCAATTATTACTGTGCAATATTATTATCCAGTCAGTAATATAGCCCAGGGTTAAATCTACTGGAGTGGCCTTGCACAGTAAACTCTATAAATATGCAATGTACTCTAGAGCTTAACTTATGTCTACACAAACCAGCCACAGTTAAAAGTTTTAAAATATTTAATAATAAATAATTAAAACCACAAGACAATACTTTCTACTACACAGTCAGTGCTAGTCAAGAGAGTTCAGAGATCACACAGAAATACTTAAAATAAATCAGTAGTACAGTTCTGACATCACAGAAAAACACTTAGTCTAATATTTCTAGCTTCTAGCTATCTACAAGAAAACAGACTTCTAAAATAACTTACTTAAATAGAGCATAAGGCAGTGCTGTGAGTTGGATAGTCAGACAAAAATCCTTAATAATCTCTGGTTCACACTGCTAAAACATTACACCATCTTTTACACTTTCCTGGTGTTCCCAAGCTACACATTAACTACATTTACATTCTTAACATCCCCTTTTGTTATTTTACAGCTGGTCAGGAGCAGAGCAATAAAAATACATTTGCACATTTAAATCTAGCAATTTAACTCTTGGTTAGAACAATAGAAAGAATTTCTTCATCTAGACTTTTTGGCACCACTGTCTATTTCAAAGGATCACCACATGCTTTTACTGGGTCAGTAGAGAGCACTGTTGCCACATTTTTGTAACAGCTTTTCTTTACATTTAAGACAACAAGCCTGTAGTTTACATTCATATTTACAAATGATAGAATTATGTATAAAATTATATCTGGCTAGGCTGGCAGCCTTCACCCTTCTCTACCAGTCTTCAAAACATATTCCAGTTTATTTCACAGAAATGTACACTATACGTTAACATAAATTAAGAAAGCAGGTTGCTTTCATCCACAGCATAGTTTCCACTCCTAGCAATTTGATTGCCTACCAGTATATTAAAAAAAGAGTGATTAGGTATTTATTTCACACAAATGCATATTATCCCTTAATGCCAGACTTTTAAGCTGTGCAAGCGAGGGCAAGCTGCTTTCATCCATGGGACAGCTATTTTCTCACCAAAAAATCTGGTTGTGTGACTGTATGTTTAAAAGAAATATTTACATTCAAAGTGGTAAACCACTAATACCCTAAACTAGTCTGATCATTTTAATATATGTACAGCCTTTCTATTCACTGTTGCCCCAATGAATCATGGAACAGTAATGAACAGAAAGCTGCAGTACTTTTGATAGGGCCTTTGTGGCCGTGGCCATTTATTTATCTTAAGAAAAGAAATATATTTTTTACTTAAAAGAATAAATAAATAAATTGCCTTTCCTGAATATCTTCTACCAGGATTCTTTTAAAGAGTTAATCTTTAAGCAACCAAGTGTGTGTTATGTTTAGCAAGTAAGCTAACTAAAATGAGTTTATTTTGGGCTGAATATAACAAAACTTTAAAAGAAAGTTATTTTGTTGGCTACCCATGGGCCTCTCCAAACCTGTGTGTCTCAGTTGACTGCCTGAATCACCTTTATTATAATCTGCTAGTGGATGTAGGTACTGTGTTAATGTGACATGAAATGACTGCAGGTATACACATATTTTATATACAAACACACACACATACATATACATACATACACCTATATAATCATCATCACCCCCCCCCCCTTTTCCCATTTTTCTACATGGGGTCAGGGTATCTCGATTCAGTGCCACACTCCTGCCTTCTTCAACACTCATGCCTTACTGTCGCACATCTTCTTTCACACAATCCAACCACATCTTTGCTGGACAGCCTCGCTTCCTCTTACCTTCATCCTGTCAGTCCCAAATCTTCCTCACCAGATTGTCTTCTGCTTTTCTGCACATGTGCCCAAACCACTATAATCTGTTCTATTTGATCTTTTCTGTAATTGGAGCTACTTTGGCTTCTGCTCTTATGTCCTCATTTCTTCATCTGTCCCACAGTGTGCATCCTACAACCCTTCTCAGACACTTCATTTCCATCACCTCTAACTTCTTCAACTGCTCTGCCTTTACTGCCTATGTTTCTGTACCATACAGTAGTACTGGTTTAACCACTGTCTTACACACCTTACTTTTCAGCTTCTTTGGCATTCTTCTATCATAGACTACACCTGAGACTCTAGGACATTTGGCTACAGCCCCTCTGATTCTAGCTTTGACCTCTTCATTCAGACTTCCCTTCTCCTCAACCACCCCTCCCAGATACTTGAATCTGTTTACCTGTTCACTATTTTCCCTTCTATCTCAATTCTCAGCTTCATCTGATTTCTCCAATTTGCTGCCATTACCGCCGTCTTATCTGTGCTTAGTTTCATCCCATGTGCCTTCTGTTTTGCATTCCATTCTCCTATACTTTGCTGAAGTTTTTGCTCAGAGTCTGCCTGTAATGCCACATCATCTGCATACAGCAACTTGTTGATCTATCCCCTCCGACCTCTTTGCTAAAGTAGTCCATCACCAGTATGAACAGCAGTGTGCTCAGAGCTGAACATACCTCTCAACCTCTTGGAGCAAGAAATCTGGACAAAGCCATAAATAATTGGGGGACAAAGGCCCAAAAACAGGGACAATTTTTAAATATTGTTCTTACAAACTTAGAAAGTTGATAGAATAATAGGTTTTGCTTTAGCATGAAATTTCTGAAGGGTATGAAGTCTAAAACTCAAATGTATGCTATTATTTTCTGACTTTAGTCTATAATGACTTGCCAATAATTTTCCAGGAAAACACAATTTTATGAAAAACAGGAGAAAAATAGGAGGAAGAAATCTGTACATTCTGTGAAAATCTGTACATCTGAGAGGTATGGAGCTGAACCCTGGTGTACACCCACTCCCACTGGGAACCCCTCTGTAAGACTGACCGAACACTGTTCGCAGTTGAGTCATTTTGTTCTTTTACATATCCTGTACTAATTTTACCAATGTTTCTGGGACTTCGAACCACTGCAGAATTGCCCAAATCAGCTTTCTTGAGACCTTGTTATATGCTTTCTCCAAGTCTAGGAATGCCCAGTTGGACTTTTTCCTCATCTCTAGCATATTCTCAATAATTTGTCTCAGTGCTAATATTGGGTTGGTTGTGCTGCATCCTGATCTGAATCTGAACTGCTCATCTCCCATCTTGCATTCTACTACTCTGCGTACCCATTCATCAAGCACCCTCTCTAGAACTTTCATGCACTGTAATAGGAGTATGATTCCTCTGTACTGCCTGCAGTTGTGGATGTCCCCTTTGTTCTTGTACACTGGCATGAGTATGCTTATTTGCCAGTCATATGGGATATGCATTTATCTCCACACTGCTATGAGTACCGTCAGGAGCCATTTCTCTCCTATTTCACGCAGTTTCTTTATCATATCTGCTGTGACCTCATCTGAGCCTACTGCTTTCCCTGATTTCATTTTCCTTATTGCTGCTCTTACTTCTGTTAGGGTGGGCTTCATTTCTTCTTTCATCGTAGGCTGTTTCTGGAGCAGTACAGCTTCTCTGGGGTTTTCTTCATTCAGAGGCTGCTGACAATACTCCTTCCATCTGCCTTTGATGCCCTGTGAACTAGTAAGTTGTTGCTGGCATCCCTTATGAAGGGTGTCTATGTTCTTTATCTTTGTGCCACCAACTGAGCCCCTTTTCAGAAGTTGGTAGAGTGCCTCTTATGCCCTATTCTTTGCTATTATAACTTCTTTCTTAGCTTCTTTGTTAGTCAACCAGTAGTCCTTCCTAGCCTGGTCAGTCTTTTCTATCTCCCACTTCTTCCTGCATGCCTTCTTTCTTTTGATGACTCTGGACTTCTGCAGCCCACCACCAGCTTTCCTTATGTACCTTATTTCCACACCTGACTTGGCCACATGTTTTTTGTGTAGTTGTAACACATGGTATTTTTAGGTGCTGCCATTCTTGTTCAACTCCACCTATTTCCTCCTCTTCTTGGGGTGCTAGAGCCCTGAATAATTCCTTGAACTGTTGTACTTTCTTGCCTGTCAACTGCTAGGACTTCAGCCTGGTCTCTGTTGACCTTAGAGCTTTTTCTAACCACTGCTTGCAGCTGATTGTCGCAACTAGTGGTTTATGCTGTGGGCCAACTGTTGCACTGGGGATGACTTTATAGCTATATATATATATATATATATATATATATATATATATATATATATATATATATATATATATATATAGATATGTGTGTGTGTGTGTTTGTGTGTGTGTATATATATATATATATATATATATATATATATATATATATTGATAGGTTGATAGGTTGATAGATTGATTATATATATATATATATATATATATATATATATATAAGATGACCCAGGGGGCCACTGTGCCTGTGATACCTATACAAAGCCTACAGAGCATGGCCAAGCACCAGTGTAACACCATACATCACAACCACCCAGAATTATGCAGCACGTTAGGCCTGCACAAAGACCAGTTTAGCTGTCTTAAAATTTCTACATTGGACAATCCAGTATGGTGTGGCCATAGCCTGAAGGGTGTTCCTAGCATGTTGCATGCTTCATAATATGGTGTTGAGGAAACTGGTCAACTAGACAGCCTCAGGTTACTGGTATGGTTAGACTGAGCAAACATATGGTCAGCAGGAAAGGCACAGTGACAGCATCATCTGGTGACAATCAAGTGGAACAGCAACCGTGTTTAGCTGTCCATCCATTCCATAGACAGTGACAGGCATAGTTGCAACAATGTAGGAGAAGCAGCAAAATCTAGTACAGATATATGGACTCTTACAAACACACACAGTCAAATTGCAATTGTGTGCCACACAGCTCTAACATAACAAATGAATTGTTAATATCAGGCTATGATTGTTAGTAGATGATTGAATCACACACTGCTTCAGGCATTCTCCGCATTTATCTAACAAGAGCAAAGGAGGGATTGGGTAACAGTCATCATCATGTGCACAGGTGGCTAGGGACACAGTGATGTCTGACTACAAACACAAGGTGAGTGTATATCACAGGAGTCTGAAATGGGGGCTCTTGAAGTGGCAGCTATTGTGTGTTATATATACTATGACCTCCCGAGATCAGGTGGGGACCCAATACATGACAGTGGTCTGATGAGGAGATGGCAGCCCCAAAGTGATGGGTATTCTGTATAAAACAAAATTTCTTCCTGCAGTGTGTGTGTGTGTGTGTGTGTGTGTGTGTGTGTGTGTGTGTGTGTGTGTGTGTGTGTGTGTGTGTGTGTGCCATTACATAATCATGAGTTGTGGCCACTCTTCTGACTTTTTGCACTGTGACTTGAACTCTTTCCTGATAGGATGTTTTGTGACTGTGAGACTGTAAACAAGTTGATGTCCACACGAGGTGTTCTGCCAGTTGAGAGTGACATCCATGACATCCCTCAATGAGGTTTGACAGAGAATTGTACACATCCAGCTGCAGGTGAGGCTTGTGTACCCCCACTATGCCCCTCCCCTACACTGCCACACCAATACATTTCTCCCACCAACCTTGGACAACATTATCAACAAGTATGGTGATAGTGGCTCTTGCAATCCCCTGCATGGAGGAAGGCTTGGAAGCATTGTGTGCTACCAGAGAGCTCAGATGACTAGTCATTACTGTGACCTTGACCTCCATGTCTTTGTGGATGCCATATAACATAGTGACAAAGTCCATTCCGGACTGAGCTGCAGAAGATCGTGTATGGATGATACTGTAGACTTCACACCAAAGGCCAACACAGACATGCAACAAAACCTAACAGTTATCAACAGTGACAGGAATGTATAGGAGCAAGTTGTCCTAATATTGCAGGCTACTTTTTTGCCAGTACCTTTCACAGACATGAGAGAGATGCAGCACATATATTCTTGTTGCCAGCCCTTAGTACTGTGAAATCCATTGAAGGTGTACACAGTTTTAGGAAGGTAGAGGAATACAACTTATCACACAATTTTAACAGTATGTCTCTTGGGACTGCCTGTAATCCAAATATTTTTTTGTCTCCCTTGCAAAATCATTTTACCTTCCCAGTCCCAAGTGCCCCACATCCACTCTGAGCCTACCAGATTGTCTTCTACCCTCTGGATTTTCTCCAGCATCACTGGGGTTGGTCATGGATCTTGTGAGTTTCCTGTTGGCTTGGCCATCTCTGCTTCCATCCTGGGGGAGTTCTTTATATGCCCTACCCATTCCCCTGCTGTGCCTCCCATGCTCATCATTTATGTTCCAGGGCAACTTCCCTCTTTGAACTACACCTCCACTAAGGGGGAATCAGCAATGAACCCCCTCCCACTCACCTTGCTGCCCCATCAGTCCCTCAAGCTGCTAACTGAACTGGTGTTGCACCTCCTAAACAATGCAGATTTTATATCCATTTGCATGGTACATAGACAAAAAAGGCCAAGAAGCATACATGTCTTTGAGTCTCTATATTTTTCTGTAATGCATCAGTAGCATAAGGCCCAGCCTCCTCTGCATGCTCACCTCTGACAGCTAGTGGCTGCATACTCATGCTGGAGACCTGCACCAATACACATGTAGTGCTATGACATGAGTAACCATACTACAGCAAAAAACATTTTGGAAACATGTTGGAAGCAAGTTTCAGTCCACCATCTTGCTCCTCTTAAAAACACCACCATTTTAGAGGAAATGTGGGAGAAAGTCAGTTGCTGTTAGTGCCCACTGGAACATCTCTGCATGGTGCATAAAGTAGAGCAAGATAATGCTTCATTGCATTCACTGTCATTTCAGGGGGTGTGTACTGGGCCCCAGTCATGGCACTTTTAAGAAAGTGGATGGTAGAATGTGGATGGCTGGTGTGACCTGGACAAGAAATCCTCAGCCACGGACATCACCAGGACAAGGGAATAGGGCAAGCATCAGTTTGATGACCTGCTGTCAGGAACCCTGATAAGCTCTGTGCATGGCTAGTAGAGGTTAGGGAGGAAAGCCCTGAATGGTAAAGTGAGTGTTTTGTTTTGTTTCCTTGCATGTATATTTTATGTTTTCTCTTCACTCTTTTTGTAGATTTGGGATTGTTGTTTATACTTGCAAGTAATCATAATGCTCATCCTAGGAAATAGTTCTGTATCCATGTGGAACTTTCATGTCAGGTGCAGGTAGGGATGGTGGCAATGCATGTGATATGTCCAGATGTTTTGTGTGCATTTTTATGGGACCCTGCTCTCAGGTGTGATTATTACACACCTTGTCATGATGGCTGTACACTACATGGTATGCCTCCATGTATACCTGTATGTTAGTCAATGTATATGTCTTAACATATGTGCTGATGACACACACTCACCTACTGCTTTTCACATCTCTAATGGGAAGTATTTATAGGACTGTATATACTGTTTTAGCATCTCACCTTACTATTATCTCAGGTCTCTGAGAAGCCCTTTGTTTTACAGTTTAAACAGAATGTCATAAAAACTGAATCCCCTTCTGCAGGGGAGAAGATAGTCTTTTCACCTATGTTTAGTTATCCACACAAGAGTAGACATATCATACGGTCTTCATTCTACTTTGTGGCTGTATTTGGTTATGACCACATTCCCATTTTGTTTCCTTATTGCAGGTCTGGATGACAGATATGCTCTGCAGATACCTCCTGTGTGTCTTGCACCTGCCAAGTTTGTGGCTGAGGTTCATGAGGTGGATGAAGTTGGGAATTTGTCACTGAAGGGGGATGCTGCCTCCTCACTGAATGACAGCCTCCCTACATTTCCTGAGGTGGCCAAGTAGGAGCTGCAGCAGGTGATGGAGGCTGTAATGGAGCAAGCAATGGATAAATGCATGGCCCACATGAAGAACATCCTGGACTCAATAGCAAATTTGTTCAGAATATTAGCCCTTATCATTGGGCTAGCAGAGAACGATGTAGCTCTTACCACCATCCACTCTGATTCATCAGCGGATGATCAATCACTTTAATGTAATTCTGGGCAGGGACAGGGATGACACATCAGCTATTTGTACCCCATCCTATTTCCATCCACATGCGCTCTCTTCCGCTCGTGTCATGAGTCACACACCCTGTGTGTTGCTAGCCCTTCCCATCATCATTTGTCAACATTCTGTTTGTCTGTTTCCCCATCTTATTGTATGAATTTCCACCCTTGTTTGTCTATGCTATTTTATGTTTCTGTATACCCCTGTACACTATCCTAGTCCCTTTTCCTGCCCTGTGATGTTCCTTTCCCCATTTTCCTTTTTTCCTTTCCAAAACAAGTGGCCATATTCCCTCAAATTTTCCTTCTTTGCCCATCCTTCTCACTTTGCTGTCTTGTTCATAGGCTCATAGGTGTTTACTAGACTAATGACCACAAGGGCCTTTTTAAGCCTAGCCATGCATCCCAAACATATTATAAGTTCTGCTACCCTTGATTAAGGTAAGCATGGGCCTGATAGATGAACCATTTACAGGTTACCTGTGACTTTTAGTGACATAGGTGCCAAACCAGGGATGAATTCCTGGTTTCCCATCCAATTGTCCAAGTTTCACTTGAACTGTGTTAGGGAGGAACTCTGCTTCACACAAATGCAGAGCCTGCTCCATAAATGGAGTAATCTCTGGGATACATACCTTTCTCTCCAGTAGATCCTATTTATATCACAGGCAAGGTTTAAGTCTTTAGAATGGGTAATTCTGGTGCTGTTTGTTTTGTGGATATGCAGGACGTCCACCAGAGTGGGATCTGACAATGCCCTGTATGCCAGGCATAGATCTCCCCTCAAAAGCCTGTAGAAGACAGAATACAGGGATAGGGCCTTGAGGTGGTCTGCATAGGTCATATTACTTATGTCCTGCATTCTTTTACTCAGGAACCTCTGTGGGCATTACAATATACCTGGTTAGGTACATACCAAAGGGGGCATTGTACTCAATGATAGGTCTGATGAATGCCAAATACAGTGGAACAAAGACTTCCTTGGACTTAGATGCCATACCTTTGTTTATAAGTTGAACAACATAGAATGATTTCCTCACCACTGTAGACACCTGATGATCAAAGGCTAGATTACTATCTATGTGTGTCCCTAAGTCCCTGACTATGGGTCAACTCTAAGGGGTGTATTGTCATTATGATGGTTACCAGGGATGGATAACTTTCCAAAGGATACTATTATGCATTTCTTGGCATTTAGTTTTAGTCCATGGCTCTGACACCAGCTGTTTATCTGTGTCAGCCCCCCCGTAGAACATTTGTATCAGTGTTAGATTCAATGACAGCTCCTAATTTGCAATCATCTGTAAATTTAGTCAGCCAGAGACCATTGACATTGGCCTTGATGTCTGAGAAGTAAATGCCAAAAAGGAGCGGTCCAAGGACTGATCCCTGTGGGACTCCACTTCTGACTGGCCTCTTTGTAGAGTCGGAATCTTCAATTCTAACTTTCTGGGTCCTGTTTGTAAGGCAGCTGGCTATCCACCAGGTGACATACGGGTTTGTACCTAACCTCTTGAGTTTGTCAACAATGCCCGAGTGGAGTATTGTGTCAAATGCCTTGGCCAGCTCAAGGTAAGCAGTGTGAATAATTTTGCCCTCATCCATTGATTTGGTGACCTTCTCAAAGAAATCCTTCAGGTTAAGTTGGCATGATCTGCATGTTCAAATACAGACTGTCTTTATCCTTACATTTTCCTTCCTTTCTGTTCACTTCTTTCCATCCATTTCCTTTAAGAATGCATTTATTTATTTATTGACTTTGTTGTCTGTGTAGGTGAGCTGGTCCACAGACCATTTTCAGCCATGACCTGGAGTTATGCATTCACAAGTTTCAACAGATGCTTACAATTCTTTATTTCAATTGCAGAACAACAATGGAGTGACGCGGAAGGTACAATTAAATACTGCTAACAAGGATTACGTTGAGATAATTTTAGTTTAAATAGAGAGGCATATGTGTTTATAGAATGCAGAGTTAGGAAAGATTAAAGAAGGAAGAAAAAGCAGTATTTGCATTTATACAATATATATCAAACAATTGTACTAATGCAATTTAGAAGTAACATAGTGTTTAGCTGAGTAACCATTTGAAATGTTGGGACCTGCTAGAGTGAGATCTGAAAAGAAACATGGACACTGAATGGCCACAAAATGGATTTACATATACTTAACCTGAGATGGTCACTTCTCAAACTATTCCCTTTAATCTGAGGTATTGCAGCCTCAAAGTTGGTATATATAAGTTGGAGGGTGTGGGGGTGCAGTTTATAGAAGAAGAGCGATTTTAGAGATTCACTCTTTTCCTGGATTTTCTGTCCTTTTTTTTTGGCTTGTCAGCACTCAGCATTTTGAGTGCTGACATTTAAATAGGGAGCCATTTAGTTGTGCAAATATAAACTACTTGCTATATGTCTGATTTAGCCATTGCCAAAACATTAACACTTGTTTTCATTACTAAAAAACTGAAGTAGCTACGCATTTCTATTTATTGAACAGGAATAGTCTGACTAATCTAAATGCCCATTTTCAGCGGAGGCCATGGAAGAAAAGTGTCACAGCTATATAACATCGCTAATAAAAATCAAATGTACATAGGCATATTTGAATACATCTATAATATCAATACCAATAAAAAAAATTACAAAGACACCCTTGTACCTAAATAGAATGCAAAAGTAACAAAGCTTACAATTAATTACAACAACAGCAAGGAAGAGAAGGTGAGAGGGTGAAACTAGGATGGAAAGGATCTGTAGGTAGGATGGATGAAGATGAAATTCTGGTACAAGGACAAACAAGTCCAAGAGAAAGATATTTAGGTTTTTAGATTGTAGAGACATGCTTTAAGTTTGCTCTCATGTCTAAGGTCTGGTAAAAAGTTGTACAGAGAGTCAACAAACTGGTTGTTTGATTTGACAACTTCTAGGAGGTTTTAGGTTTGAGATCCTAATCCTTTGTGAGGCATATATTTTGCAAGTGAATTAGAGATGGGTAGGTATTTCTTAGATTTATCTAATTTTTGTGCGGTATTAACTGGTTAAATATTAAAAGGTGGTTTAGCTCCAACCAATTAATCCTATGAAGTGCTTTACAGTAAGTTTTTCCTAGAAACATTAGGAGTATAGCCATTGTCATCCCTCTTTTCTCATTTTTACATGAGGCGGGGGTGTCACATTTACATTATTCAATGTGACCAAATCATCTAGAGCCAATGTTATAGCATAATCAACTGTTTAGGAGTTTTTGAGGTTATATAGTCAATATACTTCTTGAAGGATAACTTATGATCAGTGGACATGTCTAAAAGTGTGGCTTGGGAGACTTAGAAATGAAATACACTTTAACATTTTTCCTTCTCTGTACCACTTTGCCCTTTACATTTTCCCATTTGATGCTGTAAAGCAAAACTCAAAACATTTGACTAGCAGACCTATTTGTACAGATGCTTGGGTTAAAAATTTATTTGTAAAGTTGCTTGTGTTAAAAATGTATCAGCAGTGGGTCCTGCTAGACAGAAAAGTAATATACATGCATGTTAGACTGCATTGTTGTAACTGATGAAACATATATATTTTAACAGGGGATAGCCTGAAATTAAATGATTTGGCTTAGGCCATAAAGATTTTATCTCGCACATCTGAATGCAACCCAAGAATGGCTTGTTAGTCTCTGCAGGAAGGGGGAATGCTGGAATTGTTTTAAAGGTTCCAGATGCTGTACTAAACCTTAGCTAAAGTTCTATGTGTGTAATGTGACACATCAATGCCAAATCCTTGCTCAGTTTCTAGTGAGGGGGTAGTGTGAGAACTTCAGAGTCAGGTGACCAGGTGTGATGCCATTCTGGAGCCAGCACTGAAATTGCATTTGGATACTAGTGGGAGATGTGATAAGTGCACTCTGTTTTTGGAACCTGACAAAGACAGTCATCCACTTTTATCTTGCCTTGCTTTAGTAAGCCACTAGGTAACAATAGTTCTTCAGTCAGTTAGGAAAATATAGTGAGATTAACTAAATTATGTTTTTTTTCTGTATCTGACTGAGTCTTTCATCTGTGTTATTTTGTATATTTCCTGTGATTGAAGCTCTGGTGTTTATTGTAAATAGATATTCAGTATTTTCATGTTTTCTTTTTATTATTTGTTATTAAATATATCTAAACCTTTCATTTTGTCTGGTCTTTTAGAAAATATTTAACCTTTGAGAGCACTTGCATTTATTTAGCTGCACTGTGGCTCCATGTTCCCGGAAGGCTTGCTGCTTGGTTAACACTACCACTTGCATAATTACTAATTTTAATAAGTGTAATTGGGTACCCTTGTAAGAGCATTAAAGTAGCTGGCTTTGGATGTTCTGGTGGCTTTGAATCTACCTTATAGTGTGGGTGGAGGTGGAGGAGCGGGTAAGCTGTGCCAGCCTTTCACAGGTGGGTGTGTATAAAAATCACAAAGAGAGTGTGTCAGCTACTTTGAACAGGGACACTGAGAACACTGCTTTCACAGAGAGGGTGGTGGAGGACTTGGTATGGAGCACCTGGCTAAGGACGCAGCTCTATAGTGGTCAGTGGGGAGTCTTACTTGGGGCCTGAAGAGAAAGTCCAGCCCCAGGGCTGGAGTGTACATTTCCTGTGTGCTCTTAAGGGAAATTATACTTGGTGCATAGAGCTGCATCTGTAAATACTATGTGTGTCTATTTTTTCTCCAAGTGAACATTCCCTACTGGTGTCAGTGGTGAGGATTGAGGCTCCTTGATCACTGGCCCATCACAGATGATATCACCATTGTGTACTACCTTTATGTTTCCACTACAAAGTGGTTGCACAGCACAAGCACACTGTATAGATATACCTCATCCATGTATTTGCAGCATGTTCTGCACAGTAAGAGGAAGAAATACAGAATGACAGATGACATTCATCCTTGTAT
Source organism: Protopterus annectens (assembly GCF_019279795.1). Classification (NCBI taxonomy): domain Eukaryota; kingdom Metazoa; phylum Chordata; order Ceratodontiformes; family Protopteridae; genus Protopterus; species Protopterus annectens. Next base: position 1,114,883,875 of record NC_056743.1, on the reverse strand, counting down.
TTGAACTCTATACCCGTTGACTGACAGAATCTACACACAAGTGTATTATACATACACCCCACAGGAGAAATCTAACTACATGTGAGCCACACTGCATGTCTGAAAGGATGACATTAGCTGTGTCATGCAAAGGAGATGTAAGTGTGAACATGACTGCTGAAGCTATGCGGACTTCTAAATGTTGTTAATTCTAAGAGGAGAGGTGCAAAACACTCCTATATCCATTTACATTCATACAGGCACAATCAGAAGAGTCTCATTGTATTTGAACTCCTTACTGATGAACTAACACAACCTACATACAAGTGTATTATATGCATGCTCCATAGGAGAGGCCTGACTTTAGTGGTGTGAAAGTGCATTATTGAAATAATGATTTCATCAGTGTATTGTAGACAGTATGCATTTGTGGACAGAGTAAAAAGGGGATGTTGGCTTGATCTGACCATTTAAATGTTTTTCACAAGTGACAGTCAAATGAGCACACCTGTTGAATTAATCCTTCAGTGATGCAATTGGCCCACCAACATGCACATAAATTGATTGTTATGGGATTAGAACCACCTATTTAGAGGACATGATGACATCAGAGTTATGTTGCTGAGAAGGTGATGTAAGGAGAAGGGTCTAACACTGATGTGGACTCACCATGCAGTATAAAATTTACTTCAGGCTACTATTTTATTGAGGGCAGCACTAGTTAATGTCATATTTATACAACTCCATACAAATGACTGCTGTGAAATTAGAACCCCCTAGCTCTCTAGCTATGCAATCTAGAGGACAGAGGTCTTAACATAAGCACCGCTGCAGAAGTCCAATTTTTGTAGTGTGAGACTATACTTTCTACAAGATGACATTATTGTGGTGTTCATATGTTCATAGGTTAGTACTAAGCTAACTGCCCTTTCGAGCCATTTTAAGCCTAGCCAATTACCCCTTGTGAGACTCAAAACCTGCACCTTGTGTTTGTAAGGCAAACACCTTAACCATTAGGCCACCCTCCCAACTGCAGAGCAGATGATGTTTGGAAGGGTCTGACACTGATATGGACTTACCCTGCAGTGTAAAATTAATTCTAAACTACTGCATTATTGAGGCCATCAGTACTTAGTTCAACTCCACAGGCCAGCACACAATATAGCTTCTTGTTCAAATCTGAAATGTAATCAAATTACAAACAGATTCCATCCAAATTGGAAGCACATAAAAAACATCAGTTGCAAACACCAACAGGTGAAAAAAGCATACTGTTTTCAGCTTATAGCCTTCATCAGTGCTAACTAAATGTGCTCCCAGATAACAAACATATAAATGAAAAGTACATAATACCACAACAATTTCATTGGTTAGTTATAATTTCTCATTAACACCAGGGGAAAACAAAGCCCCTAATTTAATTATCCACATGTGTTTCTTATAGTTTAAAATGGAATGTAAACCCTCCTGCTGTATATATTGCTTTTGAACTCTATAAATAATAGCAAAAGAAAATTTAGCAGTGGTATTTTTAAGCTATGTTTATATAGGGCATTTGGTGCTTCTAGCACACCTAATATCACTTAAATGGTCAGATATTCTTAATTTAAATGGACGTAATGTTTGCCCTACATAAAATGCTGAGCAGGTACATTTAACTATATATACCACCCAATCACTGCTACATTTTCCATAAACCAAAATATCATATACTTTGGGACATCAGTACTTAAGCTCATATTTACACAACTCAATACACACACACACACACACACACACACACACACACACACACACACACACACACACACACACACACACACACACACACACACACACATTGACTGCTGTAAGATTAGAATTCCCTACCTATCTAAAGGGCTACAGTACTTAACACAAGTGCCACTGTAGAAGTCTGACATTTATAACGTGAGACTACACTTTCTAGAGGATAACATAAATGTGGTGCTGCAGAGAAGATGACGTTGGGAGAAGGGTCTGACACTGATATACCCTGCAGTGTAAAATTAACTCCATGCATCTGCTTTACTGTGGCCATCAGTACTTAAGGTCATAGTTACACCACTCCATATACACACACACACAAGTTGACTGATGTGAGATTAGAATCTCATGCCTATCTAATTATGTAATCTGGGAAAATAGAACTTAACACAAGCACCATCACAAATGCCTGACTTACACTTTGACAGTGTAATGTAGAATGGATTAGCTTCTCATTTTGTGTCAGAGAAAATGTTGTTATGTTGAATGTTAGTGCAAATCCATATTTGTTGATATAATGGAGTAAGTGCAATGATAGGGCCAATAATGCATACAAACTGCTGCCTATGTCAGCCCTGCTGTCATTAATGTATACCACAGAAAAGTGACATGTACCTACCTTTCTTGTGTATATGAAACACACACACTTGTGAAACACAGGCTGGAGAATTAATCATTCACAGATCATCAGGTTATGATGATGGTATTTAAACCTTAGTGAACAGTAGTAATATTAGCAATGGTATGTGCTCATGCCTGGGCAATGAGGACTGTCAATATGAAACAATACTTAATGTTCCAATGCAGGAAGGACAAAAAATGATAATTTATGTGCTTCAAAGTTGTATATCATTTGTAAGTTTCAGTGCTGCAGTGCAGACCTAACTGTCTAGAATTAAGTGGTCAGTTAATCACACAGTTCAACTCATTTCACATGAGTACATTTAACAATTTACATGTAATGAAGTAATATAATCCCTTAGCAATACTTATTTATTTTCCAAATCTCTTCTTAAAGCGCAATGCTGAGAAATGTATTTGCATGGATTTTGGCTAAGTGTTACCACATGCGTGATTGCACTTTGATGTATGGAACTGAGACTGTGAAGTAACACTGTTTAGTGGTGTTCACTGGTGCTCTGCATGTTGTGTTATACCTTTCCATGTTAGCTCCAAAGCTCAATTCAGAAATTAAGGGTTGTGCTTGCCCTGTTTGCACAATAGTAAGCTGGAAGCAAACTATTCAGAGTACTACGCTGAAGGAAAAAGTGAAAAACTTTAATTTGGTTTGCCTTCTACAATGCAAACAGGCTTAGAGGTGATTGCATGCTGTCAGTACTCTGGACAGTACTTAGTTGAAGTAGAAGCAGGTTCAACTCCAGTAATCAAATCATTTTATGAATCATGTCAGAATGGGACTAGTATAGCAACTTTTTCTCGTGACTTTAGGAATACTTAGGGTTGACTATAATTTAAATATGTTGCTGTGTGTGTAATACTGAAATAATCTGTCATACCTACTACATACGAGACATGCTTCAAAGGAAATCACGAGACAAATGGATTTAGAAAATGGTGTAAAGCAAACTGTCATCACATTTTACAGTAACACCTGTAATGACATTTAGCATTCACACAGTACATTTGCTCATTGCCAGCAGTCAAGCAAATGCTGAGTACTACAACTAATCTAACAGAAGGAGCTTAGACAGATATGTAGGCAACTCATTCATGGGAAAGACACTTATAAAAACAGGCATTATGAGTTTCATCTAATGGAGATGCAAACTTCTGTCAAATTGAAAAATTAATTTAAAAGACTTGATTATTATCTCTACACCCAAACAAGGAAACCATACCTCAAACATGTCAAAATCACACCTTTGAATGGACAGTGATAATATATTCTGCCAATGGAAGATGTATGTATTATTCTGCAACAAAGTAATGGTGGTCTGAAAATACCATCACGTGACATTTACATAAGCCTAATGAATAGTCAACAGTACAAAGGGGTGAAAGAGAAGGGGTGAAGACAGAGACAGATATACAGATTCCTATGAAAGGGTGGTGTTATGGGTCATTAATGCACATCGTTATGGTATGTCTTCATTTTCCATATGTCATGCTCTGTATCAGTTAGTGATGGCTGTGGGGATCAAGAAGCTGTAGGAGAGGCAAGACCTGATTAAGACATGAGTAAATTAAGGGTGGTTTACTAAATCTTCCTTACAGTCATGGATGTGTTGCCAAATGCTTAACTGGTTAAAAGTAAGATATATGTCATGAAACAGTACAATGCTGCAGTATGAAATAAGGTGGTATCCATCTGGAATTGAGCCCATGATGCTGTGGTCAAAAACAAATCTTCAGACAACTGATTTATGTCAACACTACACAGAGGATGTTGCACTTGGTTACATCAAGTAGTCATACAACTGTGACAGTAACTGTTGCAAGTAATTTATTTAGCCTGCCTTTACTCTGCATTCCAATAGAGCAGTATGATTAAGCACCTTTCCATGAGGATAACCAGAATACTGACTAGATTTTGCCATAGGACATGAACAGCCACTTACTATCACTTGCTATTTGTGTGCGATGCTAAAGTCTGCGCACATGTTGAGGGAAAAGTGAAGGCTTTTTATGGGCCATCTCTGGCTATATATGTTGTATGTGATTCTATTTTTTGTCCAGATTAAATGTGTGAAAATGGTGTTGACAGGAAAGTTGCAGAATGGGTTCAAGCAGAGGAGAGAACACAGGGCAAAGAACAGAGACATTTGTAGGAAGGCAGTGGGAGAGAACCATAGCTATCCAGTTCTTCATAACATAAATATAGAAGTGTAAACAGCATTTTCTGAATTTGGACTGTCACCATACCAGGGGTAGGTAACAACAACAGAATAATATTGTACAGCCAAATGTACCAAATAAAGTGTGTCAAGAAGACACATAGGAGAAGTGGAGTGCTATGTATGGGTCAGTATTTTTTTGTGGGATAGCTGCTCATTTTTTGCTTCTTTTTCTTTCAAAGATAGTGGAGTGTTGGAGAAGGCACTTAGGGATATGACGGGAGGTAGGAAGGTTAGGTTTGGAAGCAGGTGCAGACATGCAGGATAAACAAAACAGACAAGGATGGTGATGGTCACAAAAGGATGGGAAACACCATGAATGGGGATAGCTAGGGGACATTGGTGGTATGCCCACATCAAACCTGAGAACAGTAAGAATCTAGTCCTCACCCTTAGAGCTGTCATCACTAGCAACCTATGGAGGGATGGCAGGCCAATCTGTAGTGGCCGGTGTACCTCTTGGTGCTGCATGTCAGTTTTTGAAAGCAGAAATGTATGACAGCAGAATATTTTTTAAGCCATATAAAATATCCCCTCCCACTCAAAAAAAACAAACAAAAAATTGAGAGAGAAGGGGTGAGGTGAGATAAAAAGAGACAGAATTAGATCCATGACTTATCACATGTCCACATAATTTCAGAAAATAAAAGTTAAGATTATCTAGTCAATACACCTTTGCCACATCCAGGTATGATGGGAAGGTCTTACTCTGTTGTACCATTAATCAACTGCACTGCTATGATAACATAAATACAACTATTTATTACAGTATTGCCATGCTGTATACAATTACAATAGTTATTAGGCATGCAGTAAGGCCTGATGCATACATACCCCATGACTCTCTCAGGTGAGTTAACCTCTTTTGGTGCAATGCATGGTTGGCTGTAATGTCTTCAGCAGCTGTAAAACACAGAAGAAGAGAAATGAAAGCCTACTGAATAATAGTCTTGGATGGGTCTTGTATTCTGCATCATTTAATATAGATGGGTCAGTATGCTTGCACAACTGAGAGATGTCAGCAGTTCTAAACTCCTCCTCCCATTGGCTTGTGTCATTTTGGGATGACAATTCTCCCTTGTTTGTTGAATGTCAGTTACACTGGAGACAGCATTGGCTAACCTGTTCCAAGCCTCACTCTGTTAATGACACCTGGAATAGTCCCCCTACACTAGACTATGGTTGTGAAGTTTCATGAAGAGTGCCACAAAAATCCTGGTCTCCTGAACACTCCATCTCTGTGCTCTAAATTTATCACCATCATCTCCTGCTCCAGTCGTGGTGCAGCGGTTAGCATTGTGGCTTCACAGCAAGAGGTTCTGCTGTCTGATTCTCATCTGGAGCTTCTTCTGTGTGTATCCTCCCCGTGGTTGAGTGACACTTAAAGACATACAGGTAGGTGTGTGCATGAATGGGTGTGCCTTCTTTGAAGGTTGGGCATCAGGCTGGCAACTCAGCACCATAAAAATCCACTGCCAGTCATTAGCAAACCAGAGTTCCACTGTGGCGACCCCTAACTGGGAAAAGCTGAAAGACTTGTTATCTCCTGCTCCAGCCATGCCTGCAGAAGTCAAGTAGTACATCTAAGTATGAATTGTTGTAAATGTATGTCAGATGGATGGACTTTCATGAGCTGATTAATACAGGCTGGAGTATGATACACATATATTTCACTACACATACTGTCCTAAACACAGAGTTGGACTATGTGAGAGGAGAAGATGATTTTCACTTTAGTATTCTGCCCATAATAGAGATACAAGTGCACTTGTAATTTACTATTATAATTATTCTGCTTAAACAATTTTACACGCACACACACACACACACACACACACACACACACACACACACACGCACACTTGCACATGCACATGCGCGCACACACACACACGCGCACACACACACACACACACACACACACACACACACACACACACACACACACACACACACACACACACGCGCGCACCATACCTCTCAACGGTACCGAATTCCTCAGTATTTACTGGTTTTGAGGGTAAAAATGGGGTGCCATGAATTCCAGAGTGGCCCTTTCAATTCCCATTTTTTTTTTTAATTTCTTTTTTTGAATTTGGGGCTGATGTCATCATGTGCAGAGCCGTGTGCAATGACATCAGCTTTGTGAGGCAGACGGCTAGCCTGTTGGAATTTGGCTGAGGGTTCAGACTGTGTCTGTTTACCTTTTGATTGAAATAAACATGTGTGGATTTAGAATAGCAGGGATGGGCTGGCAGTACAGCAGTGGGCAGCAGCACACAGTGACCAGCGAGCAGAGCGGAGGACCAGCTGTTTTAATATTTTTTGCATTCTGCCAATCAACTTGATCCAAGTCACGAAGAACTAGCAAATAGTACTTAACTTTCTGCAGTGCAGTGCAGCAGTCTCGAACAGAGCCCGGACCAGTCCGCCCAGTGTCTGCACTCCCCAGGAGTCCCAGACCTATCACCCTGGATCAGGACAAGAGTAGGAGGATGAGAAAATTTACCTCCAGCTCCAGGTAAAAAAAACAAAAAAAAAACGTGTGTATATCTATCAAATTCAGCTGCTAGTGCCAGCCAGTTAATATAGTCGCATAAGAACAATTTTTCCAGACCAGTACGCTTCTTTCTGGCAAACTGACTATAATGCTTGGCACTTACGGATCTGCAACATATACCTATTTTTGTATATGTGCGCATATGTTTGTTGGACACCAAATCCGATTCCTCCTTTTTGATTTTCTTATTTCTGCTTTTTCTTTTGGCGTGCCAGACAGCTAATGAAATGTAGCACATAGATGCGATCAAACTGTATCTGAAGCAGCACAGTTTTGTTGTGAACCTTGTAAAGCTGTCGTTTGAGTTGCTTGCATTGGCCTGTGCTGTCATTTCTGTTTATAAATCACTCTGGTTGAAGGCATTCTTCCCAAATACGAGTCATTCCTAGTCTATAGTAAGTCTTGGCAGTTCACTTTTAAACCGCAGTACTATACATGCTACTGTATATAATTCATGCTGGCTCTCAGGTGACTTTGCAGTTTCAGCCCTGTTATGGATTGTGTTCTCTTGAATGCCAGGAGTGTCCAAAAAGAGAAGACATTCTAATGTGATAGCATTTTTTATAGATGCTGAAATTATCAAGCATTTACACTGGACTACTTTAATGAATGTGGTTGTTCTTGTCGAGTTTTAACTGTGTATTTTGGTCATGTTTTGATAAAGTTTGGTTTTGTTTTAGTGGAGGTGAAGTTATGAATAAGTGATGTGGATTTGACTTTCTCTTTGATGTAAATGATATATGTTCTCTTGTCTTGTGTATGTGCAAAACGCCCCAGTTAGGTGGCACTCTAGTTGAGTCAAACACTGAAACTTAAGTATGGGTGGCAGGAACCTTAGTTGTCTTCACCAATTGTCAAGTCATTTTAACTCTTTTTTTTTTCTTTTTGCAAATTGTAAATTATAGTCTGTGAATGTCAGTACATGTTTTGTAGTTTTGGGTACAACAGTTTGTGTAGCACTTAAACCTAAATCGACTTTTGCCAAATTTACAAAATGTCATTTGTCTTTCTCTCAACATCTTTCCAAGCACTTTTGCATGCTAGCCTCTGGCCTATCTTACACATTTCTCAAACTGGCATCCTCCTAATTGCAAAATAGTCTATATGTTAGTGCAAAACTGTCAATCCTGTACAGACAAATATTGACATATGAAACTTACAGTATCTATTAGAATTGTGAAATTCTTCTGTATTCTGCCTTTTTGTAAGTTTACACATTTCTGTACTTTATATTTTTTAATGCTGAAAATTTCTATACTTTATAAATGTATCTAATGTTGCAAATCTCTGTATTTTATAATATGTACCGGAGCTCTTTTCCTCGGGTCTCCACTGAAAATGGGCCACAAGCCCAGCTGGACTAACCCAGTTAACAAACAATAATAAATAAATAAATAAATAAATAAATACATAAATAAATAAATAAATAGTGCAGATGAATAAGGCAATGAGCTATTAAAAAGGTGCTACCTGTAGCACATTGTTCAATTCCTACAGCCTTCACTTGTCTTCTGTATGAGCCTGCAAAGTTACTTAACCAAACAGTACTCCTGGGCTGCTTCAGAAGAAGGGACACTTGTGTCCAGTGGGCTGTTCCAGTCTGTTATTTAATGCATTATGCATTTATCTTTCAATTCCTGCACCTTTCACATAGATGCTAATTAGTACTTCACTATACACTGTCTGAGGATGTATCTCAGCATGTCTCTTGCAGTTTAATAGGTTGCCAGATACATTTTCATTAAATGTGAGTTTTAAGGGAAGAAATGTTTAATGTTTCCCATGCTAACCCTGTTTTCAATGCGAGAGGGTTTTCTTTTGTTTAGCAAATAGCTGTCAGTATTTTTTTTTATATATAATCTAAAATAAAAGTTTTAAATTCAAATCTCTGTAATAACTGTAAAAGTAAAGAACACTGACAGGTATGACCGGTGTTTATGTTAATTGGAGATAGAGACAAGTAATGGGACACTGGAATGGTCGTGGGTGGGGGCTTGTCCATACCAAGCCTGGGGCTCTATTCATTATCTGGTGCTGATCCCAGTAACAAACAAACAACTGCTGCTGCATCTTTTTAGATAAATAATCCATTTTAATTAGTAAAACTTAAAAACAACTTTTACACTGTTTGGATGAAAATGTTAAAGCAGAATCATAACCCCTTTTAAGAATAAGTAGTCTTTGAATAATTTTTAAAACAAATGCCTGTTTTGACTGTAGCCCTATAGTTAGGGAAATCAAATATTGATGTTTAATGTTTCATATTTTTGCTATTCAAATGCAAAGAGTTTACTTTGTGCTTAATATTTTGCCTGTTCTTCAGTTTGCATTCAAAAATTGACATCCCACAATTCCTTTGGAGTAGGTGGGGTTATATAACTATATATGCAAAATGTATGTATGTTAATCAGTGCACAGATTTTTGGCCAGTTGTACCTATTTTTCACAGGTCTTTGTCCAGATTCCAGGTTGAGAAGTATGACATACACACACACACACACACACACACACACACACACACACACACACACACACACACACACACACACACACACACACACACACACAGTCAACTGTGTTTCACAACTAAATCAGTAATGAGATATGCTACTTATAAACATGTATTTATCAAGGCATTAATGAGACATTTCTTGAAATAAACAAAAGTATGATAGCCATTTGTATGTAGTTTTACCTTCCTAACCAAAGTGGTGTTAGAAATTACATTCTGACACCTTTTGTAAAGGTAAGGGTTATCTGCATTTGAACCCTGGATCACTTGTGTTCTCTCTCTAAAGTCAGTGCACTTATACCTTGTGCCAGAGACACAGTTGCACAGCAGCTGGAAGTTCTTCACTCAGTGCTGTCCAGAATGCTGGCCTCTGCTTATCGCCACTAAGCATATTTGCACTACAGAAGGCTGCCCAAATAAAAGTCTTCACTTTTTTCCTTAAGCAGGGATCACTGATTGTGCATGCTCGGCAGCAAACGTTTGAACAAGGTAAGAAACAAAGAAAAAAGTATATGATGCTTTGATGAAAGAAATCATACATTTGGTGTAATACTTTCTGGTTTCTCCTCACACTGTGTGCATTTGAACCCCAAAGATAGTCGGTTAAGGGGCCAAAGGCACTGCAGTTACAGCTTCTGCCACAGAAACAGGTATACAGAATGTTTGCGTCACTCATGTCGCTTGTCCTTTTCTAACATAGAAGACAAGCAGGTGGGGTATTTTGTTTATAGGTTCATAGGTAGGTACTAGGCTATCGGCCCTGGGGCCTATACAAGCCCAGCCAAAAAGGTACCCTGGCTTTTGCCACCCAAGAAAATTATTTTCCTGTGCCACTGTCGAGTAGAGCCACAGAGGTGATCCCCGGGGTGAATTTCCTATTTCCCATCCAATCATCAAGATTTTTCTTGAAGAGTGTTAATGAGGAGCTTTGTTTGATATAGATAGGTAGTTTATTCCAGAGTGTGGGAAGTCTCTGGGACAGGAATCTATCCCTCCGGCATGTTCTGTTTATTGTGGTGACGAGGTTTAGGTCCCTAGAGTGTGTATCTCAGAGGGATTGGGATTTCTTTAAGTGGAGCATGTCCAACAGCTCTGGGTTTGACATAGCTTTGTATGTTAGGCAGAGATCACCTCTGAATAGGCGATATGCAGCGGAGTAAAGCTGGAGTTTTTTGAGACGGTCTGCATGGGGCATCTGTTTGAGGCCGGTAATCCTCTTTGTGAGGTATTTCTGCGGCCTTTCCAGTTGCTGTAGATGTCTTGTGAGGTACATACCAAAAGGGGCATAGATACCAAACAGGAGAGGACCCAGTACTGAATCTTGTGGTACTCCACTTGTCACTGGTCTGAAGTCGGATTTGGAGTCTGCTACTTTCACAGTGTGGGTTCTGTCAGTGAGCCAGTTGGCAGCCCATCTTGTGACATAGGGATTTATACCTAGTTTAGTGAGTTTATCTATAATTCCAGAGTGGGGGATGGTGTCAAAAGCCTTGGCAAGATCTAGATAGGCTGTGTGAACCACCTTACCCTTGTCTACGGCTTTGGTGACTGCTTCAAAGAAGTCTATCAGGTTTGGGAGACATGATCTGCCTTTTACAAACCCGAACTGGGTGCAATCCAGAGTTTGGAGATTACCAATGTCTTTGTTTATACGTTCCATGATTATACGTTCCATGGCCTTGCAGACCAGGCTCATCAGGCTAATGGGGTGGTAGTTCCCGAGGTCCGTGGTGGCTCCCCATTGTGGAGTGGGATAACTGTTGCTGTGCGCCATTCAGCAGGCACAAAGCCTGAGGTGAGGCTATGATTGAACATGGTACTTAGGTGCAGTGCCAGTTTGTTCTGTAGTTCATGTAGAATGCAGCCTGGGATGTTGTCTGGTCCCATGGATGCTGTGTTCTTGGCTTTGGAGAGTGTGTTTTTTACCTGTGCAGCTGTGATTACAGGAACTTTGCATTCTTCCGGTATAAAGATGGGCTCTTTAGGGGGTGAGAGAGGGGGTAAAGTTAGCACTGAACCCATCTGCCAGGATGTTGGCAATATCAGTTGGGTCTGTATATTTAGTGCCATTGTACTGTAGCTCAGAGCAGATCTGAGTGTTGCCATTGAGATTCTTGACATAGCTATAGAATACTTTGTGGTTGTCTTTAGAATCAGTGGTGATTTTGTTTTCGTAACTAGCTTTGGAGGATTTTATCAGGGATCGCAGCTTCTTACTGAGGCTGACCATGGAGCTCCTCCACTCGTGGGATTTTACTCTCTTTTGCAAGAGTTTCTTCCTTCTGTTGTACAGTTTGTTTATGGCAGGGGACCATAAGATCGGCTTCCTTTTTTTGGAGGATAGTGTCTTGGTTCTGTTTGGGATAGCATGATCCATGCACTCATGTAAGTGCTTATAAAGTACAATTGTGTAGGATTCAGTAGTCATAACTGTATTGTCCATCTGCATGGGTGTCATGAAGTTCACCACTTCTGTCTTAAGAAGCATGAAGTTGGCTTTGGAGAAATTTACCATGGTTTCCTTAATGGGGGGGTGGAGGCAGGATGTGGATATCTAGGGTAATTAGCTTATGGTCGGATCAGACCAATGAGGCATTGACTTCAGGTGTGGAACTTCATATTGGTAATGACTAGATCTAGGATATTGTTGCCCCTGATGGGGGTGTAAATAAGTTGATCCAGGGCATTGGAGTTTATGAATTCCAGAAAGCATTGAGCAAAGGAGTTGGTACATGAGTAGTTTTCCCAGTTAATGATGGGGTAGTTGAAATCGCCCATTATTAGGGTGTTTGGTTGAACCCTAATATTTTCCAGTACATCAAGAAAAGAGGAGTGGGAATCCTGGGGCATGGTGGGTGATCTGTAGCAAGCTACAATTTGGATTGCAGTGTTGCCCAGAGTTAGTTGCACTTGGATAACCTCGGCTGCATTAAGCTGAGCAATTAGCCTGGAGGTGTGCATATTCTTAATGAATATGGACACACCTCCGCCTTTGGTGTTCTGGTCCAGGTTACATGGCCGAAAAGTGTGGTATGAGTTATAGCCTGGTAGTGCAGGGGTGCTCTCTGGAACCTTGAACCAGGTCTCAGTCACTGCACAGATATCGATGTCCTTCATTTTAAGGAGTGCCTCAAGTGAGTGCATTTTGAGATTTAGACTTCTAGCATTGAGTAGCATTACCCTCAGTTTTTGCTTGCCTCTTCCTGTTATGGTGGTGAATTTGTCATTTGAACCTTGCCTAAAAAAAGCACTATAGGGGCAGCAAGAACCTTAGCCAGTATCCGGAATCCCAGGGGTGACAGGTGCAGGCCATCTCTGGCAAAGCATTGTGGTCTGTCGACCATGTCATCCCAGACAGACAGATACTGGATCCCTTTAGAATGGCACCAGAAGCTTAGCCAATTGTTGAAGTCAATCATTTTGACCTTGTACTGCGGCATAATACATAGAAACATATCAGGATGTATAGCAGCATCAGAAAATACAAACTATTTAACAGACAGACCTTACATACATGCATGTTTACATCTCAACAGCTAACTACAAAATGGCAGTCAGGCTCGCACGTGCTAAGTATTTATATACTTGAGCAAGCCCTTGGAGAGCTTCTTAAAGGTGCATACACACACTGATCTACATCCTCCCTCTTAAAAAGACTGCCCTTTGTAAAAACAATATCAGAGTTAGACATGCATTATTACAGATATTAGAAACAAAATACAATGAAATAAACTGCTGGTTTCTAGGTAATCCACAAATACTTTATTCAGAACGAACACTGTAAAGTTAGCGCTTTCGTCTAACTCTTTCCTCAGACAAGGAACAAAATAATTAAGTGACTCATATATACAGTTAACAATCACATGGTGTTAAATTACACAATCAAAATTTAAAAGATATATTGTCCCTGTTTCATAAAATACATTACACTAGAGGGAAAAATAATAATGTTAAAATAGTGCTAAAATGTTAAAATCAATTCAAAAAAGTGGAACTAACTGGATTTAGGAAAATTATGACTTTGTATTCATATAAAATCATCATAACTTGTATAAATAACTATATATATGTATGTATGACTTTCACGATAAGCTTAGTTAACATTAAAACATATATATCAGTTCATAAACACATGTAAATATTTGTTATAGTAACATAATGTCAAGGCTCGTATACATAGGAAACCAACATATTCAAATTTGTTTCTGCATTTCACTAGTTGTCACCCTTTCCAGCAGAAAAGATCTGTGGTAAAGCGCCAGCTGGTGAAAGCAGCACAGATGGTATCTGAGGAAAGTGAATTTAAACTTGAATGCCAAGTACTATATGACATGTTTTTGAAACGTGGTTACCCAATCTATTTACTTGATGAACTGACCTTTGAGGTCCAACATAAAAGGGCCATAGGAGAATATAGACCCATTTTAACATCTAATTGTCATAGAAATGAGTTATTATTATGAGAGACTAATCCTTTACCTGCCAACAGGGAGGTCCCATTCAGACTGACTTTTATTACAATTTTTAGTCAGGATGCTTCTACCATAATACAAATACTTTGTAAAAATTGGGATTTGTTAAGGTCAGATCTGGATCTAGTTTCCATTATTGAACCAATTCCTAGGGTCGCCTATAGAAGAGGTATTAATCTTAAAATTTTATTAGAGAAGGCTAAGACCCCTTTAGCAAGAACTATGGGCATGTACAAATGTGAAAGTTGTACATATTGTAAACATATGGAAGTGGGTAAGACCTTTACTATCAGGGACAGAAAGTATACTATCAACAACAGATTTAACTGTTTATCAAAAAGGGTGGTATACTTGGCAACTTGTAAACTCTGTCCTTGTTTATACATAGGAAAAACAGATCATAGACTAAAGGACAGAGTATATGAGTATCTGTATAGTATTAGGAGAGTAAAAACGGAGAGTGCCTTGGCAAAACATGTCCAGGAATGCCCTCAACACAGTTTTGCTTTTGTGGAGTACCACAGGGTTCAGTCCTGGGTCCTCTCCTGTTTGGTATCTACTTCTCTGAAGTACAGACCAACACAGAAAGTCTTTGGCTAACAAAGTTCGCAGATGACTGCAAACTAGGAGCCATAATCAAAACTCCAAAAGATGTGGACATCCTACAAAAGGGCCTCGCTGAGACAGATGCCTGGTGTCAAAGCCATGGCCTCAAGCTCAATGCCAAAAAGTGTATTGTCATCCCTTTTTGTAAAAACTCTGTACCCATGAACTACCACATAGGCGGTAGTCTACTTAACACTGAAAGTGTGATAAGAGACCTTGGGACACAGGTGGACAGTACTCTCTCCTTTGATAATCACATCACCACAGTAGTCAGGAACTTCTTCTATGTGGCACACCTCATCACAAAAGGTTTCTCACCCAGGAAAAAAGAGGTCATTGTTCCCCTCTACTCGTCACTCATTAGACCCATTATAGAGTACAATGCCCCTTTTGGTATGTACCTCACAAGACATCTACAACAACTGGAAAGGCCACAGAAATACCTCACAAAGAGGATTACTGGCCTCAAACAGATGCCCTATGCAGACCGTCTAAAAAAACTGCAGCTTTACTCTGTCACATATCTCCTACTCAGAGGCGATCTCTGCCTAACACACAAAGCTATGTCAAACCCAGAACTTTTAGACATGCTCCACTTAAAGAAATACCAATTCCTATGAGCTACACGCTCTAGGGACCTAAACCTTGTCACCACAATAAACAGAACATGCTGGAGGGATAGATTCCTGCCCCAGAGACTTCCCATGTATGGAAGATAGGAAATTCACCCCAGGGATCACTTCTGTGGCTCTGCTCGACAGTGGCACAGGAAAATAATTTTCTTGGGTGGCGAAAGCCAGGGTACCTTTGGCTAGGCTTATATAGGCCCTAGGGCCAATAGCCTAGTACCTACCTATGAACTTATGAATTACAGATCAAGTACAATATAACCCCAGAGGAGGCCCATTGAGTTTAATATTGGAATTTTCTGAACTTCTGTGGCAGATTAGATTGAACGCCTATAGTCCGCCATGTCTAAATGATATGAGTTCACTTGCTTGTATATTAAAATTAGAGTATTCAGAGATGAGTAGTATTTTTATATAAAGTATATAAAAATACACATTACATTATGTTACTATAACAAATATTTACATGTGTTTATGAACTGATATATATGTTTTAATGTTAACTAAGCTTATCGTGAAAGTCGTACATACATATAGATATTTATTTATACATATTTATACAAGTTATGATGATTGTATATGAAAACAAAGTCATAATATTCCTAAATCCAGTTAGTTCCACTTTCTTGAATTGATTTTAACATTTTAGCACTATTTTAACATTATTATTTTTCCCTCTATTATAATGTATTTTATGAAATAGGGACAATATATTTTTTAAATTTTGATTGTGTAATTTAACACCGTGTGATTGTTAATTGTATATATGAGTCGTTTAATTATTTTGTTCCTTGTCTGAGGAAGTTTTACTTACTAGAGTAAGACGAAAGCACTAACTTTACAGTGTTCGTTCTGAATAAAGTATTTGTGAATTACCTAGGAATCAGCAGTTTATTTCATCGGAGCAGTTTTTTTTGCAAGTTTGTCTTCTCAAACAAAACACAATGTTCATGTCCAAGTTGCTTCATATCTGTTACAGGATTTAGAGATGCGACTGTATCTCATAACATAACAATCTAGATGAAATTTAGCAACAGAGACAGTCTTCTGTGAACAACTCATCTCAGGAACTTCTGGATCTGTCACAGGAATGGGAATGTCCTCTGGAACTGCCTCTGGAATTGGAACACCGGACAACTCACTCTGAGATAAAGAGTCTTTGTCACAGGCTATATGCTGTGGTATAGGCTCAGACACTGGTCTCAGATGCTTCTGATTCCAACTAAAGTCTGCTCCTTGTGATTCCATAATGTATGATCTCAACTCTGGGCAGATATTTTTCACTACACCAATCCGATCATAACCTTTAGACCAAGGGAGCCCGCAGGATTTTTTGCAGGGGGGTGCAAACCCAGAGCCCCTCCCACATAGCTCACCCCGCCCCCTGCCAACACAGCCCCGCCCAGGTCCACCCACCCCAAGCCCCGCCCACACAGCCATTCCAGTGTCCCATTACTTGGCTATTTCTCCCCATTTACTGTAGACACTGTTCAAATCTGTGTGCATACTGTGTTATGCTTTAGTTCTACAATGATTACAGGCAGTTGGATTTAATTTACAACTTTTATTTCAAACATTATAGCCCAAACACCGAGATATTTACTAAACCTAAACAAAGCAATAGTCTTACAATGAAAACAGACTTGGCATTAAAGCTTCTCTACTTTTGAAACTCACATTCAATGAAACTTGAAACCCACATTCAAAGAAAATGCATCTGGCCAGTGGCAGGTTATTTACCTTTGAACTGTTTTAACAATAGGCTCCTTGCACCGTTAGGGCCATGCAAAAGTTATTTGATTTACCTGATTGTATTAATTATAATATATAATTGAATTATATCCCTTGTATTATACAGCAACACTTGTTTGAGTATCTCTGCCGAAGTAAAAGTAATCTGAATAATTCCACATTAAAGATATCTGAAACTAATGAAGATGTTGTTGCTAGAAAACTGTATATTTCAGTGTTTCATCTACAAATTCAGTGCCTGCTGCCAAAGAATAAATTGCCTATGTTAAATTAAAAAAATGGTAAGCTGGTATATTGCAATAGAAAATGGATGACAAGCTGAAAAACAGGTTCATAGTTATTAGGCATCTCATCCAAAGGAGGACATCCTGAGGACTGCAGCATACAAATGTATATGCTGTAGGAATAGAACCTCAAGCCTTTACATTAAGATGCAAGTATTCTACTTGTGGTGCTACTAACATAGCTTTAAAACTTTATACCACAATAGAGATACCATTTGCTAAACAAAATGGTTGCACATTGTAAATAGACTTGGCATGAGCAGCAGTGAACTTCCCTTAAAACTCTCAGTTCCTTGAAAATGCACTTGAAAATTCCACCTGCTAACTCTAGCTTGGGCATTTCACTTTCTCTCTCTCTTACAAAGATACCACACCCCTCAAGGCCTCACCCTTAGTGCAAGAAATCTTGACAAAGCCTAAAATAAATAGGGACAGATTATAAATATGGCTCTCAGAAACTTAGAAAATTGCAAGAGTAACAGGATTTGTGTTAGTATGCATTTTTCTAAATGACATGACATCTAAAACTGAAATGTCTCATTATTTAGCAACTTCAATCCTTTTTAAGAGGAATATGGGGCAACAATCTGGACAGCTGAGGGGTATGCTACCTCCCTCCTATACACACACACCAAATAATTCTGGTCAGACTTGAATTAGTTCTGGGAAGGTTGCACTGAATGGCACCGTGCTTGATCTGAAGTGGGTGAAATCCTGGTAGCTAGTGATTGCAGCTCAACAATGTGGAGCATTAAAGCATTTTTAGCAGAGCATTGTTTCATCACTACCTATTGTGTTTGCACATAAGCTGTAGTTATTTCAAACATTTGCCTTTTTTGATTACTACAGAGTACATTTACCCACCAGAGCTATTGTGTTTTGACTTCAGTGTGGAGCTAGTTGTTGCAGGGCTTGGCTTTTAAGTAAGGTAGCAATGCTTATTTACCATATACCATTAAAGCCACCCAACTACAAGTGTACTAACACACAGACACTGCTATAAGACACTGGTCTCCAATAAAATGTAATGAACTTCTGAAAACACTGTAATCCTGTCCTTTTATTACAAATACTGTCATATGCATTTCAATACACAAGGCTTATACATTATCTAGCTATGTAAATATTCTCTGCATGGCAACAACGAAAAGGCTTTCAATGCTGGCAATTCTTTAACAATATGCTTACTAAAGCTTACTTGCATCTTACAATGTCCGACAAGCTTACTAAAGCTTACTTGCATCTTACAATATCCGACAAGCTTACCTGATGTTCATTAAACCATGGCTACTTAAACAGAACAGGGCACTGTGACAGCATGCAGTTCCTGAATAATAAGAAGCATAAATCAACAGTATAAAATTTGATAGAAAACCAGAACATTTTGCAAAATCAAGGACAGATGAAAAGCCACGGTCGTATTTGTGATCTACCTTGGATGGGGGAATACTCTGCACACTTACTGCATAACTGCTCCTTGCCTTTCTTGGACACATCCAGAGCCACTACAATGGGGGGTGGGGTGCAATAAGTATGTCATAATTTGAAATGTCTCTGGCTGACAGTGATGGCTGACACTCCTACCTCTCAACTTCAGAGCAAGAAATCTGGACAAAGCCATACATAGAACTAGAAGTGGGACACAGGCCCAAAAATAAGGCCAATTTTTAAATATTGCTCTTATTAACTTAATAGAACAGGTAGATCTTGCATTAGTACAAATTTTCTGAAGGGTATAAAACCTGAAACTCAAATGTCTGCCATTATTTTCTAACTTCAATCTTTAATGACTTGCCACTAATTTGCCAGAAACCACAATTTTATGAAAAACAGACCAAAATGTAATGCAAAATACCTGTCAAAAAGGGACACCTTTTAATATTAACAGTTAACTTGAAGCAGCTAACAAAATAATAGCATCCACATGCATTTCTGAAATAAAGGTAATCTATAACTGATCATTACAGTTATAATTGTAAACCCTCCACATTTTCTTCCAAAATTGCCATTTTGGAGGAGGGATTATTAGGAGAGCAACATTTTGAGCTAGAATTGGGGACAATTGAGATGTTTGGATATTCCTAATCTACAAAGTGATTTGCACGTACCTCTCAACCTCTTAATGCAGGAAATCTGAACAAGGCCAAATATATTGGGGAACATACAAACACTACTAAAAATTGCTCTTGTATAAACTTAGACAGTCTTGCATTAGCATGCATTTTTCTGAAGGTTATGACATCTGAAACTCAGTGTCTGTCATTTAATGGCTTCATTCCTAAATTATTTGCAAGAAAACCACAAATTTTATGAGGAACAAACCAAAAATAAGCAGAAAATATCTATTAATTCTGCAAAGATATGGACAACTGAGAGGTATAGTTCAACCGGGGCTGTCTGAGTTTGATACCCCCTCACAAAATCATGGTCAAATGGAGCCTCTCCCCCTGCAGCCATTCCAATGTCCCATTCCTTGGTTATTTTGCCCCATTTACCATAAACACTAATGTGCATACTGCTTTACTTCTGATGATTTAGGATTTCATTTGAAAGTTTTATTTTGCATTTTACAGCACAAACCCTAATACATATCTATTAAAGCAATGCAGTCTCAATGAAAATAGACTAACATTAAAACTTCTCTGCCCTTGAAACTCACATGCATTGAAACAGCACTGAAACCCACTTTCAGAGAAAATACATTTTGCCAATTGCAAATATTAACTCTGGGCTGTCTTCAAAATCATAGGCCCTCGAACATAACATACACATGCTCTTTGATACACCTTCCTGACTGTATTACATTATATTCCTTGTACAATACAGTACAGTTGTTAAAGGGCATTTTAAATTTATTGTTTTGAAAATTTTTCCAGTAAACAAAGAAACAAAAAGCATCCACCAATGACAAAATTGCCCAATTCAGAACATTTCCATCATAAAAAGTCTACTCAAGTCCACCAGTATCAGTAAAAAATATACACAATCTCTGTAGTAAAATCCACATCGAAGAAATTTGTAACTAATAGAGGTTGCTACTAGCAAACACTTTATATGTCATTGTTTAATCTACAAATAAAGTGCCTGTACCCTTGAAGAATAAATTGCCTTTGTTGCATGCAGTAAAAAAATGAAAAGCTAGTAATACCGCAATAGAGAATGGATAGCAAACTGTTAACAGGTTCATAGTTACTAGGTAACTTTGCCAAAAGGACTGCAGCATCCACCCCCTTTACAACACAATACAGCATCAGCAATGCATTTACCTACTGTGGGAGTAGAACCCACAGCCTTCAGCATCTAAAGCAAGTACACTATCTGTTGTGTTATTAACAATGCAAGCAGACTAAACATAAGCAGCACTAAACTTTTGCTCCCCTGCAGCTCTCAGCTCCTTGTACAATCTACTAGACACTCAGCTGTATCTCTGAACTTTGCAGCACAAGAAATCTGGAAAAAGCCGAAATTTATTGGGAGGGGCAAAGGCCAAAACCAGGGACACATTTTAAACATTACTTGTATAATGTTTGAAAGTTGCTAGAATAAAATGCTGCGTTACCACCATACATTTCACTGCCACGCCTTGAACCCAGGGGGCCCCGTGCAAAACAGTCAAAGCAACATACCACTACGCCAAGTCAGCTGTTTTGTGAAAGAGGAAGACTGAAACTTTACCATTTAGTGAATTCAGTTCTCACCATAGCACAGCTGTCAACCTCTTAGCACAAAAGACCTGAACAAAGCCAATAATGGGTGACTACAACCACCAAACATTCAGTGAATTCAGTTCTCACCATAGCTCTCAACCTCTTAGCAAATAACACCCGGACAAAGCCAGTAATGAGAGAATATAGCCCCCAACATTTTCAGTGAAATCAGTTCTTACCATAGCTCTCAACATTAGCAAAAAACCTGGATGAAGCCAATAAATACCTGAACAAAGCCAATACTGGGTTAATACAGCCCCCAAACATATTCAGTGAATTCAATTCTTACCATAACTCTCAACCCTAGCACAAAACCTGGATGAAGCCAATAATGGGGGGAATACAGTCCCAAACACAGGGATACATTTCAAATATCCATCTTGTACACTTAGAAAATTGCTAGAATAAAAGCTTGCTTTTGTTACCATACACTTTCTGACTTTCTGAAGAATATGAAGTCCGATATTGAAATGTGTCCATTTTTTTAACATTTAACTACCCAACCATAGATAGGAAAAATTACTCATGCCAGAACACAAATGCCCAGAGATTCCTTGATTTTATCAATGCAAATGCTTTGGAACAGCTAGTCAATACCCCAACAAGCGGTGATACTATCTTGGACTTGGTATTAACCAACATGAGTAACCACTGCAGCACCCCCTACAGTATTATCCTCCCTGGCAAGATCCAACCATAAAGCAGTCACTTTCGAAGTCACCATCTCCCCTGACTCCCTCTAGCTAGGGTGAAACAAAAAAACTTCTCCAAAGCTGATTACAATCTCCTGAGGAATGTATAAACAGTTTCACAGCCTCCTTCACCTCTGTAGTAACTGGCACAGATATCCAAATTTATACCAAAGTACTATACAAGCATTTATATAGACACATGGAATCAGGAATACCCAACAGGACAAAATCATCCACCGCAAGGAAGAGTAAACCTCTCTGGTGGACATCTGCAATAAAGTATATAACAAAAGGAAAAAATTGCAGTCTAGGACCAAGGAGGAGCAGGTGCCCAATTGGAAGCAATCTCTCCTTAGCCTGAACAAGCAAATAAGAGCACTAGTGAAATCCTGTAAAGCCAACTTAGACTCCAAATTGGCCACATCTACACCAAAGTACTATACAAACATTTATATAGACACATGGAATCAGGAATACCCAACAGGACAAAATCATTTTGTGGCTATGCAGGAGGTCTGTCAAAGTGAGGCCTGACAATGCCCTGTATGCCAGGCATAAATTGCCCCTCAAAACCTATAGGAGACAGAATACAGGGATAGGGCCTTGAGGCAACCTGCATAGGACATATTACTTATACCATGTATTCTTTTAGTGAGGAACCTCTGTGGACTTTTCAGTTATTGGATATGCCTGATATATAGTTATTGGATATGCCTGGTTAGGTATATACCAAAGGGGGCATTGTACTCAATGATAGGTCTGATGGAACAATGACTTCCTTGGACTTAGATGCCATACCTTTGTTTATAAGTTGTGCAACATATAAGGATTTCCTCAACACAGCAGACACATAATGATCAAAGGCTAGATTACTACCTGTGTGTGTCCCCAAGTCCTGACTACTGGGTCAACTCTAAGGGGTGTGTTGTCAATATGATAGTATCAGGTATGGATGACTTCCCAAAGCAACTACAATCCTTGGGACTATGAATATGAACCTGTATTTTCCAAGCATCCAAATATAAATCTGGCTTCTTGTGACTAATGTTAGAAAAATCAGAATTCTTATAACAAGAGCTGTGTATAGTTCAACAGCATTATTTAAAACCTTCAAATAAATCACAAGAGGACATCACTAATATTAAACGGACATACAACATTATTCATGCAGACAAATTTAACTTGTATAAAACCGACTTTGCAAACCTGAAAAAAAAACAAATAAAAACTGTACAAACAAACATTTTGGGTTATGCCAAATGGTTGCCAGACATCCACACTGTCACTTTACAAAGTAATAACACAGTATCACACAAACTAACCAACATTATCCCTGAACTCCAGTTTTAAATTTCTGGTAAAGAAACAAAAACCTTTTTAGCAAAGAGGAAAAAGCAACACAACTTAAACATTGTTTTTACAAACCAAACAAACACAACCTTATTTTATTCCTTTTTTGCTGTATGCATTTTATTGCAAAACAGATCAGCCAGCACTTGCTGCAATAACACAACCATACACATGGAGTCATAAAAATCAGTCAGTTTGGACCACAATCCTAATAGTGCATAATAATGAACACTTCAGTCTATTAGTAAGGAGTATGTTCGCTGGTAATTGTTATTAACCAAACTAACTTATTTCTGCAACCTTCCTACCTTTGTGGAATCCTCTGCTCCTGAAACAGCTTGCTTGCTCGATTTTAATGGCAAGACCCTCTTCGTGGACACAACACGCATCTCTGCTGGCCATCTAGAATTCAAATTTCACGCATGCGAAGATAAAGATGTAAACCGCATGGAAAAGATGAAAGCGGGTCAAGCACCTCCATTTGCGGACGTATCGCGTTACGCCAGGGAGTTCTTAAAGAAGAACGCCCTTAATTTACTTCTAATAAAAAAAAAAAATTTACTCTCCTGGCCAGGCGATTCCAGGGGGGTGCAAGTGCACCCCCTTGCACCTGCCTGCGGGCGCCCTTGCTTTAGACGTTTGCATCCTTACCACTTCTCCTTCGCATAATGGATTGAGTGGTTTGCTGGCTTTATCATAATAGGATTTCTGGGTTAAGCACTTCTTCAACAGATTGGCTTTCACTGACTTGTTCTTGACACATGGAACCAACAATTGACTACTGATTGGTAACGTGGTTCTGGTTTGTCTTGACTAAAGTCTCTGAGCAGGTGAACTAAGATGTTTAACACAAGGAACATTTCTGACATTCAAGAAATTCAGGAAAACATCACTATTGTCACTTCTTGACTTCTCTAGTAACTGTTTTGCACATTGAACTGCACATTCTGCCAAACTATTTGACTGCGTGAACTCAGGGCTACTCATGACATGAGTAAAGTCCCATTCTTCATCAAATCTTTTGAATTGTTGGCTTGTAAACTGTGTGCCATTGTTAGAAATAACTTGGTGTGGACTACCATGGACTGCAAAATGACACTTTGTCTTAGTAATGACAGTACTGGATGCTAGATTAGGAAGTAGGTCAATCTCAAACCAGTTGGAGTATGTGTCTACTAATAGGCACAAAACAAGATGAGCGTACACTGCAAAGTACAACAAGGTTTAATAGTTGAGTAAAATAAGCTTACAACAATCAGTAGTCCGGTGCACACTCCGTATTGTCTGAAGAAGTTAGGAGAAGTGTTTCCTAACGAAAAGCGCTTTACACTTTGTGACTTGAATTCTGTGCAGCCAGATCTTTTTTAACTTTTTATTGCTTGGCAGTTACCGGAGTGTGCACCGGACTACTGATTGTGTAAGCTTGTTTTACTCAGCTATTAAACCTTGTTGGACTTTGCAGTGCATGCTCGTCTTGTTTTGTGCCTATTAGTTTTTGAACGTTTTTAGTAAATATGTGTTTACTAACACCAAATAATGTTGACCCTTCCACTCAAAGATGTCGGAGGCTACCGTCGATCAAGGTAGTTCTGGAATCTGGTTTACCTGAAGTGGTTCCTTCTGTTGATGTGGCTTTGTACTATTACACATGGAACAAGATAAAAGTGTTCTCTCAATGTCTCGTGACATAGAAGGCCAAAATATTAGTTCTCATACCCCTCTTTAGGTAGAGTCAGTTCCTGGGTGACCACGATGCAAGATAGTAAGGTAATCTTGTTGCAAGGACTTTGGAACAATTACTTTCACACCTTTCATAATGATACCTTTGTCAAACAAAATTTCATCTCTGTATGGAAAATAAGGTTGCACTTTTTGAGGCAAACCGGATTGCTTTGATGGCCATCCTTGGTTGATAAAGTGGTAGAGCCTTTGTAAAACTGGATCTGTGTCTGTATGATCTCAACTCATCAAGACGTGTGGAAGAAAAATGTTTTCAATTCCATGACTTCAAAATCAAGGTTCTCATTCTCATGCTGTTCTGTGGTGTTTCTGGGTGATCTTGATAATGCATCAACAGGATAAAGAAGTTTGCTTTTCTTGTAGACAAGACTGAAATTATACCTTTGCAATCTCAGCATCATACATTGCAGTCGGGCTGGAACTGAATGCATAGGCTTTCTCAAGATAGCGGCTAGTGTTTGGTGGTCTGTTTCGATCTGGATAGGTCTACCATAAACATAATCATGGAACTTTAAACATGCAAACACAATTGCCAAAAGCTTTTTCTCGATCTGGACATACTGCATTTCAGTTTGGGTGAGAGTTCTCGATGCGTAGGCAACAGGTTGATCCTCTTGTGGAATGACTGCACCAAGACCAAATTTTGAAGCATCACCGGAAAGTGTAACTGGTTTGTGAACAGCATAGTATCTGAGAGTTGGTGGACTAGCAATTCTCTGTTTCAGGACATCAAATGCTCTTTGGTGTTGCTCTGACGAAGACCAGGATACATCTTTACGAGTCAGCTCTCTAAGCAGTGCTGAAAGTTGGCTCAAGTCTATAATAAGCTTGTCTAAATAGTTAACCATGCCAAGAAAGCATTCCAGGGCTTGAATATTGTTTGGAGCTGGCATCTCAAGAATAACTGTTTGCTTAGAAGGGTATGGTTGTAGGTCTGTATTAGTAAATAAATGACCAACATAAGTAACTTCTTGTAGCCTGAATTTTCATTTGTGTGGACTGAGCTTAAGATTCACTTGATATGCCCTTTTCAGAGCTTTTCTGAGGTTTCTGTCATGCTCAGCTTCACCATTACCTCCTACTAAATAGCACAGGGGTACCCAGAAAAAAATCTGCTCCATTGCACGTTGAAAGACTTCACTTGCAGAATTTATCCCAAATGGCATTCTCAAAAATCTGTACCTGCCAGAGTACTGAAAGTAGTGTGCAATAATGATTTTTTTGTCAAGCTGAATTTGCCAAAATGAACTCTTTGCATGTAAGACAGAAAAAACAGTGGCATTTTGCATCAAGACTATGACTTCTTCAACTGTGTACATTGAATGATGAGGTCTTTTTAGTGCTTTGTTCAAATCTTGTGGGTCAATACATATTCTGAACTTTTCTTATGAGCTACCACCATGAAGATACCCATTCGGTTGGAAATGCAACTGAACAAATCACACCTTGTCGCACCATTTTATCTAGTTCGGCTTTGACTCTGTCCTGCATGGCTATTGGAACTTTTTGTGCTGGACTGATAACTAGACTGATCTCTGGGTCTAACTTCATGGAGTACACAACTGGAAGTTTGCTTAGTTTGTCTTCAAAAAGACCAGCATAGGTAGAAAAATGTACAGGGTGAAATTACAGTAGTGGTCTTTCAAGTTAACATGATGAACTTCCTTATTAAGTGAAAGCAGTCCCATTTTCAAACTGTCTCTGAGGCCTAATAATGACTGGATGTGCCTCTTGATCACATGAAATAACAAGTCGTAGCTTCTTCCAGCAGAGTAACATGAAAGGACTACTGAGCCTTTGGTTTGAATTTCTTCACATCCATCAGCAACAACTTTCACACCTTGCCAAATCAAGCCTTTCACCTTGAAACACTCTAGCAAATGTCTCTGCTGACATAACATTGCAACTGGAACCTGTATAAACTTTGAGCTCTATGGGTTTGCCATTTATCCGAACAGTGCAAAATACTTCATTCTTTGCCTTTAAGTCTACTGCATTAACTGTTTCATGAAGCGCTGACACACCATCAACATAAAGACTAGGGTTGCAGCTTTCTAACTGATCAACTCATTTCTTAAAATGTTCCCTTTTAATAAAAGAATGTGGGCCTTTTGATTTACAAAACCTTTTGAAATTATTCAACTTATTGCATTTGTGGCATTGCTGATCAAAATCTAAACATTTCTCCCTTTTAGATTCGTGACCTCCACCACAATTACGACAGCTGACAATGAAAGTAGGTTGGGGCCAATACTTTGAGTTTGCTGACTCACTCTTATACTTCACTGAGACTGTGTGAACTCTGGAATTTACTGGAAAGTTCTAGGGTTTACCAGTGAGTGCTGCAGTGGCTACAGTTGATGCCAAGTGCTTGGGCCAGTTTCTTTTAACCACATGCTGCATACTATTAACATGAGATTTATCACTGTGCCTTTTAGAGCTATTCTCATTTGTAAGCATATTTGTGTGCTTTTCTGTGAGCTCATATCTCTGACAAATCTCAGTATCCTTATTCAAAGTTAACTCGCTGTCACAAAGCAAAATCTTTCTCACAGCGTCCTCTTTTATACCACACACAAGTCTGTCTTTTATGAAATCATCCTTTAAATCACCTTCGTGTTTTAGCCTTGTTTCTCAGGTCAGTTATATATGCTGCAAAAGTTTCACCAGGCTTTCGATCCCTTGTGTAAAATAAGTGCCTTTCCACTGTAACATTTGTTTGGGGATTACACTTTCCTCTAAATTTACATTTTAAGCACATGGGGTCCTCCCTTGACACAGCCGGTACAACAATATGACTGTTTTCCACTCTCCTGTATAGATAGCAGGTGCATACACAAATGAACGTTACATTTCAATGGCTTCTGACCCAGCTAAATTAAGTAGAATAAATGTCTTTGTATGGTCATCTTTATCAGAAAATACAGCCTGTATGAAAATGCCGTACTCTTGCTAAAACACTCTCCAGCTCTCAGCAATACTACTGTCAAACGCAAGTGCATTGGGTTTTCAAAATTCATCTGCCATGCCCACAAATTATGTACAAACACAATGAAAATATAGCTCTGGTAATCATGTATGAACAAACTGTTCTGTGAGCTTGCAATGACATTCAGAGGCTCAATAAAATCTTCAAAATATTGTACTTTTTGAAATATAGTCTGTAATGCCTGTATTCTGTGAAATATCCCCTGTAATGGCTGTACTTTATGAAATAGCTTTACTGTAACACTACACAAACATGTGGACACTTTATACACTTCTGATAACTTGGATATCTTTGAACAAATAAAAATGCCAAGAGGTACAAAATCCACAACAGAATTTAATGTGCTTAAAACATAGGTTCATAGGTTCATAGATTGGTACTAGGCTATCAGCCCTAGGGTCTATACTAGCCTAGCTATAACAATTCCCTGGATATTTCTTCCCACAATATTTACTTCTCTGGGCCCCTGTCTAGCAGGGCGACTGACATGATCCCTGGGGTGAATGTCCTATCTCCCATCCAATCATCAAGGTTCTTTTTGAAGAGGGCTAAGGAGGCGCTCTGCTTGACATGTATGTGCAGTCTATTCCAGAGTATGGGGAGTCTCTGAGTCAGGAACCTATCCCTCCAGTATATTTTGTTCATTGTGATGACAAGGTTTAGATCCCTGGAGCGTGTGTCTCTGAGGGATTGGGATTTCTTTAAGTGGAGCATGTCCAATAGCTCAGGGTTTGACATGGCCTTCTATGTTAAGCAGAGATCGCCTCTGAGTAGACGATATGCCACCGAGTATAGCTGGAGTTTTTTTTAGATGGTCAGCATATGGCATCTGCTTTAGGCCTGTGATTCTTTTAGTGAGGTATTTCTGTGGCCTTTCCAGCTGTTGCAGATGTCTTGTGAGGTACATACCAAATGGGGCATTATACTCTATAATGGGTCTAATGAGGGATGAATACAGTGGGACAATGACCTCCTTTTTTCTGGATGAAAAGCCCTTAGTGATGAGGTGTGCCACATAGAAGGATTTCCTGACTGTTGTGGCGATGTGGTTTTCGAAAGTGAGACCACTGTCCACCTGTGTCCCTAAATCTCTCATCACACTTTCAATGTTTAGTGTATTGCCACCTATGTGGTAATTCATGGGTACATGTTTTTTTCCAAAGGGGATAACTATACATTTCTTGGCATTAAGCTTGAGCCCATGGCTCTGGCACCAGGCATCTGTTTCTGTAAGGCCCTTTTGTAGAATATCCACATTATTTGGGGATTCAATAATGGCTCCCAGTTTGCAGTCATCTGCGACCTTTGTTAGCCAGAGTCCCTTAGTATTGACCTGTACTTCAGAGAAGTAGATGCCAAACAAGAGTGGTCCCAGGACTGAACCCTGAGGTACTCCACTTGTCACTTGTCTGGAGCTGGATTTGGAGTCAGCTACTTTTACAGTCTGGGTTCTGTCAGTAAGCCAGTTGGCAACCCATCGAGTGATGTAGGGATTTATGCCCAGTTTAGTAAGTTTATCTATGATTCCAGAGTGGGGGATGGTATTGAATGCCTTGGTGAGGTCCAGATAGGCTGTGTGGACTGCCTTACCTTCGTCCACAGCTCTGGAGACTGATTCGAAGAAGTCAATCAGATTCAGGAGACAAGATCGGCCCTTCACAAACCCAAACTCGGTGGGGTCCAGTGTTTGAAGGTTGCCAATGTCTTTGTTTATAAGTTCCATGATAATGCGTTCCATGCCCTTGCAGATCAGGCTTGTCAGACTGATGGGACGGTAGTTCCTGGGATCCAAGGTGGATCCCCCCTTGTGAAGTGTGATAACTGTAGCTGTGCGCCACTCAGTGGGCACGAAGCCTGACGTGAGGCTATGATTAAACATGACACTTAGGTGAGGTGCCAGTTCATTTTGTAGTTCATGTAGTACACAGCCTGAGATGTCATCTGGTCCCATGGATGCTGTATTCTTAGCTTTGGAGAGTGCATTTTCTACCTGTGTGGCATGGTGATTACCGGAATTTGGCAATCTTTTGGTATTGAGATGGGCCCTTTAGGGGGGAAACAACTGCATAACAGTGAATGTGAAGCGTTTTTCATCTGGTCTGATCACCGGACTTCTTCAGACATGAATGCTAATTGATTAACAAGATGTAAGTGATGTATTTTACCTGACTGGGTGAATGACTGAATGGAGGGAAAAGATTTTGAACTTGGTGTCTGTGTATTGATTTTGTCTGAAGAAGTCCAGTGATCCGACCGGATGAAAAGCGCTTCACATTCACTGTTTTAAGCACGTTAAATTCTGTTGTGGATTTTGTACGTCTTGGCATTTTTATTTGTTCATAGTTTAGTGGTTTGTCCACTGGGTTCGTAACTTGGATATCTTTCCTTAATATGAAAATACATGCTTTGAGAAAATGCAGGTGTTTCCCCTTATTTTATTCGTTTGATACAATTTTGACTTTATTTCAAACATTTTACAAAGCAATTTAAATATTTTCATCAATATCGTACATATTGGTATATGAGAATATTATTTAGAATGTTCTGTATGCCTCGTTTCATATTTTACAAATAAGAAATAGTGCTGAGCAAGTTTTAATATCTAAAATTCATTTCAGACCTGTTTTGTGATGTATGCACATTATAGGGATGATTCACTCTTGTATATTCCATCAGTCTCAAGCAAGTGCCTTAAGTCATTTTAGCCATGGTGCCTCTAACTTCATGCCCTTTAGACATGCCGTTTCTGACACCATGTCGCTTCTCCCTCTCTAACATAGAAGACAAGCAGATGGGGTCAGGATGGATAGCAGCATCATAAAATATAGGTTCATAGGTAGGTACTAGGCTATCCCTATAATGATTCCCTGGCAATTGCCTCCCACAAACATTTACTTTCCTGGACCCCTGTCTAGCAGGGCTACTGATGTGATCTCTGGGGTGAACATACTAGTTAACAGACAGACCTTACATGCATACATGCTTACATCTCAACAGCTAGCTACACAATGGCAGTCAGGCTTGCACGTGCTGAGTATTTATACACTTGAGCAAGCCATTGGATAGCTTCTTAAAGATACATAGACACACACTGATCAACTACTCACTCATTAGAAATACCATGCACTGGTGCCAAAACAGTTTCGCTAATGGAGGTTACAGAAATTACATTTTTGAGTCTTTCTTTCACTTGTGGGCCGTGTTTGTTTTCTGTTAAACAGTGCAGAAATTACACAAGCAAAAACATCTTTAACAATTGTTATAAAACACAAGCTGCATTTGCACATATGCTGCAAACATACCAAGGAGCAAGGGGCTTCAAGCTGGATTCAAACCTTGTATCCTCTTTCCTGTTTCTTTAAACTCATTTGACTTAACCCATGTGCTGCACTGATACTCAGATGTGATGCAGTATTTCTTGTTTTACTGCTGTTCAGAGTTGTATAGCAAAGCACACCAGTGCCACTGTAAAATGTGTTACTGATGGCATGACATATAACATTTGTCAGTTTGTACCTTGGGCAGTGAGTCTCACTTACTGCCTAGAAATGATACAAATCCCCAGTGTGCTTTTTCAAAACCTACGCAAATGAGGAACACACAAAAAATGTAATAAAAGTATTGCCATTATTAACAAATATTGGGGTATAATAACGAAAATTGCAAGAATGTGGTTTCCTATATCTTTATGTGTTACAGCCTGATCATATGCATTGTCTGACAGACAGCACACTACAGAGAATTGAACCCTCAACTCAATGCAATAACAACACACACTCCATTGTGTTTTTATCCCTCTTTAGCACCAACACAGGACCAGAAATGGTTCCTTTCTCATTTGTTTAAACATGTCTAGATCAATGTGGTATTGATAAATACTTTACACAAAAAAATAGCCTATACCGTTTTAATGTCATGTTGCCAACACTGCCAGCTGTCTCTTCTTTTTATTTTCTCAACATATCCCTCTTCTAGTTAGTCCAACTTACCTACAGAAATGCAATGTCATGGCCATTTATTTGCATCTTGGTTTCACAGTGTAATATAGGTGATCAGCATTTCAGACAGATTTTAAGCAGAGGATGGATAGTGTGCTCTTAGTACAAGGATATTAATGTTGTTAAGGTTGTTTTCATAGCTCTCAAGGTGCTTACACTTTTTATTTTAAGTCTACTCTGCATGATACAAACACATCAAAGAGAAGAGTCTGTTCAGTACTGCTTGCTATTTTATTTTAGTCAGAGCAATCAGTAACACTTGTAAGCCATTAGCAGCTAACAACTGTCATCACTCCTGCCTGCAGTGCTAATGTGTGTGGATATAATTGTATAGATACCTACACTACATTTACATCCCTTACACCCAGTGATTTTTTTGGTATTCAGGAATGCTAATGATTTCACACTTCATTATTATCTTCATAGTGCTCATAGGGCTGAATCTACATATATGTATGTATATATATATATATATATATGTGTGTGTGTATATATATATATATATATATATATATATATATATATATATATATATATATATATATATATGTAGGTAATGGTGTAGCTGTGGAATTGGAAAGAGAGGAGATTGACACAGACAAAGCATTCCTGCTAGTTACTTGTAGGATATTGTTCTACAAATCACTACATTATTTCATAAAGTTATGTTTGTCCTCCTCACAAACTGCTTACATGTTCATATTCTGAATGTATTTCAATATGCAATGGAAAGAGGAATTTTGCTATGTATGCAATTTTAAAAATTCAGTGCTGATGTATTGCACATATATCAGTTCTTGCTGTGCTGTCCAACTTAGTATGATTACTTCACAGTATTGTGTTATCATTTGCTATTGCGTGACTGCCTCAACCATGTGGGGGACTCCTTGGATAGGATTAGTGATACACTGGATCAGGCAGTATCTGCAATGGTACATCTGCTGGTGGAAGGCTGGCATCCTCATGTCCATAGAGCCACAGTGGCCTCTGGTGTTAGCCAACATGGCTGAGACAAATCCCCCTCCCATACTGGCACTACTTACACTCTCCCATCAATGAGTGAGGTGTCCACACCTACACATGGTAGGCTATAGGGTTGTGGTCCTGGAAAAAGCTGTGATGAGAACTTGTTCAGAAGACATCGCTCATGTTCATATAGCAACCCCACCTTGAAGGTGGGACATGGAAGTCGCAGTGCAACTCCTGGCAAAGGCAGTTTGCATGGTCGGTAGCGATGACATTGAACAGACAACTCTGCCATGTATGGCTCACACTTGCCCCATATGGCAGGATGTAGTACTAGCACAGAGCCTGATTGTGTTCATGCAGACACCACACATTTCACAAAAACTGTCTATACTGAACCTCACATATGCAAGGTGAAAGAACATTAATGCTGATTGGGATATGTCTTCTGTTAGTGTTCCAGAGTTATTTTATAACTTAATGAATGTTGTATGTTTCTTACTTACACACACTCACTACTTTGATGTCACCCTTGACCTACTGCACAACCCCTACCCTGTGAGAATGATGATTACTGTGCCATGAGCATTGATCATTTGGGTTTGACTTAGGGTTGCATGCATGTTTGATGCACAGAGTGGATAAGTACAAGACCAACAGTTTGCAGGTGGTTTATCTTCTTATACATTTGTTCTTATATTACACATTTCACACTTACCTTGACATTACTGCAGTTATGAGTCATGTGCTTTATGTCTGTCTGTGTCAGATGCTATCCGTACACAGACATTACAGACATTACGTGGGTAATTAATGTTCGTGGACATCGGATAGCATCACTTTTAATATTTGTATGTGCTTAAATTGTTATGTGTATTCCATCACTGTTGAGTGTTTGTGCTATCATTTACCTCTTAGGCAGGGCAAGGGCATATTGTGTATGCATACATCTGCTGGCCACCTCTGCAGCTGCAGGTTCTCCTTCAGAATCCTCATCTGTATATGTTGGAGGTGTCGCCCCTACCTGTGGTCCAGGAATGTATGGATCTAGCCTTGCTGTCCCTGTAGAAGCTGATTCCTTAAGATGATATTGTGCAACATGGCACAGATTGTGAGAATTTCTGCAGTGGTGCCTGGATCATACTGCAGGGCACCCCCTGGTGTGTCTAGACAGCAGAACTGTGACCTCAGCATGCCAATTACATGTTCTGTGATTTTTCTAGCTTGAGGATGGGCATTGTTGTAGCCTTCTTCTGTGGGGCTATGTGTGCATTTCTGATTGGTGTCATGAGCCAAGGTTCCAATGCATAACCTGCATCACCCAGAAGATGGCCTTATGGAACATCACCCCTAGTAAACCTTGTGTAGAGCTGTGAGGTGTGCCATATGTGTGAGTCATGTTAACTGCCTGGGTTGCCTGCACAGACACTGAGGATGAACCCTTGGTCATTACAGATAACCAGGCAGTTGACTGAATGGAACCCTTTCCTGTTAATGTATGTCATTCCCTTTTCAACAGGTGGGGCTTTTATTCCTATATGGGTGCGGTCTATGCCCCCCAAGACCTAAAGAAAGTGTGCATAAAATTCCTGCAATGTTCTTGCTTTCTGCTCTGGTGTGTGTGGAAAATAGATGTGCACCCTTGCATGTTGTAGGATAGCATTAAGATATTGGTGAAATATTCAGGAAGCTGAAGATTGTGACACCCCTATTATATGTCCTGTGGGTCTCTGGAATGTACCAGTAGCTAATATCTTAAATGCTACACATAGCTTAGTTCCCACTGGTATAGGTTCTCCTCAATTTCCCCTGGGTGTGAGGTAGGGGTGACAGAGGCTGCAGAGTTCCTGTAGTGTTGCCCTATCAACTCTGCATCATCTTACTATTTCAGTATCATGCAGTCCATGATATGCTAAATGGGGCCTGAACAACCTTCTCCTTGGATGAGGTCTATCTGCAGCATCGGCACCATAGATTTAAGCCTGCTGGACATGCACATGCAAGAGAGCAGCAGCAACCCCAAATATTATTTTTTTCCTAAGTGTGATGGTGGCTGTATTACAATAGGTTTTGGTGTTCATGGCAAAGGGCTACACCATCTCTACACAGTTACTTTGTAGCTTCCTGAATGATTCAGCCATCTTGGGTTAGTTAATTATTATGTAATTCTGCTGTTTATGCTTTCATTAGCCTGCTGTGCTGTTTACCTTTGTTTGGTGGCTCTACAGAATGTCTATATCTGTTCAGTGAATACAAAATAGAGTGCCATCATGTGTGAGTTGCAGTGGGATGCACACATGATAGCAGCATGAAAATTAGCCATTCATGAATACATCCTATAGTCTTATCAGCAGTAAAAACATACCTATACCGTGATGGAATAAAAGCACAATTTTAATACTTTGAGTAGTTTTTAGTTGCACATTTTCATTTTTACATTTGTTTTCACATTTTCCATAGATATATATTATAAAGTCTATTCAAGTCTTGCATGTTTTTTTTTTATTTAATGTGGTCAGTGGCATTAATTTAACCTAGTGTAAGAGTAGATTGATGCTCTTTCTGGATTTTAATAGCTTTAGAATTCAAGCTTTTATGAGGAGTAAAATGAGGCATAATAATAAAATAATAATGCCCATGAGTGTAATTTATTTATCTATTTTACATTTGTTAACTGGGATAGTCTGACTGGATATATGCCTATTTTCAGTGGAGGCCCGGGGAGAAAAGCTCCAAGGTTCATAATACATATCCACATAAAGAAACTTTTAGTAAATAGTAGTTACATACATACACATAAAGAACTTTTAGTAAATAGTAGTCACATACATGTTGCAGATTTGAGCAGGACAAGTATTAAATAGAGATAATATGTGCATATTAACATTCAGGATAATGACACAATGAGTGGCGGTTTATTCAGTTTACTCTTCCTGGTATGAAAAAATAACTATTTCTAAAAATGGAGGCAAAAGAAAGAGAGAAATAGAGAGAACACTAGTCAGGGTTAGAGCAAGGACATAACCAGTGTGTT
This sequence comes from Protopterus annectens, assembly GCF_019279795.1. NCBI lineage: Eukaryota > Metazoa > Chordata > Ceratodontiformes > Protopteridae > Protopterus > Protopterus annectens. Next base: position 1,114,847,965 of record NC_056743.1, on the reverse strand, counting down.
TTGAGGTAATTCTTGAGTTTGTTTTTGAATAAGGTTAGCGATGGTTCTAAAGTCAGGTCTACTGGAAGTGAGTTCCATGTTTTACCGACAGAGTTGGCAAATAGCGAGTCTCCAGCAGAGTGGTTGGATTTGACCGTTTGAACTAGGAGTCTGGTGGATGATCGGAGTGGGTTGTTGTTACTGTAGGGGCTGATTATATTTTTTAGTGCAGGCATATTTTCTGGTCAGTAAAGAACTTCATGAGCTACCACGAGTTGATTGAACTGCAGTAGGTAAGGCAGTTCCAGCTATCCTAAGAGATTTAGGTTGAGGCAGTGGTGAGTCCGGTAGGGTGTGCCAGTAGCAAATCTGTCAATCTGGTTAAAGCAAGATGATAGTTTGTTAAGATCTGTGTTGTTCACGTTGGAGGAAAAGAGGTGAGGCATAAAGAAGGGTTGATAATAGCTGGGATCAGGCAATTGTGGTTCTAGCAAGTGGGGTAAGGAATGATTTGATCCTATAAAGAGAGTTGAGGTTTTTATTGATAGTTTTTATAGTTTGATTGATGTGTTTGTCAAACCTGAGGTTGTTATCGACTATGACACCTAATAGTTTGGTTTGGGCTTCCAGGGAGATGATGGTGCCATTATATGCTGTTATGTTGAAGGGTGGTGGTGGGGTCCTGTGTGTAGGGGAGAAGAGAAGCAGCTTAGTTTTGTTGGGGTTTAGGATCAGACATTGGTCTGAAAGCCAATTTTCTACTGTGTTGAAGATGTTTTGGGTTAACGTGAGTAGGCTTGCTGGGGAGGTTGTGGAACAAATCAAAGTGGAGTCATCCGCATATTGAATGCAGGTAGCATCTGGGATGACTGTGTGAAGGTCATTGATAAAGACAGAGAAAAGAAGGGGTCCTAAAATGGAGCCCTGGGGGACTCCTAGCATGATGGAGAGGCACAATGATAACTTATCCTGCCAAAGCACTGCCTGTTGCATGCCCTGTAGATAAGATTCAAACCATTGGAGCACTTGATTGTTTAAAGTAAAGGCCTTCAAGATGTTCATAAGGAGGGCTGATGTAGTGCGGTGGTTTGGCCTAAAGCCATGCTGAGTGTTGGGCAATAGTTTGTTTTGGGTGAGGTAGTGCATGAGCTGTATGTGTAGACACTTCTCCATAATTTTAGCGAGTGGTGACAAAATTGCTATAGGCCTATAGTTTGACAGTTCGGTGGAACAGCCTCCCTTATGAAGAGGTATGACATGGGAGATTTTCTATATGATGGGGATGGTGGCTTCAGATATAGTCTGGTTAATCAGGATAGAGACAGGGTGTGATATAGCATCTGCAGCCTTTTGTAAGTAGTCTGCAGGGAGAAGATCCTCAGCCAGAGTCATGGATCTTAGTTTCTTAAATAGGATCATAATGAGTTGGGTAGGAACAGGTTGGAAGCTAAAGGATGCTTGGGTATTGCTAGGGACTGAATTTGGATTAGACCCATTTGGAGTGAGTTGGCTGGCCAGAGAATGGATAGTCTCTGTGAAAAAGGTGTTAAAGGTGTTAGCAATGTCTTCAGAGGATTTTTGTTTGGAGCCTGAGGGTGGTGGGGTGGTGGTTTGGCTTGGGTGGAGGAGTTTGTTAAGTCCTGCCTAGAACTTCTGAGGTTTAGTTTGGTGTATTTGTTGTAAATGGCAGTAGTAGTTCTTTTTATCTAAGGTTATAGATATTTTAGTGTAATTTCTTAGCTGTCTAAATCTATGTTGATCAAGTGGGTTTTTGCTGTTCGGTAGGTGGCTCATGCTTTGTTTCTAAGTGTGATTTTTGCTTTGGTGTCTTTAGAGATCCACGGTGCAATGTTAACTTTGGTTCTGATGGTATGGTTGGGAGCATGAGAGGTGAGAACAGCAAGGAATTTGGCATTAAAGTATGAGACAGCTTTGTCTAGGGGGAGATTTTTTAGGGCTGACCAATTACATGCCTTGAGTTCATTATTAAACTTATTGAGATTAAAGCTCTTGTTGCTTCTTGTAGTTATATAGTTGGGACGTTGGGAGTAGTTTACATTGAACTTGATTATACAGGTGAGACAGTGATCACTTTGGTCATCAGATAAAGTGCCTGATGTATAGTATTGTGGAAGGTTATTGATGAGTGTCCAGTCTAGGGTACTTTCTTTGTTGTAGGGTCTACCTGTCCTAGTGGGGGAGGATATGGTCTAAGTAAACCCATTGAGGTTTACATGGGTTGTGGGGGATTCAGAGGAACAAGCGTTCCAATCGATGTTGAAATCCCTGAGAACAATGGTTTCTTGTGGATAGTTAATGGACAACCAGTTTAAGAAATATTCTAGGTTTTCTGTGTTCCTTCCTGGGGAATGTAGACACAGACAATGTTAATGCTTTTGTTACTAACTTTAAAATGTCTCCTCCTCATTTGGAAGAATGATTAGTTAACCATATCCACTGGAACGATCAGATTTTTGGCATATGAAAGTTAACCACTTTTTGAATTATTTTTAGGTGACTACAAATGACACCAGTATTATCAGGAATAAACAAGCAGCACTCCATTTTGATGAGTGTGCATGTACCGCCTTTAGAAGCTAGGGTGAAATCAAACACAATTTGGTTGCTTAACACCATACTGCACATAGTAGTCATCTCCTGAGCAATTAAATTACTGGACTCAAAGGTGGCATTACTTAACATTTTTTAAAGCTTAGACTGTTTTCTCAGCTACCACATGGACGTGCTCCAGAAATTACTCCATAATCAAGATCCATGTTTGCAAGACCTTTAAAAGCAGTCTTTTGAACAGTATTATGATAAACCCAGGCGGCATCTATTTTTTTTATTTAGGTTCAGAATGACTTTAATGTCACTTTTGCAATAAGCATTATGAAATTTTCCTTCAGATAAAACTGCTGTATGTCATATAGCTGGCATAACATGGTCTATATAACAGCAAGCACATCAGTCTGTAGGTAACCAGGAATAAGCTTAATCTCTGCAAATATAGTATTAATTATGCAATGCTGCCAGAGCATAGCTGGCTCTCAGACACACCTCCCATCCAAGACAGATGCCCCCTTCCTGCCAAAGCTCTTCGAAGAGCAAAAAAAAAAAAAAAATGCTGGTACAGAAAGAAGGATGCAGAAATGGCTGCAGCATTTCGGGATTGTACCCTCTTAACTAAAAATGTACAAAAACTAATAGGCACAAGACGAGTATACACTGCAAAGTCCAACAAGGTTAGCCCTAGGGAGGTTACAATTGCTAAGTTACATCCACCTTTTATAGGTTAAAAAAACATTACACAACACAGTTTTTTATGAAAAGAGTACTACTTCCACGGGTCCCTGAACATTAGTTATAAGTAAAGTGAACTAACTACGATTTTAATTAATACTATTTAATTTACTATATGTTCCGTTATAAGACAACAGAACTTTTTTTTTTATAAAACTAAGGCACTCATTTTACCTAATGACTTAACAAAAAACAAACTGTTTGACTTCAGTATTTTAGGATTACACCTTTAAATTATGAGACTGTGCTTAATTGGCTTAATTGTATTAATAAGTATGAGTCACTAGCATAGTACTTAAACTTGTTTTTTCTTTCTGAGAACTTTTGTCTGAAGAAGTTAGGAGAAGTGTTTCCTAACGAAAAGCGCTTTACACTTTGTGACTTGGATTCTGTGCAGCCAGATCGTTTTTAACTTTTTATTGCTTGGCAGTTACCGGAGTGTGCACCAGACTACTGATTGCTATAAGCTTGTTTTACTCAGCTATTAAACCTTGTTAGACTTTGCAGTGTATGCTCGCCTTGTCTTGTACCCTCTTAACACTTTGTACCTAGGGGGCATGCCTCATTTGCCCCACCCTTGCTACACTACTGAATGATGCTATACCCTGCCTTCTAATCCCATTATTAATTTTCCAAGTGAAATTGCAAACACTGTTTCCAACAAAAAGCGTTCCATTTTTACGATATCTAACATGCCCTTTAGCAGTCATTGATAGCTGAAGTGGTATTACTGAAAAAAAGGGGGTAGAATCATGTTTAGCCTTTCAAGTTTTAGTGAGAAAAATAGTATGAGATGCAGTATGAATCTCTATATCACTCATGGGTGTAGGAATTAATTGAATATCCCCATCATGTGCAGTAGGTATAAGGGCACGGACTCTACAGTCACTAATAATGAGAGTCTGTGCATAGGTGTACACGGAAGCAGAAATACTATTAAATTTAGGATGCCATTCAGGTGTTCTTGATTTGATTTGAACCAAACATCTGTCTCTATTCTTAGCAACTTGCATAAATCTTTTAAGAAATGCTTCAGTACTTACAGTTCTAATGGTGATAGAGGATGATGTACTCACACTTCTGGATGGTAAAAGCAAACAGAATGAAAAGATGATATAAATCACAGTAGCTGCCCTGATGATAGATCCATAAGGAAAACTAATATGTTGGAGCTGGCGGGGGTTTAGAAGAAACTACAAACATGGATGTTGCATTGTTTGGCTATAGTCCATGTGAAATTGATCTCCAGATAATCTCTGACCAAAAACATTGACTGTAGATGGCTTTGCAAATAAAATCTGTTTAGATGACACATTATTTATATCAGGTACCCAAAAGGCATGATGAATCATTGATCTTAGATTCAGAGGCAAGAAAATACACTGTGTTTACTTCAGGCCAAGATGAAGAAACAGAGTTGCATGATTTCACTTCCTGGCCTGGTATAAAGGATAACTTAGTTGTATTCTCCTCTGGATTTAATCTAGATAGCAAATGGTTCACAATCAATTTTGGATTTGGTCCTGATGAAAAAACGTCACTGGCTGTCACTTCCAGATGGAACAGTATCCCTGTATTTTTGTCTCTAGTTGTCACTTCCAGATGTAACCGTATCCCTGTTTTTTTGTCTGGTTCTACTGGTTCACATGGAATGACATAAATGTAGTCTCGGTTGCACTCATCATACAAGAGGGTCTTCTTGGCATGTGACACATGGATCCAGGTAAGGAGATACTCACAGCAGATGGCAGTAGCAGTTGTGTGGAAACCAAGTAGGATCCCTGCCATCTGGGGCTGAATGAGTTTCTTTGGGAATGAACTTTAATACAGACAAAAATCTCTGGGCTGCAATTCATGATTTTTTATTTTATAGGTTGTTGTTCTTCATACAGAACATGTTTATGATACTTCTGAAAACATAACAAAGATATTTACAATACAAAAAATTATTAATATTTTGTAATTCCAATTCTTATGGTGATTATAACAGGCATTCTCATGGGTCTGCTCATGAGGATTTCCTCAGGAGATAAAATCTTCTAATGGTACTAACTGCATTTTGCATACTGAATAAAACTAAAGGCAACACTTCTGGCCATTTAAGGCTAGTCTACTCACAAACTTTAACTAATTGGGTCTTAATGGGTTGGTTAGCTCGTTCCACTATCCCTGAGGTTTGTGGTCTGTAGGGACAATTGAAATGCAATTTTTCATTTGCAGTTTTGAAAACATGCTGTATTACTTGACTAGGAAAGTGAGTGCTCTGATTTGACTGAATGCAGCAAGGGACTCCAAATCCTGGGATTAATTCTGTTAGACTTTTTGGCTACTGTATTTACACAGGGTTACATCACTACCCATCCAGAAAAAGTGTCAACAACAAACAATGTGTATCTAAATTTCTGCACTTGGGGAAGATCAATGAAGTTCCACTGTAGGGAGCAGAATCATCCACAAGGCTTATTCAGTTTTTGAATAGATGCAGGTACAGATATAGACACATTTTCTTCTAGGTAGACTACACAAGTATTTACAAAATGTTGAGCGACTTCTGAAAAATGAGGGGCATACCAATCAATGGAAACCTGTTTCATAAAAGCATTTTTGTCCAAATGAAAGGGTAAATGGATGGGTTAAATTTGAGTTAAGTAATTTCATGGGGCTACTAGCCATCCATCCGGATGGCACCACAAAAGGTCTAGAGACTGGCTGCAGCCATCTTTTAGCCACCTCATTCTTTCAGGGTTTTTTGTCTCATTCTGAGCAGATAACAGCTCTTGCAAAGAAATGTTGTTGGTTTCATTCATTTACTGCAAAAATAAAGCCTGAGCTGGATAGGACAATGCAGCCTGTTTTGCCACTATATCTGCAAAACTATTTCCCTTACTTATAAAGAAATTATAATTTTTATGTATGGCACATTAAACCACAGCTACTTTCCTTAGTGGTAATAAAGTATATAGTAAATCATTAACAAAAACAACTTTTTAATAACAGTTCTTGCAGAAGTCAAATAACTGCATTGTTTCTAAAGTGTCCCAAAATCATGAACTACTCTGTAATCACGAATCTGTGAAAATCATTACTGACTGATTATTGCCAGTATTACAAGTTTCGGTAATGGCTACAAGTTTGATTACTTGAGCAGACACATTTCCATTTAATTGTCTAGTTAACAAGATTCTGTCTCGTGTACAAACAGAAAAGGCTGCTAAGAGCTCACCATCTTCTCTTTGAACACAGGAGCAGTCCATGAAAAGAATTAGATCTGAATTTTGTAATGGAACATCTTATAAATCTAACCTAGGGAGAAACAGAATTAAGAACAACTACTTAGTTATGAGGTTCTCCTTCATCTGCTGTAGGAATTAAAGAAGCAGGATTAAGTGGTGGACAGTCAACAATCTATAAAGAATGGTAATTAAATAAAGACAACCATACCTCTCAAACTTTTAATGCAATAAATCTGGACAAAGCCCGACAAATGGGGGAACAAAGGCCCAAAAATAGGGGCATATTTTAAATATTGCTCTTATAAACTTAGAAAGTTGCTAGAGTAACAGGGTTTGTTTTAACATACATTTTCTGAAGGATTTGAAGTCTGATACTCAAATGTATGTCATTATTTAGTGACTTCAATCCTCAGATCATCCCAGTGATTTGCCAGAGAACCACAAAATATATGAGGAACAGACCAAAACTATGAGCCAAAAATCTGGACATTCTGTGAAAATCTGGAAAGTTAAGAGGCATGAAGATAACTCATATTTATATGATATTGTTGCAGATAAGTATTGCATTTTAGTTTTTAATAACAATGCCTCTATGGAATGATGAAATACCATGCAAGTCTTATGCCCAGAGTTAGGGCATGAGTTACTTCCACTAAGTATGCTGCTGTGGCCACTACCCTAAGGCAGTGGGGGGAGGGTGACTGCTACAGGATCAAAGATTTGTACAGAAATAAGTGATAGGTCTACAGTTATCATTTCTACATTGTGCTAATAATGTTAATGCAACTATTTCTTTCACTACAGGAAAGGAAAATATTTAAAAATAATCTGGCAACTCAAATGCAGGAGGGTTTAAAAGTAATGTTTTCAATTGTACAAACCCTTGTTTATGACAACCTTGTTAGGGTAAAGGTTCAGGCGTATTTTTCCTTTAATAAGTGTTTATTTATTGACATTTGGTGACTGGGAAAGTCCGACTGGGTCAGAAACCCATTTTCAAAGGAGGCCCGGGGAGAAAAGCTCCAGCAGTTACAAATAAGCTCTAGTAGTTAATAACAGAGCAGAAAGTAGTTAGGCATAATAATCAAATATTAGACAAATTCTAGGATTATACATAGTTGTAGGAAGCACACATTAGGACATTTTTATAAACATTGATATAATTTTTTTTTTTTTAGGAGGAGGGTTGATAGATTCAAAGAGCACATTAAATAATTAATAGGGTAGTGATGATAGCACTAGTTAATGGAAGAGTAAGTTATTAGGGTTTAATGAGATAGATTACACAGAGAAATAAAAGACGGATTCAGTTAATTTCTATTAGAGGGATGCGGTTAATTTCTACTTTAGGGGTGCTATACTATAGGCTGAGGGTTTTGTGGGGTGAGCAGAGAATGGATTTTGTTTGGTAGAGTGTTAGAAGGAGGGTGAAGAAGAGAGGAGAGAGGAAAAAGAAGAACACAGGAAGCTGGGGAAGTTAGGTTCTACTATAATTGAGTAATTCTAATAAAGGTTTCACTACTTCTGCATTAGAAATCCATTGTCGACAGTAACCTATTAGTCTCAAGAATGTTTGCAACTGTTTTAATGTAGTAGGATATGGTACAGTTTGTATTGCAATAATGTGTGAATGCAAGATCTGTCTAGTGCCTTCTGAAATAAGATATCCCAAGTATTGAACCTGCACTTTCCATAACTGCAATTTGTCTTTGTTAACCTCAAATCCTAACTCTGCTGACTTTGTCAAAAGAAAAATATTATCTTGCTTGCAGTCATCTTGGGTTCCCGAAGCTAAAAGTAAATAATCTACATATTGAATTAGAGTACAGCCACAACGAAATTTAATCTTGTAAAATTGTTTTTTTCACTTCTCTAGAAAAAAGTGAGGGGAATTCTACATATCTCTATGGTAATCCAGTCCAAGTGTACTGTTTACCTCTGTATGTAAATACAAACAGGTATTAACTATCTGCATGTATAGGAATAGAAAAGATGGCAGACGAAATGTCTGTGACTGAGAAGATGGTAGTGTCTGATGGAATACGACTTAGAATTATTCCAGGATTAGGGAGTACTGGAAATGTTGGTACTATTACTGCATTTATTGCTCATAAACCTTGTGCATATCTAGATATATTTTCCTGGTATCTTAACTGGTAAAAAATAGGAATGTTACATGGGCTTTGAGTTGGGACAATGATACCTTTTCGTAACAAAGCTGAAATAGCAAGTATGCTTACTTTTTCCTGCTTCTACTGGCATACCATAGGCAGGTGCTTACAACGTTCAGCGTTATAAGGACAGGGTCTGCATCTTTTATAAGCCCTAGCACATTTTTATGCGTAGTCCAGAGCTCTGGAGAGATTACTTTTAATTCCTCCATGCGATCATTTTCTACATCTCTTTCCAATGTTAGAATAGCAAAAAAGACATCTTCATCTGTACAGATGTTACTTGAGTATGATCCTAAAGGTTCACTAGGAATATCTAAACATACACCATCTTGTGTACAATAAATGGTGCATGGTAATTTACATTACAAACCTCTAACTAACAGATATAGAAGGGATGGATTTCTTGTGCTAAGCCCACGATGTTATTTTAGCAGACCAGTTTGTTTCTGGATAGTCAAAAGGAACTCTGGACAGTCCCACACCCCTACGTGTGTGTTCTGAAAGAGGAAGGTATTTAGCATTTGCTGATGTAATCATTGACCTGGAAGCTCCTGTATCAATGAGAAATGGGACAGATGAATTGTGCACTGTAATACTGACAAAAGGGCTATCTTGGTCAATCGGCAAAAAAGGAAACAATGGTTGTTCTTGCTCATGTCTGTCCTAATGGTTTTGTTGACAAGCTGGTGATTAGTAATGTCTTTCAGCTTTTTCTGGTTAGGGGTCGCCACAGTCAAAATCCAGTCCGCTAATGATTGGCAGTGGATTTTTACGGTGCTGAGTTGCCAGCTCGATGCCCAACCTTCAAAGGAGGCACACCCTTCACGCATGCACCTACCTGCATGTCTTTAACGTCACTCGACTGCAGGGAGGTTGACAAGCTGGTGACTACCAAGCAATATTTCATACAGGAGGCTTTATTTCTGCTTGCTGTGGTGCCTCAACATTTGGCAAAGTTTGCTGTACAGACATCAGACATTCATTTCAACAATGTCCAGACAGACCACAATTAAAACATGTTTTGAAATGTGCTGAATAAAACACTTTAAAACAACTGAAAAATAACAAAAAATACTCCGGGGCACTAGAACGAAGCTGCTACAAGTTTAATAGTGCTTTTTGTTTGAATCTAGGTTCAAACTTCATCAGACATTAATAAAAGAGTAAAAGCATAGCTTAAAACTATTGCATAAAGGTCACATGATGCTCCCCTTACACCCCTGAACCTAGATTCAAACGAAAAGCGCATTATTAAACTTGTAGCAGCTTCGTTCTAGCGCCCCAGAGTCTTTTTTGTTATTTTGAAGTTTTGAAATGTGATCATCTGACAGTGTCTTTGAGGCTGCAGGGGGATAACTATTTGCTGATATTGTTCTGGGAGTTTTACTAGAAATAATCAAAATCTACCTCTTTCCCCTTGATTTTGTCTTCTCCTTCCTCATCCCCCTGAGATGGTATCAAATTGTTGGACCTGAATATCAACTAGCTTTTTCTTTTTCTTCCCTAACTATATTGTCTACCACGTATTGTGCTTGAGTCACAGTTTCATGAATGACCAAACATGGACATTTAAACAAACCTTTTTAATTTGCCATCATAATCGAGGTAGCAAACCCTCTACAAAAGCTACGGGCAACCTGCAGCTGCTACACCTTCTGTAGGCTGTGGATGTCCACAGAAGGCTTCAAACGCATCTCTCATGCATTGTAAATAAGCATGAATAGATTAATTTTCCTTTTGCACAATAGCTTTAATTCTTGCTCAGTTAAGAGTTACAGTTACACTGTTGTAATTTATTTATTTATTGACATTTGTTAACCGGGTTAGTCCAACTGAGCCAGGGGCCCATTTTCAGTAGAGACCCGAGGAGAAAAGCTTCAGATACAAGTAACAATATCACAGAAGTATCCCAAAAAATTAATCGTAAAAGTAGCCAAGTTTACAATGATATAGTTTCAAGTAGTTATACCTTGGAGACACATTATTACACAGTTTTGTATAAGATGCGGAAGAAGAAAAAAATGATGCAGAGAGTTTCATCTGGAGTTGCTGAGTGTGTACCTGTCATCCTTCCAGTGGACGTCCTCCACTGGTACCAGAGGTGAGGACTGAGGGTCCTTGATTACTGGCCCAGAGGTGAAGGGTCATTACACCTTACATTGGCTATTTGCCTTAATATTTGATCAGCTGGTGTGGGAACAGATACTGAATGTCAGTGGTGATGGAATCTAGTGTTGTAAACCAACCCAGAGGAATAATTAAAAGTGCTGGAAGTAACTTGGGCTATATCTGGGGAAGTGGTATTTATTTCTGCTGCAGTTACCTCCACCTGCCTTCTCGGAGAGGTAGATCTGTCAGCTTTTTGAGGAATAGGCAGGTCATAAGTTGGGGGGGGGGGTGCAGAGCAATCATCATCTGATGATTCTGGTTGTGTAAATAGTAATTTTTTTCTAATTGCCTAAATGGATACATACCCAAGGAATGGGATTTCTCATCTGCACATTTTTGTAATGAATTTATTGTTCCATTGGCTGTTTGCAGCTGTGACTTTAATCTAGTAGAGTTTTATTTCAGATTTCTAACAGATTCCCTCCCCTATTTTTAGCTTCTTCTTGCCAATACATATTGCTGACCAATAAGAGGATGGTATCTTGTTTCAGTTTAGTTTTTAGATTTTCCTAAAATTGTCTTATCAAAAGTACCTTTTTTCAGAAACTGTAAAGCACTGTCTCTTTTAGTGAGCTCAGGCCATTTTACCAAATAACTACAGCTGTCTCCTCCATATTTATTAAACATGTATCTGCCTGGAGTTACATTCTCCAGCTTTTTTAAACCACTTTTACTAGCACCCATTATAGAAACCCACTCTCGTAATAAAGGGATGGATATGCAGCTATAATTTTAAATTCACTCACATTCTTAATGAAGGAATCTTCTCTGTTCCTCTTCTTAAATTTGGTTAGACCCCACCCCCACCCCCGAGACAATTTCTATTGCAGCAACACACAAGAAGCTCAGAAATCTGAGTATATGGCACAAAATTGTTAAGGTACCAAATAACTTTCACACAACACAGTTTAGTGGAGAATAACGTCTTCTTCTTCTTTCGGCTTTTTCCCGGTTAGGGGTCGCCACAGTGGATCACCTGTCAGCTCATGATTGGCAGTGGAGTTTTATGGTGTCAAGTTGCCAGCCCAGCACCCAACCTTCTACAGAAGGCACACACATGCACACACTCACACCTAGGGCCAGTTTAAATTGTCCAATCCACCTACAGCATGTCTTTGGGATGTGGGAGGAAACCGGAGCACCCAGAGGAAACCCACGCAATGACAGGGAGGACATGCAGACTCCACACAGAAGGCACCCCAGTCGAGAACCGAACCGGAGAACCTCTTGCTGTGAAGTGGCAACGCTAACCACTGCACCACCGCGGCTCTCCTTTATTGCATAGAAAGGCACGTACATGGGAGACTAGGAAATCAAGGTCCTGTCTCTTTTGAACAGCAGAAACACACGTTCTTTATACTTTTTTGGATAAAAGAAACATTATTGTAAAAATGTTAGAATAACCACTAACCAATTAAAAATGAACTCTGCAACATTAATTCTGCTAACGAAGATCTCCTGACTCTATGTTTATGACTTTCCATATTAGGTGTGAGTTTCGAATTCCATCAACAAACTTTCTACAAAGAATAGAATTTTCTACACTTTTGCAATGGTGGAAAAATATACTATTTTTATATTTATTTGTTTTTGAAGTTAATCATCAGATACATAATAAAACACTCAGGAATCTATCCTGTAAGAAAAGCATATTAGAAATGAAATAATCACACTAACATTTTTCGCTCCTTATATACCTTACCCATTACATCACAAACCCAGAGAACATAACCAATCTATTAGTCAAGAACTTTAGCTCAAATTTCATATCCCCCCATCACAAATTCCCAGATCACATGCCAGCATCCACCCACCCCTCCTTAAATCTCCCAAGTCCTTAAAACACTGTCTAAGGCCAAGACCACTGCTTCTATGGGCCAGATAACATAACAAGATGTGTACTGGTTAGCCTGAAACAGAGCCTGTCAAACCCCTACAAAGGTTTTTCAATATCAGCCTCCAAACAGGCTTTCTGCTGAAAGAATGAAGGACAGCAACAGTTATCCTCTTGCACAATGGTGGAGCATCATCAGACCCAAATAATAGTAGGTGCATAAGTCTTACCAGCCTGATCTGTAAGACTATAAAAAAGGACACTATGGAATTTATAAATAAGGACATAGGCAACCTGGAAACTCTTGAACCTAGCCAGTTCGGTTTTGTCAGCTGTTATCTACTCGACCTGTTTGACTTCTTTGAGAAGGTTACTGATGCAGTATATTAGGGGACATTGCATATCTAGACCTTGCAAAGGTGCTGAGTTTGCAGATGACTGTTAACTTGGTTCCACCATAAATTCTCCAGAAGACACTAAGATCCCCCAGGAGGACCTTTCCCAAACAAATAACTGTTGTCAAAACCATAGCCTAAAACCAAATTCCAACAAATGCACAATAGTATCCCTCAGCGACCTTGACAGCCTCTGTAACTATGACATTGATAACAGACCCCTGAAAATTGATCCAGTAGTTAGAGACATGGTAACATTTGTCGACAATGAATGGTCCTTCTATCACCATGTATCCACTATTGCAAAAAATTCTATTTTCATTGAGCAGCTTATTAGTTAGGGTATTTCGTCCTGTCTAGGGATGTGATCACTCCAATGTATTCAGTACTTATTAGTTAGGGTATTTCGTCCTGTCTAGGGATGTGATCACTCCAATGTATTCAGCACTTATTAGTTAGGGTATTTCGTCCTGCCTAGGGATGTGATCCCTCCAATGTATTCAGCACTTATTAGTTAAGGTATTTCGTCCTGCCTAGGGATGGGATTACTCCAATGTATTCAGCACTTATTAGTTAGGGTATTTCGTCCTGTCTAGGGATGGGATCACTCCAATGTATTCAGCACTTATTAGTTAGGGTATTTCGTCCTGTCTAGGGATGTGATCACTCCAATGTATTCAGCACTTATTAATTAGGGTATTTCATCCTGTCTAGGGATGGTATCACTCCAATGTATTCAGCACTTATTAGTTAGGGTATTTCGTCCTGTCTAGGGATGTGATCACTCCAATGTATTCAGCACTTATTAGTTAGGGTATTTCGTCCTGTCTAGGGATGGGATCACTCCAATGTATTCAGCACTTATTAGTTAGGGTATTTCGTCCTGTCTAGGGATGTGATCACTCCAATGTATTCAGCACTTATTAGTTAGGGTATTTCTTCCTGTCTAGGGATGGGATCACTCCAATGTATTCAGCACTTATTAGTTAGGGTATTTCGTCCTGACTAGGGATGGGATCACTCCAATGTATTCAGCACTTATTAGTTAGGGTATTTTGTCCTGTCTAGGGATGGGATCACTCCAATGTATTCAGCACTTATTAGTTAGGGTATTTCATCCTGTCTAGGGATGGGATCACTCCAACGTATTCAGCACTTATTAGTTAGGGTATTTCGTCCTGTCTAGGGATGGGATCACTCCAATGTATTCAGCACTTATTAGTTAGGGTATTTCGTCCTGTCTAGGGATGGGATCACTCCAATGTATTCAGCACTTATTAGTTAGGGTATTTCGTCCTGCCTAGGGATGTGATCACTCCAATGTATTCAGCACTTATTAGTTAGGGTATTTCATCCTGTCTAGGGATGGGATCACTCCAATGTATTCAGCACTTATTAGTTAGGGTATTTCGTCCTGTCTATGGATGGGATCACTCCAATGTATTCAGCACTTATTAGTTAGGGTATTTCGTCCTGTCTATGGATGGGATCACTCCAATGTATTCAGCACTTATTAGTTAGGGTATTTCGTCCTGTCTAGGGATGGGATCACTCCAATGTATTCAGCACTTATTAGTTAGGGTATTTTGTCCTGTCTAGGCATGGGATCACTCCAATGTATTCAGCACTTATTAGTTAGGGTATTTCGTCCTGTCTAGGGATGTGATCTCTCCAATGTATTCAGCACTTATTAGTTAGGGTATTTCGTCCTGTCTAGGGATGGTATCACTCCAATGTATTCAGCACTTATTAGTTAGGTTATTTCGTCCTGTCTAGGGATGGGATCACTCCAATGTATTCAGCACTTATTAGTTAGGGTATTTCGTCCTGTCTAGGGATGGGATCACTCCAATGTATTCAGCACTTATTAGTTAGGGTATTTCGTCCTGTCTAGGGATGGGATCACTCCAATGTATTCAGCAGTTATTAGTTAGGGGTAATTCATCCTGTCTAGGGATGGGATCACTCCAATGTATTCAGCACTTATTAGTTAGGGTATTTCGTGCTGTCTAGGAATGGTATCACTCCAATGTATTCAGCACTTATTAGTTAGGGCATTTCGTCCTGTCTAGGGATGTGATCACTCCAATGTATTTAGCACTTATTAGTTAGGGGTATTTCGTCCTGTCTGGGATGTGATCATTCCAATGTATTCAGCACTTATTATGCTAATCATTGAGTAAAATGCCTCCTTCTGTATGTACCTGTACAGACACAACTAGAAGAACCACAATTCCTTCTCACCAGGAAAATCAAGAGCCTAAATCATAAAAACTATTTTCATGATCCCAAGGCCCTCTCCTTCTTCTCTAAGGGGTGATTTTTGCCGTACTTACAGACCCCATCCTTTCAAAACTACTGCCACATCCAGAAGTCTAATGATGACAAACATCTGCTCAAAAGATCTTAGTCTTTTCTCCAACATAAATAGAACATGCTGGAGGATAGAAATGTATCATAGAGACTAACACTTGTCTGGAATTGTCTTCCTCTCCACATAAAACAAAGTCTGTATTTTACTCTCTTAAAGTATCACCTAAGTGAATGGATGGGGGATCACAAATTCACCCCTGATTTAGCACCTTTGCCCCTCATGGACAGGGAAAACATAAATATCTGGACTCTGGGCTATTTGTATATAAAATGTAAGGGCTCTGGTCTATTTTTCATTTATAATACAAGGGTTATAAACTTCTTGGGAATGCATGGCTAGGCTTCAATAGATCCTCTCAAGTCAATAGCCTAGTAAGTATCTATGAATTTGACTTACTGCTCTGGTCTTTTGTTGTAGAAGCACTGTTAGTTTGTATGTAAGAAATTTGAGGGGTTGGTGTTGGTCCTTTAGCCAAAATTCAGTGATTTCTAGTATAGAAGGCCTGTACTTTATTACCAAAGTTTTCAGGAGTCAAAATTTGCTGTTAATGCTACTTAGGCTGGCTAGGGTTATACAGAAAATGTGATGATTTTAGTGCAGATTGACATATTGGCTATGGGGTGTTGTCAAGGTTGGGCATGGGTTGAGTTCAGCTGTGCCTTGTCTGATATGATCAGGTATAGTGCTGTAAGGAAGGTTAGCAATAGGATAATGTTTAGTTACAGTTTTATAAGAGTTAATGGGGGATTATATGGTGTATACTACTTTAAGCAGTAACTACAGCAGATGAAGAATATTTTGGCCGCCATTCAAGTAGTGTCATGTAGATGTCGTTTGTGTGTATCTGTTATTGTGATTATATTTATGTTTATAGTTGAATATGGTATTCTGTCTTTATTAAGGAGGCAGAGGATAGTAGGCATGTTGCTAGAAGGGGTATAGTTGTGAGAGGGTGCCTTGTTACTGTGCAACATCTGTAACATATGTATTAAGGTCTGCAAGGGATTAGTGTCAGTTTATGGAGGTAATCTTTTCTACCTGTTTTGTGTTTAACAACCCAAACTGGTACAGAGATAGTGGTACAATGTTGATGTTGGCAGATTTAAGATGTGGGCTAGATGGAAAAGGGAACATGGTGTAGCGAGGATAAACTAGAGGAGGTGGGAGTGGCTTTGGATATGTGGGTGGGAGGAGAGCAAGGTGGGTCTAATTACTCAGTAGCAGTTGCCAACCAGCCTGCTCTGGCACACAAGCCACAGCTGACAGCAGAGAAACCAGAAAGGTAAGTGACGCAATGTAGAGATAATTGTTTTGAACACACGTAATTATGGATAATGTTGTAGCAGCTTACCACCTCTGGAACTATGTATTTTTCCCATGGCTAGATTGTTTGCAAATGGTGAATATATGTGAACTACTACCTTGGAGAGTGGGGAGGGGGTACTGTGTTGTTGTCAGTGGAATGCTATAGAGAAGTTGAAAAGGGTGATGATGTTTCCACATGTATGAACAACATAGCATACAGATGCATATAAAATATAGTTACTTAGCAGTCTGTTTGCATTGTGCCATCATGCCAAGGACTGCAACATCCCATGCAGCCTAAATGCTTCAGGCACTACTTTATAAAGAAATTTCATGGTTTGAGTTCATATTTTCTGTTCTCACAAGATCATACTACATTGTATGCCAATTTATGAGTTGTTCACTGCATGTTTTTTCACTTACACATCTGCACTACACAACTAGATTTACTTGCTGCCTGGCTCACTTACATATTTTTTAGTGCAGCTACCTACACATTAGCACTGCATGTCCTTATGAATACTCATTGGCTGTTCCACCAGTATACATTATTGCTTAGCTGACGCACATACCTCTCAACCTGGATACATCATAAATATGGACAAAGGCCCATGAAATACAGGTACAAATCTGTACACTGATTAACATAAATTTTGCATATATAATTGCATAGCCCTGCCCACTCCAATGGAATTGTGGGATATCAACTTTTAAATGCAAACCAAAGTATGATAAATTACTATATGTAAGTATAGAAGTATAGAGACTGATAACAGCACAAATCATCTCTCAAAATCATCAATGCGAACAGATAGGCTTAAAAAAATATTGATCAACAAAGGATTGAAAAATAAATAAAACAATTGTTTTTGTAGGGGGGCAAGAATCCCTGCACCCCCATACTACCTGCTAATTATATTCCAGCTCTGAGATGCACTGACTTCCTCATTGAGGAAAACACTCCTCAATGAAACTATATGCACACACCCATCTAAATAAATCCTATGAACTGCACTGAAAGTAATCAGTCTCTTTATTTCTCTCTTCCCTGCACTCTTCCTTCGAGAGTTCACAGAGTCATTGCTGAAAAAAGTGCTTGGACCAACCCACCCACCCATTTCAGAAACACAACTAAATAAGTGCCACTGTTACACACTGTTTCATAGTTTTACATAGTGCATTTCTGCAAGCAAAACGTTCATGTTAATTATTAGTTCAGTGCTTAATTTGGTCATTATACACAGGTACAGTAACATCTAATATTCTGCATCACATATGTGCAACACTGAATGCTTTGCTGGAATAGTAAGCGAGTCAGCACATCACCATCAGAAAGACACTTGTAGGGCCTGTCCAACACTATGACCCATTTCCCATTTGTGGAACATGTTTTCTTTCACTAAACAAAGGCAATCACCCATTTGTCAGCAAAACAATCTGTGGTTTGTGATCTTTACAAAAGCTTTAAACTTGGAATCTGTAAATAATGCTTGTCTTAAAGAAGTCATGCACATAAAAAAATCAGGTATAATCGGTAGCCTAAGAACAGCTAAATAATAGGCATATAAATATTTCAATAATTTCTTATAAATTCATAAACTCAAAAAGTAATGTGTGTGTATACATATATATATATATATATATATATATATATATATATATATATATATATATATATACACTCACACACACACACACACACGGTTATAAAGCACTATAGTTTCCTCACACACACTAGGCACTATATCCCATACAAATGTTACTAAGATGTGAGCTATAGTGAAGACTATCTCCTAAAACATCTGCCCTTTAAACACTTGAAAAACAGAGCAGTACCTCTGTGACTGAATGTTGTCCTTCAGATCTCCACAACCACCTTATACTGCAATAGTATACCAACATACACATGCATGTTTTTCAGCAGAAATTCAGTCTGCTACTAAGCAGACATCTTGCTAATGCAAGTAGGAATATTTTATTTATAGCTAAAAAGTAAGAATTTAAGGAACAGGCTTTAGAATGAGGTAAAGCTTTATTTTCTTATATGTTTCTTAGACATGTTAAAAAACACATGACTACTGATAATGAGCAGACGACAAGGCAGAAGAAGACAAGCAGCTGAGAACATGTTTCACGATGGGCGATGGGATGTAAGGGACGAGGAAGAGTGTCGGACGTTAGGTCACCGAAAGAGGTAAATGTGAAATGATGTTGGTGTGTAGCGGTGTGGTGGGATAAGTGAGTTAGGGTTAGGGTGAGTTAGGGGGGGGGGGTGGGGTAGGGGTAAAAGTGGGTAAGGCGATGTTGGGAGTGTGTAGTGTAGGGGGGGGATGTGGGATAAGAGAGTTAGGGGTAGTGGTAAGGTGGTGGAGTGTGGGAAAGGGTGTGTGAAGATGTTGGCAGGTGTGTAGGGGGTGGGTGGGGGGTAAGTTAGGAGTTAGGGTTAATAGTTGGGGGGAGTGAGTGTGGTGATAGAGCGGACCTTAGGTAAGGGTTTGGGTTAGGGTTTTGTAGAGTTGTGTATGTATGGGTTAGTGTTGGTTTGTATGAACTGAGTGTGTTTTGTGAACTGTCGATCTCTTCTGGCGGGTGAAAGTTTTTGTCTTTTTTTAACATGTCGATCTACTCAGGTAGATTCGTTTCTTAATATCTCAGCTTAACCTTTTTGAGGTGTTATCAATTTCTTTTTCCTTTTCTTAATATTGTTACACCCATTTTTCATCTTAATGAACCATTACACCCAATTACCTTATGTGAAACTAAATAAAACAAAGAAGCAAACATCTGCAGCAAATCCATAGTCCCAATAAACTGAAGAAGTTAAGAACTAGTCTATTGCCCAGGTTGATAGAACTAAGGAGTAACCTTTGATAAGTGCTTGTAACCATGGTGCTCAGTATTATTTGACTGTACTGTTAAATCATGTCTTTATTTTTATTTTACCTGCTGGAGGTGGAGGAAGACCTGGGGGAAGAAGAAGTAGATACATATTTCTTCATTATTGATGACCGACATTGGAAAGTTTGACTCGTTCGCTATTCACCACCGCACAGGGGTTGCAACCGTTGCTTTCTGCCTGAGTTCTAATTGTAAAGTAAACAAATATTAGCTGGAGCCTTTTTAGTTTAAAACATTAAAACACTGTCTGTGTTACAGACTCTCTGAGACTTCACTTCACTCTGGCCCTGGGGATCTGATCCGTAGACTGTATTCTTTATTCTGAGTTCTGACTCTTCCGAGAGGCTGTTGCTGCAGCCAGCATGTGAGAAGTGTGTATGAAATGCACACACACACACACGCACGCACGCACGCACGTACGCACGCACACACACACACACACACACACACACACACACACACACACACACACACACACACACACACACACACACACACACACACACACACACACGCACACACACAATAAACAAAACAAACTCTGGCTCAGCCTTCAGCCGAATTCCGACAGGCTGGCAGGCTGGTCACTAAGCTGACGTCATCACGTACATCTCTGCACACGATGATGTCAGCAGAAAAAAATTCAAAAAAGAGCTGGGAAATTTAGGAATAAAGGGGGCCACTCGGAAACTCGTGGCAATTATTTGGACCTCAAAACTGGTAAATACCAAGGAACTCAGTATGGTTGAAAGGTATGCTGGTGCAGTGTATTTCCTTGAATCCTGGCCCCAGGATTAGAATTTACATTTGAATGATGTTTAATAGTGATGTGTATTTAAAGGGTGATACTTGATGCAGCATCCTTCCCCCAATACCAAACTAAAAGTTTTCTTAAGATACTACTGCAAGTACCTGCTCTGTTCTTAGAAGTCTGTATGGTACAGTCCACCAGTTCTGGTATCAGAAGTAGCTATTGGTCAGTTTGCTGAATTACTGATGAATGAGTTACATAACTTCTCTTGTTTGGCTTGTGGTTCTCCTATGTAATGAATGCATGTTCCAGTGTTTCTATTTACTATAGACTTACCTTATATGTCATACATTAAATCATGTATTGTTTTCATTTGCCAAAAACAAGGTCTTTATCTTATGGTCTTCACTTTTTATGCCATTGTCAGCAAGCAGTGAAGCAGACTGGACATGTGGTACATGCAGATAATACTGTCCTAAAGGTCATGGCCACAGTGAACCTGACATAACTCAGATAACCATGTAGAAGCCACAGTCATGTGACGTCCCACCCCAAAAAGTCATGTCCTTTTATTGCTGTGTGAATAACATTGCACGTGCTCAATATGACATACATTATGATAAATTCATGTCATTTCCTATGTGTTGTCCTATAAAGGCTTTTGATTTTGTATGTTGTGTCGTTCAGCTTTTCCCGGTTAGGGGTCGTCACAGCGGAACTCCGGTCCGTGGTCCTTAATGAACAAATGGGCAAATTGAACTTTGCACATTGCTTCTTAATGGACTAGTGGGCAACTTATGCAAGTCCAAGGATCATTTGCCACCACATTAGTGTTTATTACAAGTTTTGTGGCCAAACTGCTAATGTGTTGTACTTTATTATTGGATGCTAATGTACTGGACTCTGGTTCACAGTATATAACACCACTTCAGTATAAAACTAAAACAAATGTATGTATATTAGCTTCCAGTTGGTATGATGTTATAGTTCAGCTAATTAAGAAGAAAGTTCTTCCATGGTGCCAAGTTCTTGATGTTCTTTGCTCTAGTGGACAACAGTACAGTGCAGCACATAAAAATTCATATTTATTAAGACATATTTTCAATTTAAATGAAACCAGATGGGAATAACTGACTATTATACGGTTTCACAGTTGTTTTTTATACACATAAAATGCAACTGTGCTTTCTACATAAAATTTTAATTGCAAACTCTCATATATATATATATATATATATATATATATATATATATATATATATAAACAATTAGTAGGTGATAGATTTGTCTTTCTAATTTGTGCTAATGATCTTCCACCCTAACACCATGCCACTTGTCCTACCACCTTTGAACACAAGCATCTACCATCTATTAATAAAAACTGCGCCATACATATCCAATGCCTATTCAATGAAGAAATATTTCTTTACATTTAGAAAGAAACAATACCCTTGTCTCTGCATAGTATTTCAATGAAACCTCAAACTACAAAAGGTGCGGAACCAAAACACTGAAGACAAATGTCTGAGAACATCAAAAGGGTGGAATTTCTAGCAATAGGCATTTTTGAAGAGGGAGCAAGCCCCCTGTATCCTACCTTATGTAGGGGCAATATATGCCAACTCTATCATTGCACAAAAACCAAAGAAGAGAGAAATCTCCAAAAAGGCAGGAATTGCTGACAGTGCATACCTAGAAGGTGCAAAAGCAGTAATTTACTATAGAAAAAACAATCACCATTTTATTCCTCAGTATTTTGTGATTTGGGTACATGATCTTGGAAACCTGTAGATATAACCTTCGTATATTGTATCTTATCTTCTCAGCCATTTCTTTTCTGAGTCAGTTTATCATAATTCACCGTAAGTTTATTGTGGACACAGGTCATGTCTTCCCTGTTACTGCTTATTTCTAGGGAGTAAAGCTGTGGCTCTCCCATTCTCAAGCTGTATAGTAGGTTCTCATCCCTTCCTCTTGTCCCTGTCATCCTTACCTCTTGTCCCTCTCATCCCTACCTGTTGTCCTTCTCATCACCATGCTTACTTTGCACCTTTACAAGTAGTTCAGTGTCCATATCCCTTTATGGTCTGCAGAATTGTCCACACTGTCACGGGTGCAATCTTACCAATACTTTGTATATCAGTGGTAGTGTCCTCTCTCCTTTTTATCTAACTCCATTTGGACATATTGAAGTATCTCATTTACTTTGGTGGTAAACCAGTAACAAATAACCTGGTGTTTTGTAGCTGATGTTAGGATTACCCCAGCTACTATTCTGCTCTGACATTCTAGGATGAGTGCGTCTCTTGCTAGCTTCTTGGATAACATTGCTTATGTGTATTGCATTGCACAGCTTGGCAAGAAACTTCATCTTCTTCTGACCACTTCACTAACTTTCTTAGGACCATTTGGAGAGCAAACCTTCCACTCAATCAATTGTTATTGCCATCTGCATAGACTCAAACCACTAAACATCTTTATAAAGTAGTTATTGAAGCGTTTAGGCTGTATGGGATGTTGCGTTCCTTGGCAGGATGGTGCAATGCAAGCAAGTAGCCATATTCGGGGAAATGCACCGCACCAGTCCTCCATTTTGACTCTTGTCAGACGAGTTGGCAGTCTGTCTTCTCCTTCCCCTGACTCCTTGATCATTTCTTTACTGGCAGGCTGTCTTCTCCTCCCCCGACTCCTAGACCATTTATTTACTGGCAGTCTGCCTTCTCCTCTCCCTGACTCCTGGACCATTTTTTACTGGCTGCCTGTATTCTCCTCCCCTTCACTCCTGGACCATGTATTGATTGTCAGTCTCTCTTCTTCTCACCCTGACTCCTGGACCATTTCTTTACTGGCAGTCTGCCTTCTCCTCCCCCTGACTCCTGGACCATTGCTTTACTGGCCGTCTGTCTTCTCCTCCCCCGACTCCTGGACCATTTCTTTACTGGCAGTCTGCCTTCTCCTCCCCCTGACTCCTGGACCATTTCTTTACTGGCTGCCTGTATTCTCCACCCCCTTACTCCTGGACCATTTCTTTACTGGAAGTCTGTCTTCTCCTCCCCCTGACTCCTGGACCATTTCTTTACTGGTAGGCTGCCTTCTCCTCCCCCAGACTCCCGGACCATTTCTTTACTGGCACTCTGTCTTCTCCTCCCCGTGACTCCTGGACCATTTCTTTACTGCCAGTTTGTCTTCTCCTCCCCCTGACTCCTGGACCATTTCTTTATTGGCAGTGTGCCTTCTCCTCCCCCTGACTCCTAGACCATTTATTTGCTGGCTGGCTGTCTCCTCCTCTCCCTGACTCCTGGACCATTTCTTTACTGGCAGTCTGTCTTCCTTCTCCTTTGTGAATGAGATGAACCATTTGATCAGGGTGTCTCCTGGACTCTCACTGCCACACCGCCATCCCATTCTTTTGCAACTTGACTAATTCTTATGGACCCTTTTAATTCTCACAGATGTGCCTGAAAAAGGGCACTTTTGCACCCTCCACTTTGCTTTCTGACAATTCATTCTGTTTTGTCTTTTTGCTTTGGCAGTCCTTATGAGAACCATCTCCAGGGAAGTAAATAATGTGGAAAGAAATATCCAGGGAATTGTTATGGCTAGGCTTGTATAGGCCCTAGGGCTGATAGCCTAGTACCAACCTATGAACCTATGAACCTATATCTCCTTTGTGGCAGTCCTTATGAGAATCATCTCCTTTAGATCTCCTTTGTAGCCAGCTTCCATGCATTACACGAGCCCTGCTAGAGCCCCTTTCTCCAACATTCATCCATTTCCTGTAGGCTTTATCCATTACATTAACAGCTAAGCTTGCACCCTTCTTTAACCATGCTAGCTTCATTCTCAGGTTCCGGTGAGAAAGACAGGCAGTGAGCATCATTTTAAACTTGAAGATCACCCTTTTTGTTTAGACATATGTTCTTCTTGGATACACTGGGTATGAAAGGGGACCAAGCACTTGTACCACTTGTTTCTCTGAACTCTGGGGGTATTCAAATAGGTCAGATTTTTTTTTCATATCAGCTGGGGATGTAAGGCCCTGATCCAGTTGAATACTTCAGAGTCAGTGGCCTGAACTTCTGTAGGTTTCCAAGGTCATATATTCATAAGAATTTTGATGACTTTCTTCATCAGGGTGTTTTCAAATAGTCTTTTGCCATGAAAAGGGTTCTTTGAATTTAAAGCTTTCCTTTTTAAGCATCTTAGGCAGAGTGGGTTTCAGTTTCCCAGCCATATGTGGGCAGACACTCTGTGCTTCCTCCTCCTATTCATATCCTGCCATCAGATGTGCTTGGCACATGGTAAGGCACAAGACAGTGTCCTAGACTATTCAGTATGTCGATGTTCCTTCACAGTCTGTTGGTTTCAAGATGTGTTTTTAAAAACAGGCTTGTAGTACATCACCAAGCAGGACAGCATGTATTTGTGCTGGTTGTGTTGGGCAGCCCTGGTACTACAGCATTTAACCCTGTCCATCAATCCTCAGATGACCATGGAATGCATGAAAGCAGATCCACTCAGTCACGTTCTGAAAGTTTTGTTGGTAGTGCTGGAATTATTTGAAAGACCTTTTTCAGAGACCCTGATTTACATGTCCCTTCCCATTCCTCTTATTCTAACAACTTTATTAAAGACCAGAAGAGAACATTTCAGAGAGTACCTGGTGATCCCTTACTTTCCAATATAACTGTAGTTCTCTATTCTTTTTTGGGGGTGTACTTGAGTTCCTATGAATATGTGTGAGAAAAGATCTCCTACAGAAGCAGCATAACAGGACCCTGCACCCTTAACTTCACAGCATACTAGCACAGCTGTTATCACTCTGGTCCCAAACAATGATTTGTTTTCCCCACAGGTGGCACTGACAAAGTAGAAAATGTACCAGCAAGTGATTTTATTTATCTACACAGAAAAGATGTCAGCACAACAGCCTCATTCATTAATGGCAGTCCTGCCTCTGTTGTTTTCAGTCTTGATAACGTATTAAGTATAGGTGGTGCCATGGAGAAAAACAAAATCAGAAACTGATAAATTTCAGTTCACCTATATAATTTGTTATTCAAGCCCCCCCCCCCCCCCCACACACACACACACACAGCCTCCTTTATCACAACCAGCCTATTTTTCCTGGGTTTGAGATTGTGTATTCTCAAGAAAGTAGGCATACCCCTGTCTGCTACAGAACACAGCTTTCAATTTCATTATGATATGAAATTCAGAGAAGTCTCAGTCTTCGCAGTTTGTTTTTATGAACTGTGATTCAACATTTTCAGAATCACTGAATTATGTTTCCATTCATCCCTCTATGTTATATTTCCATTCAGATTCATTGCTATACACTGCCATTATGTCTTGCTTTGGAGGCTTACCTGACATGAATAACTACAGCTAAGCTATTTTTAAAAGGTGCCCAACATCTCAGACCTCTGTATTGAAAGACTTTGAGTATGTCTCTCTCTAAGCTGGCATTCTCAGTATGTTTGAGATTCCTCACTTGGAAAAAAGTCTTGCTAGCTGCCTAGCTCTTATCTTTGCCTATTTTGCTTTGTATTTTTGCCTCATCCCTCATAAAATGTTTGATTGTATGGAAAATAACTGAAAATTAAAGTCAGAAAATAATGCCAAACTTTAGAGTTTCATAACTGATTTCCTTCAGAAAATCCATGTTTTTGCAAAACCTCTTTTTCTATTAACTAAGTGAATTAGGGTAATATTTAAAAATTGTCCCTGATTTTGGGTCTTTGTCCCCCCATTAGTTATGGCTTTGTCCATAATTCTTGAGCAAAGAAGTTTAGAGCTGTAACTACTGAACTGCAAGGCTTGATATGTTCCCCACGACATTTGTAACGATATGGTGGTCTTGCCTACTGAGCAATGGTTTATGCATGAACTGATGCTGATGTCTGATCTACATGCACACACAGCATCAAGGTTCTAGTAGTAGATGTTAGATGTTATAAATGCTATGCAACATTCCTCTTACATGGATGGTTTGTACTCAGAACTCTAATCTGACAAACCTTCCTGTAATATTCTTGTAAGCTGCAGCCCCTAGATGACAGGATTGACAAGTTGGGCAAACCATTAGCAGCTGGCAGGATATACTGGGTCCCCCTACTTTGTAAAGTCTGACACCAGATGGCAAGCTCTTAGAAGGAGCTTATAGGTGTATATTATAATTTTTGAGACAGAAGTCACATCGTACCTCTGCTGTTATGGTGACTTCTGACACAACAGTATAATAGATTCATAGGTTCATAGGTAGGTACTGGGCTATCTGCCAGAAGGCATATATTAGCCCAGCCACATTGTGTGGTATTTACCACCCCTTTGGTTAGTTCCCTAGGCCCTTGATCTAGCTGCTAGTACCCTTGGCCCCTATCTAGTAGAGCTGTTGGTATGATCTCTGGTGTGAACTTTCTGTTACCCATCCACTCGTCAAGGTTCCTTTTGAAGAGTGATAGTGAGGGGCTCTGTCTTATGTAGATCGGGACCTTGTTCTATAGCAAGGGAAGTCTTTGCGAAGGGAATCTATCCCTCCAGCATGTTCTATTCATTGTTGTGCTGAGGTTTATATCCCTAGAGCGTGTAGCTAGAGTAGATTTGGTTTTGCTAAGATGGAGCATGTTCAACAGTTCTGGGTTGGACATGGCTCAGTATGTTAGACAGAGATCGTCTCTGAGAAGGCGGTATGCAACAGAGAAAAGCCTTGGTTTTTTTCAATCGTGCTGCATAGGGCAACTGTCTGAGGCCGGTAATCCTCTTAGTGAGGTACCTCTGTGGTCTCTCCAGCTGCTGAAGATGCCTAGCCAGGTACATTCCAATTGGTGCATTGTACTCAGTAATGGGTCTGATGAGGGAAGAGTAGAGGGGCACCACTACATCCTTAGATCTTGATGCAAACCCTTTCGTGATCAGATGGGTCACATAGAAGGATTTTCTAACCACCTTGGCAACATGGTTATCAAAGGAAAGCTGACTATCTACTTGGGTCCCTAGATCCCTTATTACTTCTTCAGATTTCAGGGGGTTACCTGCTATGTGGTAGGTCACGGGTACTCTGTTTTTTCCAAAGGGGATTACTATGCATTTTTTAGCATTTAGCTTGAGACCGTGGCTTTGACACCATGCATCAGTCTCATTAAGGCCCTTCTGGAGGATATCCGTGTTGGCCGGAGACTTTATTACAGCACCCAGTTTGCAGTCGTCCGCAAACTTGGTGAGCCACCGCCCTTCAGTGCTTGCCTGTACTTCTGAGAAGTATATACCAAACAGGAGGAGCCCCAGGACAGAGCCCAGAGACACACCGCTCATTACTGGTCTGGATTTGGACATGGATCCCACTACTCTTACTTTGTGGGATCTGTCTGAGAGCCAGTTTGCGATCCATCTTGTGACGTAAGGGTTTATGCCCAGGTTGGTGAGTTTATCAATAATACCCGAATGGGGAATGGTGTCAAATGCTTTAGCAAGGTCAAGGTAAGCCGTGTGTACCTCCTTTCCCTTATCTATAGCTTGAGTAACTGTCTCAAAGAAGTCCACCAGGTTCAGGATGCATGATCTGCCCTTGACGAAGCCAAACTGTGTGGGGTAAAGTGTTTGGAGGTTCCCAGTCTCTCCATTTATGAGTTCCATAATGATTCACTCCATTGCCTTACAGATCAGACTGGTCAGGCTTATTGGTCGGTAGTTCCCAGGGTCGGTTGTGGGCCCACCCTTGTGCAGTGGAACCACCGTTCCTGTGCGCCATTCTATGGGTACATATCCTGTCGAGAGGCTGAGACTGAACAGGGTATTCAGATGCGGGGTTAATTCATTTTGGAGCTCGCTTATGACACAGCCCGGGACACCATCTGGTCCCATGGAGGCAGTGTTTTTAGCTTTAGATAGAGCCTTATTAACCAACGTATCAGTAATAATTGGAGTTACACAATCCCCTGGTATAGTAGTAGGCCTTGTAGGTGGTGAGGGGGGGGGATTTGCACTGAACCTATCAGCCAAGATGTTGGCAATGTCAGTGGGGTCAGTGTATTTTGTTCCATTTTGTACTAGCTCAGAACAGACCTGAGCATTGCCATTTAGGTTTTTGACGTAGCCATAGAAGGCCTTATGGTTATCCTTGGCATCCTTGGCAACTTTCTTTTCAAAATTAGCTTTAGTTGACTTGATGAGGGCCCTCAATTTCTTACTAATGCTGATCAGGGATGATTTTTCTACTTGAGATTTGGCCTTTTTTTGTATAAGTCTCCTCCTTTTATTGTAAAGTTTGCTTATGGCCGGGGTCCACCAGACTGGTTTCTTCTTGCTTGAGGAAGGAGTCTCGGTTTTATTTGGGATATCACGGTCCTTGCAATCCTGAAGATGCATATAGAGTGCCTTGGTGTGGGATTCTGCATCCTGGATATCATTATCCTTCTGCAAGGGAATAGTGAAGCTTTCCACTTCTGACACAAGTAGTTTGAAGTTTGCTTTGGAAAGTTTTTTTTATGATGGTTTCTTTGACTGGGGGAGGTCGAGAGGTGAGGACGTCCAGGGTTATCAGTTTGTGGTTTGATCTGACCAGAGAGGGAGTGATAACGGGTGTGGTACAATGGGCGCCCATATTTGTGATGACTAAATCCAATATGTTGTCCCCTCTAGTGGGAGAACATACCAGTTGTTCAAAGGCATTTTAATTTATAAATTCTATGAACCGCTGGGCATAGGAGTTAGAACTTTGGTAGTTCGCCCAGTCTATACCAGGGTAGTTGAAATCACCCAAAATTATGGTGTTGGGTAGGACCTTTATATTTTCCAATGCCTCAAGGAATGCTGAGTGAGCATCTTGGGACATGGTGGGTGATCTCTAACAGGCTATGACTTGAAATGTGGTTTTGCCTACTGATAGTTGCGCATGGATGATCTCTGGGGCATCATACTGCACCACTAACCTGGAGATGTGGGTATCCTTGATGAATATGGATACACCTCCACCCTTTGTACTGCGATCCGGTAACTGAGGTTGGAAGGTATGATATGAATTGTAACCTGGTAGTGCTGGGGTGCTCTCTGGAGCCTTGAACCAGGTTTCCTTCACTGCACAATCATCAATTTTCTCCATACTGAGGAGTGCCTCGAGTGCATGCATTTTGAGGTTGAGACTTCTGGCATTGAGTAGCATTACCCTTAGTTTTTGGTTACCTGTGCTGGTTACAGTGGTTGGTTTGTCCTTTGAGCTTTGCCTAAAAAAGGCACTATGGGGATGGCAAGAGCCTTGGCCAGTATTCAAAAGCCTAGGGGTGACAGGTGCAAACCATCTCTGGTGAAACAGCGAGGCTTGTCTATCATGTCATCCCAGGCAGGCAGACACTGGATCCCCTTAGAATGACACAAGAAGCTTAGCCAATTGTTGAAATTGATCATTTTGTCTTTGTATTGTGGTATTGTTCTAGGTGAAGGTAGTATGCTACTCAAGGTCAGGGTCATACCAGCTTGGGCTACATGATCAGAGAGCTCCTCAGTGTCTCTTTTCATGTAGTCCAGGGAGGTACGTCTTAGATCATTCACACCAACATGTACAATGACAGCGTCATACTTGTACTTGTTCTGGAGTGACCTAAGTGCCTGTGTTATGTGGCAGATCCTAGCAGCCGATAGGGAGCTGACAGTAACCTTCTCCTTGTTCAGCCTGGTGAGTGGAACATCTGTGTGCCTTACTATAAAGTCTCCTATTACTAGCGTGTTGGGTATGGTGTTTTGCCTTAGGGGCTGTCGTGAGGCACACTGCTGAGGAATTATGTGTTTTCTGGCTTGTGTTTGGAGGTGCAGGATGCTTGCTTGTCTGGTTTGGAGGGCACTGTTTCTTTTTCAGATTGGTACCTAGTGCCTCCGAATATGTTTTTGTGTATTTATGTGTATGTTTTGCCGGTGTTTGTTTTGTAAATCCATGTGTGACTGGTGGTGTGATGCTAGTGTGTCTCTTTTCCTCTTGACTGTCTGTTACAGTCATGGATTGAGAGCGCTTAGCCTCCAGTCTGGCTGTGTATTTGCATCTCTCACAAGTGTTTGTGTCTAGAAGTAAGAGGAGAGGGTTGTCCGTATACATGAGGCAGTTGTGACATTGCCTCAGGATGCCCAATTCCACCAGATGAACTGGAGAGTACACCTGAAGCTGACCTCTGGACATGCTTGGAAAAGTGAATTTCACTTGTCTTGCGGACAGTCGAGGGTCTTATGCTGTATTATAATAGTGCTGTCTAGGAGATTTGGAAAATAATAGTGCTGTCCAGGAGATTTGGACAAGTGCTGATTTGGGTTATGCAAGTGCTGCAATAAGAGCAGTTGATCTGAAGCACTTGAGTTGAGGCTTGAATACTTCTATGTGAAAATTTGCAGCGCAGACTTTGTGGAGCCAGGAATAGTATACCCCAGCTAACCGGCGCTGCCCAACGCTGCTCTGTGCGCAAGACCGCGCAAAAAGACAGTTGCAGGGTTTTAAGAGAGAGAGAGATCAAGGAGTTTGGAATTGACCCAAAATGGCTAATAAAACTACAGTTTCTAGGCAGTAACCACTCCTACAGGGACAGGCAGGCTGCTCAGTGTTAACCACTGCCACTGGTGAACACAGAGACTTCCCTTTAGCACAAGTAAGCACTGGCCTCCAAGAAACTTACAAACAGTTCAGAACATCAACTCTGTAACTGAACTTTTTTTAAATTATAAAAAGTGGGAAAATAGCAAATTTTTTTTGTTTTTTTGTTTTTGTTTAAGGATAGCAGAGACACACAAGTA
This sequence comes from Protopterus annectens, assembly GCF_019279795.1. Taxonomy (NCBI): domain Eukaryota; kingdom Metazoa; phylum Chordata; order Ceratodontiformes; family Protopteridae; genus Protopterus; species Protopterus annectens. The sequence continues at coordinate 1,114,816,780 of NC_056743.1, read as the reverse complement.
GCAAACTAGTCAGAACAGTGCAATAAATGACCCCAACACGTGTGTGCTAGGTCAGAGGCAGGTAAAATGCAGTTTTAAGAAAAAACAATTTTAAATTAAGTGCAACACAAAAAAATTCAATAAACAGGTTCTAGGTATGTTCTAAATACTGTTTCTAATATAGATATTAACTTCTGCAAGCAAAAAAATGGCGAAAAGTAGGCAGCAATGCAGTGTTTCTGAGAAATAAATCAGAAGAAAATACTTAAAATCTCAAAAGTGGCTCGTTTATTCTCTCAGCGTTTTCCCCTCTTGGTAGGTGCTTCAGCAACAACTATCAAGCCTGGAAAGATGCCAAAACCACGCAGCTGCAGGGTTTTAAGAGAGAGAGATCAAGGAGTTTGGAATTGACCCAAAATGGCCAATAAAATTACAGTTTCTAGGCAGTAACCACTCCTACAGGGACAGGCAGGCTGCTCAGTGTTAACCACTGCCACTGGTGAACACAGAGACTTCCCTTTAGCCCAAGTAAGCACTGGCCTCCAAGAAACTTACAAACAGTTCAGAACAGCAACTCTGTAACTGAACTTTTTTTAAATTATAGAAAGTGGGAAAATAGCAAGATTTGTTTTGTTTTTTTGTTTTTGTTTAAGGATAGCAGAGACACACAAGTATCAAACTAGTCAGAACAGTGCAATAAATGACCCCAACACATGTGTGCTAGGTCAAATGGGATTTGGAACAACAATGTAGCCCAAAGATGTTGAACTGACTTACGAAGACAAAGGCTGAGTGAATGTGGCATGAGGTAAAAGATGACATTTTGGATAAAGCATTACAAGTTTTGCTGTTGAAGACTGAATGGATATAGCTTTTATATTTATGGACAGAAGGCAGGAAGAGGCTTACAACCATAGGCATAGATAACTAAAACTTCTTATCAAAGATTGACCATATTTCCCAAATCTCTCCTGATGGCTTTTCAATAGTTTCACTGCAAAAACCCAGCTTTGCCTCAAAATTGCATTTTTATAATATATCCTTTTAAAATTTGCCTTACAAACATCTCATACTGTCTTCTTTGCACTACACATTCTCAAATCCAACTTGTGTATTGACTTTATTGCCTCTTCTGATGGTGTAGATACTCATATTTTATAAAAACAAAATTTGCTGTCGCCGATAACCATGTAACATATTTTAGACTTTTTTTTTTTTTTTTTTTGTATAGACATAAGGAGGAGGGGCTGATTTGGTTCCATCTTGCGAGGAGTATCAGCCAGCAATTGCCTTTGTAAGAACTGTTTAGGGTTGCATTTGTATATAAGCGTTATTTTCTCTGAGTCCGACAGTGTTCAACAATTTCACCAGAGGAGTGGGGGGTTAGCATGAATGGTAACCCGTAGCACATGAATACTCTTTAGACCCCCCCCATTATCCTCAACTCATATTTATTTATTTATTTATTTATTTATTTCCAGTTTGATTACCAGGGAAGTCCACTGGGCTCAGAGAGCCCATTTTCAGTGGAGGCCCGGGGAGAAAAACTCCATGACAAAGAATACAGATTACGATTTAAAAACAGCAACAATTAAGAACAAGTTACAAATGTATGAATTCAAAGGATAAGCAATTTAGACCATTTTGGAAAATCTTTCCTTGTATAGAGTCATTTAACATACAGTCATGCATATAGAGTAAGAAGCTATTTACAATATTTACATAGTTAATTTCTTTGGGAATTAGCTTTGAATGGATATAGTAAGTTATATCGTTTAGGAATGCAGGGGAAAACCTATGGGGCCAGGAGCTTAACAAAGAAATTAGGTAGGGTGAAATCACATACATTTCCATTTGGAGGACAGGTAGGTGAATAGCTGAGATTTAAAGTTCTCACTGCTTGACAGGGTTCTTAGTGTTGAAGGGAGAGAATTCCATTTCCTACCTAGGGAGTAAGAAAGAAGAAGTTGGCCAGCAGGTCTTTTAGGTTTATGGATCATTATTAAGTTTTGGCTTTCTGATCTTAGTGTTCTAGTAGGGGTGTAGGGTGGAAGGATGTTTGTCAGAGCTGGGCATTTTGTTGGGTAGAATAGGAGTCTGTGTGCAGTGGTAAGTTGGAGGTAGTCTAGGTGGTTTGCGAGTTCTAGCCAGTTCAGAGATTGGAGGAAGAGGCAGTGATGGGTAGAATTGTTGGCTCTAGTGGCAAATCTGGAGATTTTATTGCAGGAGTTTTCAAGTTTAGAGGTGATGGAAGATGTCAGGTTTGTTAGTAGAGGGGCTCCATGCAATAGGGAAGGCAGAAGGTAAGTAGTGGCCAGGGGTATGCCTAGTGGAGGAAGAGAGGAAGCGATTGTTCCTGTATAGCATCCCTAACTTTTGGTGGGTTTTCTTTATGTTTTGTTGAATATGGATGTTGAACCTGAGGTGTTCATCTATTGTAACACCTAGGAGTTTGGTGAAGGGGACCACTTCGATGAGGGAGTTGGTTAGGCTGAGAACTTGGAAGGAATTTTTGTCGTATGAGAAAGATTTTGAGGGAGGGAACAGGATTATTTTAGATTTGTTTGCATTGAGAGAGAGGTGATTTTGGTGCATCCAGGTCTCAGTAGTTGAGAAGGTGATTTGGGTTTTAGTTAGCAGTTCAGGGAGGTTAGAGGCTGAGCAGGCTAAGGTTGAGTCATCAGCATATTGAATGACTTTTGCATTAGGAATAACAGAGTGGAAATTATTGATGAAGATGTTAAATAGCATAGTTCCGAGGATAGAGCCCTGAGGGATGCCAGTTGGGGTTGGTAAGAAAGGAGAGGTGGCTTTATTCCATTTGACAGCCTGAGTCCCATCAGACAGGTAACTAGAGAACCATGCTAGAGTGTTTTGGGAGAGATTAAGGTTTGAGAGATGAAAGAGAAGGTGCTTGTGGGAAACAGTATCGAAAGCTTTAGAGAGATCTAGGAGCACTGTAGATACTAAGTGTCCAGAGTCTCGGGCTTGATTGACAGTCTAGGAACACTGTAGATACTAAGTGTCCAGAGTCTCGGGCTTGATTGACAGTCTAAGAGTACTGTGGATACTAAGTGTCCGGAGTCTCAGGCTTGAATGACAGTCTAGGAGCACTGTAGATACTAAGTGTCTGGAGTCTCTGGCTTGAATGACAGTCTAGGAGCACTGTAGATACTAAGTGTCCAGAGTCTCGGGCTTGAATGACAGTCTAAAAGCACTGTAGATACTAAGTGTCTGGAGTCTCGGGCTTGAATGACAGTCTAGGAGCACTGTAGATACTAAGTGTCCAGAGTCTCGGGCTTGAATGACAGTCTAGGAGCACTGTAGATACTAAGTGTCCAGAGTCTCAGGCTTGATTGACAGTCTAGGAGTACTGTGGATACTAAGTGTCCGGAGTCTCAGGATTGAATGAGTGTCTAGGAGCACTGTAGATACTAAGTGTCCAGAGTCTCGGGCTTGATTGACAGTCTAGGAGTACTGTGGATACTAAGTGTCCGGAGTCTCAGGCTTGAATGACAGTCTAGGAGCACTGTAGATACTAAGTGTCCGGAGTCTCTGGCTTGAATGACAGTCTAGGAGTACTGTGGATACTAAGTGTCTGGCGTCTCAGGCTTGAATGACAGTCTAGGAGCACTGTAGATACTAAGTGTCCGGAGTCTCGGGCTTCATTGACAGTTTCTAGGAAGGAAAGCAATGCGGTCATAGTGCTATGTCCAGGGCAGAAGCCATGTTGGGTATGGGTAAGGAGTTGGTTTTGGGTAAGAAAAGGCATGAGTTGGAGATGAATACATTTTTCCAGTATTTTGGAGATATGTGAGAGTAGTGTAATGGGGCGGAACTTTGAGATGTCTGTGTTTTTGCCTCCCTTGTGGAGAGGAAGAATAAAGGTGGAATGCCAAAGTTTGGGGATGTAGGATTCCTTTATGGATCTATTGATAAGGATGCTAATTAAGGAAGAGGGAATGTTATCGGGTGCATTGGAGCAGAGTTTGAGTTTGGATAGGAGTCTTTATGAGAGTAGTGGGGACAGGTTTGAGCTCGAACATAGGGGGAGAGTTACTGGGGGATTTAGAACTAGGAAGTTGGTGGGAAGAGTTATTGTTGGGAAAAGTCTTGGTCAGGTTAGATATAGAGTCTATGAAAAATGAGTTAAATTGTGATGCTAATTTGAGATCGGATTTACTTGGGTCAGGGCAGGTGTTATTTTTGGAGCCTGGGCTAAGAAGTGAGTTTATAGATTTCCAGAATTGCTTAGGGTTTTTGGTATGGTTGGACTGGAGCTTTATATAATAAGATTTTTTGTCATCGGTGATTTGCTTTTTTGCAAGGTTACTGAGCTCTGTCTACTGGAGATGGGTTTCAGGCAATTTATTCTTTTGGAAAAGCTTCCAGAATTTATCTCTTAGATGCATAGTTTGCTTTGTTTCTTTAGATAGCCAGGGAGTAGTAATAGTTTTTATCCTTTTGCGTCTCAGTGGGGCTAGGGAGTTTAGGTAGTATTGAAGTAGTCTATGGCTTTGTCAAGTGGGAGGGTTTTGAGAATGTTCCAGTTCATTTATTTGAAAATATTGGTGAAGGTTTTGGGGTCAAATTTACTGAGGTTGTGTGTAAGAATGTATTGATGCTGATGAGGGGTAGAGGTGGTTGCCCAGTGAATAAAAGCTGGGAGGTGGTCACTAATGGTGTCAGCGATAGTGCCAGAATTGGTGATTTTGTTAGGATGGGTGACTAAGATCCAGTCAAGAATGGATCCTGGGGTTTTATTTTATTGGGTCTGGTGATGGAGGGGATTATGTGAGTAAAATTATAGAGGTTAATGGATAGGGAAGGTAAGGGGCTGTTGATTTTATTCCAGTCGATGTTTACATTGCCTAGTATGTAGGTTTCATAGTGTATTTCTGTTGAGGCCCATAGGAATATATCTTCAAGGCTCGTGGTATTGTTACCAGGTGAGATGTATAAGGCAATGACACAGATGCGTTTGTGATTATTTATTTTTAGTTTACCAGCTGTAAAAATAAAGATCTGCAACATAAAGTCAGTACCACTGATTGGAAGATGGGATCAGTGGGAGAGAAGCTTTTGGGTGTTCATACCATGTATATACTTTGTTGACTGAAGGTTATCATCTTATTGAGAGTGATTCAGTTGACAGCAGCACATTTTCATAAAAAAAAAAAAAATCAAAGCCAACTTTAGTTCAGTGATTAGCTAAGCAGCCAAAGAAAGAGTAATCTCTGTCCAATATGTCAGGGCGTCTGTTTGTAGTGTTTCAAATTCCACAGTGCATGTTTCTGTACAGCAGTATTAAAAAAGTAGTTAACAAGGCATTATGAAGAAAACAGCAATTTAGCAAAATATATAACTTAATACAATAAAAGCAATGCAAACATTCTAACCATATCAGGACTATTATATTTAAATTTGTGCACATCTCAGTGCACAGAAAAAAAAAATAATTTTCAAAAATTGCACGGTCTGACATACATGGTGTATGCCTGCCAACAGCCTTTTGAGAGATGTTTTTAGGGGTGTATGTGCTCGGTGGCTCTTCGGAGATTATGACATGACACATCTGGTGTTTGGCAAATGTTATGGTAAATATGTGCTAATGAAGGAGTGACTTAATCAAAACCACCATTTCTGCTTGAATTATTGGTGGATTACTTTAGCCATATAAGTGAAGCATCCTATCTGGCTTCATTATTTTGAAATGCTCAGACATTTAAATAAATTACTTTCTTTTGAAATGCTAAACTTATGGTCATTTGCTGCTTCTTGCAATTATACTCGCCATAGCTATTAGGATCACTGAAAACAAAAATGATTTCAAAAGACTCCTCCAGTCCCATTTACAAAGTTCTTGGTTATGTAACTGTTCTGATCCTGGGTAGCTTCTCTTAATTAGATCATATCATACTTAACCTTCTATGAAAGCTTGCAACAAGTCCTTTCTATACTCTTGATCAATGTGTGTTTACTGTACTAGCCACTGATGAATGTAACCAAAATGTCCTTTCAAATGTATTGTTTATTGTAACACACTGTGCTTCTTATAGTATATTTACTTTTTGCTCCTTTCTTGCTCTTGAATCTGTACCTTATTAATGTTTTGACTCTGTACTGTACTTTACTAACATGTGTATTGTATTTACTGTATATGCTGTACTAATCTTTGGAGCTTTTCTCCCTGAGCCTCCGGTGAAAATGGGATCCATGCCCAGTTGGACTTTCCCAGTAAACAAATGTAAAATAAATAAATAATAAATACTCACACTGGAATTCTGTGACTTCTTGTGTGTTTCTGTAGTAAATTATGATGTATAACCATACTGTCTATCGCACATTTCCAGCTATGTGACTGAATCCTATAAGGAAATGAGTAAAAAAACAGTCTTGTAGGCCATTCAGAGAATCAAAAGAATGCAGCCCATGTATTTGAGAAATATATAAGCAGTTTTTTAGCTAACCTTTAGACACTTCATACGTAATATATAATTTATCTATAATTTACATGTATATAAATACGTCTGGTGAAGACAAGAAAGGTTACAAATCCAGTGTAGAATAGGTGTCCCTGTCAGAGGCTCATGATCCGAAATTGCAAGTACCAGTACTTACCTTGAAAAAATCTGAAAGGTAGTAGAAAGGAAGAGGTGGATGACTGGTGGTTAAACACTGTGTCCTCTAAGAAGTATCATTACAAATCCTCGCCTTAATAGATTAATGGAAAGAATGGCAGGTTTTTAAGAAATGCTGCATGTTCTGATCTTTTACCTGGAAAAATAATGACAGCAAGAAAGGGAATACTTCTCCAGCTGTGTTGTACCTGTTATGTCCTAATCATGTATCAGGTAAATGTACTAACAACACTGATTAGTGAGGCAGCAAACAATAGCAGATTTGCTTGCCATTAGAGCAAACCGTAGGTATATATATATATATATATATATATATATATATATATATATATATATATATATATATATATATATGGTTTACTACTGGCATTTCGAATCCACTTCTGTTGACCGTTTAGAATATCGACCCAAAATGTGGAATTTGGAATGCCAAAAAGTAAACAAAAATTAATACATCGACAACCATGGTTCGATGTATTCGACATAGCAGGAGGTGACGTCACTCACCTTCCTGCTATGCACATTAATGTACTGTTAAACTGTACAGTCAATGGTACGTTAATTCTACTATTTTGAAGTGGGGCTACGTCCCCTGGGGCTACGTCCCCTGCACATTAAATATACCAACTCCAAGATCGCAGTACAGTGAGGAAATGGGCTTATTCCCAGTTCCTCACTGAACCGCAATCCCCCTGCACAATGTCGAACCCAAATGCTTGGCTTACACTACCCATTCGCTATAGTGTAGTCAATTTATTCAGTTTCGACATTCTACTGACTTGAAAACTACAAGTCGACCACATGCCGATTGACCGATGCAGTTTCAAGGTTTTCAGTGTAAACCTATAGAGAGAGAGAGAGAGAGAAGGGGGAGGTGAATTTCAAATTTGAAATGTTCCCGTCTTAAGCCAGCAAGTCAGCCATACCATTCAAAGCCAGCAAGACAGCCATGAAGCTCAGGAAAAAAACCCAGCTGGATTCATGGAAGAAGGGACAGCAACCGACACAGGACCCAAAACTTTGTTAATCAGGCCGACTGAGGGCTACCTGCAAGCAGATAACCCAAATGTAATGACTTCAACAATGAAACATGAAGAACATCTAAGTAGTCACCTGTATCAAATATGTTACCATAGCAAGTGTACTGCTGTTGTAGCCTGAAGAGCTTGACCCAGCCTGCTCTAGTGACTCTTGTCTGTGGTGATAATGGAAGAAGCTTTATATGGTAAGTATGGATGTTTTGGTGCAATCTGGCTGTCATGCATGAATCTAGAGTGCCATACATAGGATGTCATTGTGGTTCTGCATCTACAATGTGGACACAACTTTGTCTGTAAGATTTCATATGGTGCTTAATGCAGTAGGCAACATGTGTCAAGATTCTACAAGGTGGCTCATGCAGCATATAGAATGTCACAAGAGACATTAAGTATCACAAGCAGAGGTGTCACTACCTGGTACTCATGGCATATACAGTGGGCTTTGATGCCACAGTAATAAGTCACTGTAGAAAAGTAGAAGTAATTCAGAAAGGTATGTAGTTCAGTCATAGTCAATGCATCATAGCAGGACAGAATTATATCGTCACTGCAAAGCTGCAGTAGAGAAGGGCAGCAAATAATCAGGTGAAGCAAGAATGTAATATAGCTGGACAGTAAACCAAGCAATTGTAGCTGAGATATAAACAGCATGGAGCAGCAACTAGCAAAGCTAAATCCAACATCACTAGCTGAAAGAAGACAATGAAAACTGCTGCCACATGTAACCACCTGCAGCCAGAGTAGTCAGGTACAGGCAAGCACTGTGGTGCACTATATCAGGGAAGAGGGATTGGGGGGAAGAGGGATTGGGGGGAACAGGAAAGTTACCAAGATGAGCACTTGCTACTATCATATGCACTCCAGCATTGTGATGTATATTCTACAAAACCACTGCCTAGATGCAGCATGTGCCAGATGTTGAGGGACTGTATTTCAGGTCAAATCTAGTAGCAGACGTAAAAGCAGGTCAGTCATGTAGCAGTCCGACACAATAGAGCTTTGTATCCACCAACACAAGATTAAAGCAAACTGCATGAGCACACAGGCCAATAAAATGTTTGCATTGATATGTAAACAATAGTAATATATGCTTTGCCTCTCCAGTGGTGTACTGGGCTAAAGCCCTGACTACAATCAGGCCAAACTGAATTCAGTTAGTGGCTTCAGCAACTGATTTAGCAGGAGGGGAAGGATGGGCATTACCATCCTGGGAGAGAGAGAGAGAGAGAGAGAGAGAGAGAGAGAGCGGTCTCAGGGGTGGTCTCCTTACAATTTCTGGTGAAAGTTGGGGATGCTTGAAGAAAGGAGTGTAGTCCTAAGTGGGATTAGGGTGGGACCCTTTTCTGAGCTGCTGCAGATGAAGGAAAACATGCCAGCACATCCCCAGTGCACCCACCCTCTGGATGCTGCTAAGGGACAATTGTGGAGGGGAGAATGGGGGTACAGCATATGGAAAAAAAATACCCTTATGGATGTAGATCACCAAGACCCCTATGCTATTCTAAGGTTCTGCAACTGGCTCCAGCAGTAACATGGAATCTTTAATGAGGCAAATGCAGGCCAGGAAGTCTGGGGGCAGAATGGAGAAAGCTAGCAGACCCAGCGTGGATATGGGACACTAGTAAGCAAGGCTGTAGGAAACAAAAGCAGCAGTACCCCTACTGTCACCAGTGGTGTGTGTGTGTGTGTGTGTGTGTGTGTGTGTGTGTGTGTGTGTGTGTGTGTGTGTGTGTGTGTCCGCGAGCATGCGTGTGCACGTACAAATACACATTCCACAACATAGGACTAAGGTTATAGGCTGTTAAAGAGTTCATTCTGTAGTTCTAGGTTGAAATCTATTAGTTTCTATATCTCCATTTGTCTACTGTGACTCAAAGCATAAACATATATGCTTGTATATGTCTGTCACCATTCTCTATCTTTCCTTGACTGATAAATTCTCAGCACTCATATGTAGGGTACAGTGTGCTCTAAATGCACTTTGCAGTTGCAGGGTGAAAAGCTTCTTATGTTTTGCACCCTTGTCATAGTATGCTCCTTTCTCCTATCACATGCCATGCTGTGACATTGCACAGTGCACAGTCTGCATTGCTGTGTGGTGTGCTCTGCCATAGCACCCTCTCCCTTTCCCCTGAGCACCGTCAGTACTGCACATAGTAGAAGTGCATAATGTACAGAGATGCTGCTCAGTATGCTGTTGATGTCACTGTGTAGTGACATATGCAGAATTCTGTTTATAAACAGTGTGTCTTTCACGGGTCCGCTTCTAAATCTTGAAAGCTCATAATCTTGAAATTCAAAATACTGAAGCCAAAATCTTGAAAGTTAAAAATACTGAAAACTCAAAATACTGAATTTCATAATATTGAAAAAACTACAGGATACTAACACCTACTATATTCCAGCAAAAGTACATACAGAGACAAAAGACAAAGCATATTACTTTACTCCAACAATTAGCAGGGGGGAAGCCCCCTGCATCCCCATACCCCCTAATACTTAAATGTATCAACTCCGAGATTGCACTTTACTGCACTAAGATGAGTTGTATAGGAAATTAAAAGGGAACATGACTAAGGTTACAACAGGCAGTCATGAAGCACATAATGGTATGTTTACCATTTTCTTCTGTGGAGTGCGATCTTGGAGTTGATATATTTAAGTAGCAGGCGGTGTGGGGGTGCAGCCCCCCACATGGGGGTTGCAGTGGGGTTTGCCCCCCCCGCTTATAGTTGGAGAAGAGTAATATGTTTTGTTATGTCGTTGTGTTGGAATATTGTAAATGTTGGTGTACTCTGTTTTTTCAATATTGTGAAATTCAGTATTTTGAGTTTTCAGTATTTTGAACTTTCAGGATTTTGGCTTCAGTATTTGGAATTTCAAGATTATGAGCTTTCAAGGTTTAGAAGCGGACCCATCTTTCACTACTGAAACTATGGTGTCATTAGCTCATTATCTGTTGCACAGAATGGAGACCATTTATAAATCTTCCCACTGAAGTCATCAGCAAATATATTTACATAGCTGACCGGAGTTCTGCTGTGGCGACCCATAACCGGGAAAAGACACAAACAAACTTCTAAAGTCTATGCACTCTACCCTTGTTCATTCTCTGATATTTGTTTTATCCAACTTAGAATTGTTCAGAAAATGCAGCCTATTACAGCACTTAGTGAGTGCAAGACAGAAGTAATTCTGGAAGGAAAGCCAGTCCATTGTACAGCATATGTGCTCATGAGTGCTCTCACATGCACACACACACACACACACACACACACACACACACACACACACACACACACACACACACACACACACACACACACACACACACACACACACACACACACGCAATCTGTATGTTCACTAGTTCATCTCTGGTATGTCTGGGATGTGGGAGGAAACTAGAGCATCTAGTATAATCCATGCAGATGTAGATTCCATATAGAAAGCATTACAGATAGAAACAGAACAAGAAACTATCTACCATAGGGAAGCAATGCTAGTCTCTGTACCATTTCTTTACTCTCATAGGTTCATAGGAGGCTACAAGGCTATTGACTGGGAAGTCATTTAAAGCCTAGCCATTTCATCCCAATGCAATATCGTAGATACTCTAGTCACTACCCAGGATTGTATTTAGTAATGCCGGCCCATGTCCAGGAGGCTTGTGGGGGCTATCCCCAATATGAATTTACAGTGCCCCATCCACTCATCCAGGTTCCTTTTGAACAGTGTCATAGAGGTGTTCTGCTTCACATGAATTGGCAGCTTATTCTAAAGATTTGGCAGTTGCTGGGAGACAAATGACTCCCTCCAGCATGTCCTATTTAAGTCACAGGCCATATTTAGATCCCTAGAATGGATATCTCTAGTCTTGTTTGATTTATGGTTGTGCATCAAATTCATTAGATTTGGGTCAGAGATTGCTATGTAAGCCAGACATAAGTCTCCCCTAAGAAGTCTACACCATAAAGAGTATAGTGACAGGGACTTTGGTCGGTCTGTGTAAGGCGTGTGCTGTAGTCCCTTGATCTTCTTTGTTAGAAACCTCTGAGGTCTCTCCAATTGCTGCAGGTGCTTTGTATGGGACATGCCAAAAGGGGCATTATACTCAATTATGGGCCTGATTAGTGATGAGTATAGAGGGGTTATAACCTCTTTTGCTCTAGAGGCTATGCCTTTGCTAAGCAAGTGTGCTAAATAGAAAGCCTTCCTTACCACAGTAAACATATGGTGGTCAAAGTTAAAGTTGCAGTCAATTTATGATCCCAGATCCCTTACCACTTCATAGGTACATAGGGTATTGTTGTTATTCTGACAGTGTGAAGGGACACTGTTTTTACCAAAGGGAATGATGATGCATTTCTTTGCATTTAGTTTGAGACCATGACTAAGATACTGGTCGTTGGTCTGTGTAAGACCCTCCTGAAGTATACTGACGTCATTTGAGGATTTGATAATTGCACCCAGTTTGGATTCATTGGCAAACTTGGTCAGCCACAGCGACTATGTTTTGGCCTGAACTTCTGAGAAATATATACCAAACAGTAGGAGGCCTAGCACTAACACTGTGGCATCCCACTGGTGACAAGTCTGCTGGTTGATGTGGTGTCAACCACTTTGATACTGTATGACTGGTTTGTGAGTCAGTTGGCAACAGGGGTTTACACACTCAGTTTACTAAGTTTATCAGTAATGCCTGAGTATGGGATTGTGTTGAAGGCTTTGGCCATGTTGAGGTATGCTGTGTGCACAGATTTGCCCTTGTCAATGGCCCTGGTCACATTGTCGATTAAATCCACCAGGTTTAATATGGAGGATCTGCCCCTGATGAAGCCGAATTAGATCACATCCAGTGTTTAGAGGTTGCCTATGTCTTTATTGATGAGGTCCATGATGATGCAAGTCCATAGCCTTACAGATGAGGCTGGTCAGACTTATGGGTCTGTAATTTCCTGGGTCTGTTGCTAAGCCACCTTTGTGGAGGGGAATAACTGTTGCTGTTCTCCATTCTGCAGGAACAAAGCTGGTGGTTAGTCTGTGATTGAATAGGGTACTTAATGGTGATGCTAGTTCATATTTTAGTTTGTTTAGAAGACAGTCTGGGATGCCATATGATCCCATAGAGGCTGTGTTTTTTGCCTTAGACAAGGATTATTGACCTGCTCTTCAGATATGTAGGGTGGTGGGGAAGTTGGGGACATAGGTTTGGCACCTATGTCTCTAATGCAAACAGGTAACCTGTAAATGGTTCATCTCCCAGGCCCATGCTTGCGCTTATCAAGGGTATCAGAACTTGTCAGAAATTTGGGATGCATGGCTAACCTTAAAAAGGTCCTTGTAGTAGTTATCCTAGTAAACACCCATGAACAAGGTTTGTGAGAAGTTTGGAGGGGATAAGGAAGTGCAATTTTCACCAAATCTGTCTGCCAGCAGGTTTGCTATCTCTATAGGATCAGTGTGTGTGATACCATTAGTCATTAGTATAGCACATGCTTGGGTCCTACCTTTTAGGCTGCATGCATAGCTGTAAAAGGCCTTATGGTTATCCTTGGCTGTGATTGCTACGTTTTTACCCTTAGAGAATTTGACTTGTCTTATTTGCCTGTTGAGGCTGAGGAGGGTGCTTTTACATTGTCCCAATCCCAATAGGTCTATCTGTACCTAATCTCTGCCCTATTACTTTTTTACTTTCCTATCTCCACATGCATCTATATCATTGATCATATTATAAAAATCCCTACCTACCTAACTATCAGATATAAAAAATGCTATTTATTTATATTATTATATATATATTAATGTTTTTATTTAACTATTTAGTGATAGTGATGTTAAATTTTTGGGCTTTCTTTTCTCCCGGGCTCTACTGAAAAAAGGATGTATCCAGCTAAAGACTAGCCGGTCAGCAAATAAAAAATAAATGTAAAATAAATGTAAAATAAATCTTTTCTATCCACCATATCATATCATCTATTCACATAAATCCCTCCCTAAAACTATCGGCTTGGATATTTAAAAATATTTATCCTATTATTATTATATTTATTATATTAATGTAGTTTATTTTGTTTTACTGTTACTTAACTATATTTAAATTTGGTTTTCCTCTCGGCCTCTACTGAAAAAGGACATGTATCCAGCTAGACTAGCCCGGTCAACAAATGTAAAATAAATGTAAAATAAATGTAAAATAAATAAATAAAATAAATTGTCGTGGCCTCACCTTATTGCAACCTTTTGAGTTTGTTGTAAAGTTAGTTGATGCTGGATGTTCACCAGGGTGGCTTGTTTTTATTTGGGGCTCTGGCTTTGAATCTCTCTGGAACAGTTGAGTCTATACACTTATACAAGTGATTGTACTGGGCTTTAGTGTAAGCTTTGGTATAGTTACCACTTCCAGCTGGGGGTGGGGCCTGGAAAGCATTTATACCTTCCCCTAGAGGATACAGTTTGCCTTGGTGAAGTTTTTTTGTCTGACTTCACACTTTGTGAGTTCTGGTGTTAGTATCAGTTCGAAAGCAAGTGGTGAAATTGAATTAATGAGGATCGACAGTCACTGTGGTGCATCTTTTTGTCATGTTAGTGAGGACCAGATCTAGTATGTTTGTTCCTTTTGTTGGAGATTAAACAATTTGTTCCAGGGTATTTGAGTTAACAAAGTCAAGGAACTTAGAGAGTAAGTTTCCCAGTTGATGGTGAGATAACTGAAATCATCCATGAGCAGAGTGTTTGGCAATATTTGGATTGACTCCAGTTTGGTCAAGTAAGCCTAGTGCGCATCATGATCCATGCAGTAGGATCTATAACTAGCTATGACTTGAATGGGGGTCTTACCCACAGTAATTTGAACATGGAGTAACTTCATAGAGTTATCCTGTCTAATTAGTTGGAAGGTTAATTTATTTGTAATACAGAAAGAAACACCATCTCCTTTGGTTCTCACAGATTCTTTATGTGGTCTGAAAGTGTGGAAGGCATTGTAACCTTGCAAGGTCAGTGTACTCTTTGAGGCATTGAACCAGGTTTCTGTAACCAGGGTGTCCAGTTTTTGGTTTAAGCTCCTATAAATTTAGCAGCATAACCCTTATTTTGTTATGACTGGCAAATTTCACATCGGCAATTTTGATTTTTGAGACCTTACCTAAAAAAAAAAAAAACACTAGGGGGAGGCAAGAGCCTTTGCCAGCAGCCGAAAACTTAGTGGTGCCAGGTGCAAACCATCTCTGGCAAAGCAGCTAGGTTTGTTTACCATGTCATCCCAGCCTGACAGAAACTGCATCCCCTTGGAATGACACCAAAAACTAAGTCAGTTATTGAAATCAATCACTTTTTGTTTATACTGTAGCATCATTCAAGGTGAGGGCAATATGCTGCTCAAGGCTAGGGACATACCTGCCTGGGACACATACTCAGAGAGGTCAATCATGTGTCACTTCATATAGTCCAGTGAGGTATGTCTTAAGATGTTCACTCCAACATGAGCTACGACAGAGCCATAATGGTAGTTGTTGCTAAGATACCTGAGTGCATGCATGATCTGATGAATCCTGGCACTGGACAGGCAGCTGACCTTTCTCCTTATCTAACCTGGTGAGTGGGACATCCATGTGTCTCACTATTGAGTCTCGAATTATAAGAACATTTGGTGTATGAGTGCTAGTGCCTTAAGGGCTTGGTTGGTGGGATACTGGTGTTGCTATGTGCCTTGGGTGCTGTGGGAATTTTGTTAGTTGTAGCAGTCTTGTGTTTTGGAGGTCTCTGGTGTTTCAGTAAGTTTTTTGAGAGAACCTCTAAGTATGTTGATTATGTATTGGATGCATCCTGTGTGTGTATGAGTAGTAGAGGGTGAGTTGACAACCTCTACAGCGTTACTGTTTCGAGTATTAAACAGCAGGGATTCAAGATTCTTGGTGTCGATACAACTCTCACACTCTGTACTAGAGTAAGTTATTAGAAGAGGGTTGTCAGTGTACTCTACAACTCAAGTCCCTTCCTGTGAGTCAGCACTGTCAAAACCTTATTCTTTTTGCTAATAGTGCAAACTCATATGTCTGACAGCTCAGGGTGACTGCTGATACTAGAGAAATGCATGCACGTCCTTTATTTTCATGTCATGTTACAGTTTGCAACAAATTAATAATACAAATAAAGTATTAACAATGAGCTAATTTATTGTATTTCATTTATGCTTTTGCTTTTTCCTTATCTTTAATTTTATTGGAGTTATGCTCTACATTTTATTAATATGTTGCATATTTCCACGTTCACTGTGTGAGCTGAAATACATGCATGAAATATGTTCCCATTCATATGATCTGCTATAGAAATTTTTTTACTAAGCCTGCCAAACATCTGCCTGAGACCTAAACACTAGTAGTTGTTTATGAGCCTAGGTGTAGTTTGCTAATTAGTATTTCTAGTCACTAAGAGCAATGACTAGACAATTGAAGATTCACAGTTTAGAATTTGGGCAAGCTTTGGTAACTTGGCTTTATTAGGAATAAAACCTATTAACTTCCAATCCAGTAAGAAGTGATCATGACTTGCTAGAGCATGGAAATTCCCTTCATTACTTCCATCTTTGAGTTGCTTCACTGAATTTATTTTTCCATGAGTAAAAATAATCCTTTGGGTAATGTTAGGAATCAAACCCACAGCCTCCAGATGGAAAAGTTAAGAATGTTAGCACTAAAACAGTAATACAGCAGTGTTTTGCCTTAAAGTATTGAAGCAGGCATGCTCACCCTTGAGATTCACTTAAATGAATTTCATTTCAGAGATGGCTATGCAACCCATCCCCCTTTCTCCTCTGGCTAAGGAAATGCTTCCTTTTGGATCATATCCCAGAACGAAGATTCATATGTTCCCCATTCTTTGTTTTAATTACTAGAGCATCAGACATTCCATGACTTTGCTGATTTGTATAGTATAACATAAACATGTAAGTATATTTCATTGTCACTTAACAAATTTCACATTCCACCCCCAGAAATATTACCCTTAGGACTAACTACTCACGTTCTAAGGGAGGTACCATTCCACAGAGTTTGGACAAATTGTTAGTAGTTTATGATTAAACAGGGCACATGTTTCAAACTTCATTTTTTTACATCTTTAGTGGACCTGTTCAGGTTACTGCTCATTAGAAATAATTACAAATAGAGGTCTCAGATGTTCTATGGGACCCAATGAACTTTATAAATATTTGGAGTGTATACTGCTTGCTCCCCTCATTTGTACGTTCAACTCAAGAAGCATAAAAGTCCAAATTATGTATGCAACATGAACAGCATGGGAAAGCTGTGGGATTTCCTGTGGGAGCAGTTTACATTGTTGGTAGACAGATGGTTACCAGGTTTCTGTTTTACATGTTGTGCTTCACTGGAAAGCTGGACTGGTATTTTTACATTCAGAATTACCTAATACTGTACAAAACAAGACTTTAATAATAACCAGAGAAAGAGTAAAATGGGACCGGAGAGTTGTGAAGTTTCAAATGGTCTGGCATATCTGTGTTTTTTGTAGTAAGAAGTGGTGAGGCCATGAGTGAGGCCTCTTTTCATTTCTCATTAGTAATGTAATGTACTTGATTCTTTCTCAATGATCATATTGCACTGTTCTCATGTTTAGCAAATGGGATCGCTACATTACACATGGCATGCATTTGTGCTGATATAATTCTTACATAGGAATGTTACCAGTTCAGAGAAATTTATTTTATAGACTACAACTAAGCCTGTTTCTGTGAACCATGTAATCCCCGTTCAACATTTACCATGACCCCAGAGTTAATTAATTATGGTCAGTGTACTGCTCATATATGCTACCTTTTTTAGATACTTCTTGCAAGAATATAATTCATAACATAAGAAAGAATCCAATGCAAGTAGGGCAGTAAAATTAAAAAGGTAAATTATTCATGCATGCAGTGTCTAAGGCAGTGATGTCGAGCTATAAAAGGAATGTAGGCATACGATCAATAGAAGTTTCTCTACTGATAACTCACTGCATGGTAGAAATAATGAATCACTGCAGCCATAGAGCATGTTTAGTAAAAAGTTTATGACTAGAAGCTATATTCTGATAAAGATGAAAAGGGACTTTTATTTATAATATTTTATGTATATATGGATCTCTGATTGATTAAGGGAAACTCTCATACATGTAGATGTGACAATACAGTAGCACCTTGGCTTTAATTAATGCAGTTAGGAAAGCAGTATTCAGTGACAGGATTTCCTGTTGTGCAAGATAGAAAGAAAGATTTTTTTCTTGTAGTTAAGACTCAGAACAAAAGCTGTAATGTAGCTGCCCATGTCAATTGTGAATTCAGTAGTGGATTTGTGAAAAGCATTATGTTTGGGCAAATACAATTTGTCTAGCACTTAATGTAAATGAGTAAGTCTACGAGCTGTTAAACAGCTGTTTCTTGTAGTACAAGTTTTGATTTCCTCAGCCTTTGATTGTCTTCTTTGTGACTCTAATCACGTTACTTCATTAGCCAGTACTAATGGGCTGAACCTGAAAAGGGACACTTGCATGCAGTGGACTGTCCCGGGCTGTTAGCAAATGCATTGCACAATTGTCTTTGGAATTTCTACACCCTTCACATAGTCACTAATTAGTGCTTAACTATATATTTTTTGAATGTGAATCCCTGCATGTCTTATTAGATACATTCCACTAATTGTGAGTTTCACAGGAAGATAAGTTTATTGTTTCTCATAGTAAGTCTGTTTTCATTCGGAGAGTGTTTGGAAAATATCTGTCAGTATTTTTACTGTAAAATTTGAAATAAAAGTTTTAAATGAAATCCAAATCTCTGTGATAATTGTAAAAGTAAAGAAGAAAATACTATGTACACAGGTTTGAACAGTATTTTGTTGTAATTAGGGAGAGACTGCCAAGTAACAATATTGGTATGGCTGGTGGGGGCCTGGTTCATTTCCCTGTATAGGGCCCCACTCGACCATGATCTTGCACTGATGAGTCTGGAGATATATTCTTGCGGCTATATGGCATTATTGGTCATTCATGTAGATTGGACCTCTACCGAATGATGTAGATAGGGATAGCTATTTTTGATGACATGGAAGAAAGGGAGGTCAAAATGAGATGTAGATGTCTTACAGCCAGGTAAGCCACCCCCCCCCCCCAAAAAAACAGTATGTTGTATGTAGTAACATTTCTGATTTTTTGTATGATCAGTGGGCTATTGAACAAAAGTTGCTGCAGCATCTATATTGTCTTTAGTTTTGTTTAACTTTCTCCATTGTACTAAAGAATGAATTAATTAATTAATTGTTATGGGTTGTGTAATATAGTCTAACATTCATTAATTGTTATGGGTTGTGTAATATAGTCTAAAATGTTGAATTTTAGTAATATATTTTTGCAGTACATTATATATAGCCACCAGCAACTACAAAGTGGTTGTCTGCATTATTAGGAGAGATTAACACAACTGGCTGATCTTCAGCATCCATTATACAATTATTGCAGCATATTACTGTGAGAAAGTCTTCTCTATGAGCTCAGATTATAAAAGTTTTCTGCAGTTAGTTTAAAAAACATTTAATCTATCTGGCAGTTACAGAAGAGGAATAAATATCTGACTTGCTAATGAGCTGTTTCCTGTGCCACCTTTATTCACATACTGTTTAACCCTGAGCAAATCAATTAACCAGAGCATATAGCTGCAGAATTCCCTCTATGACAAAAGAAATCCACAACACCTTTCTATAAAAACTAGAATCACTCAGTATTAAACCCAATACCATTTTAGTAGGTGATCTAAACTATCCAACTATAGACTGGAAAATACATACCACTCTAGTGCACAAACACAGATATTCCTGGATTTTGTCGATACAAATGCCCTGGAACAATCTGTCACAGTACCCACTAGGGGAAATGACATCTTGTATCTTGTCCTTATTAATATTGGAGCATCTTGCACCATCCGTTATGCATTTTCAATACTTCTTATTTTGTAGGTCTGAACATAAAGCAGTCTGCTTCAAAATTAAGCTGAAACCAGAGATCCTTCCACCAAAGGTACCTTTAGAAATTTCTTTAAGACAGACTACCTACTCCTAGGTGATACATTGGCAAACATAAAATCCCCACCAAACCCAGTTCACTCCACTGAATACAAAGAATTATATACCACCATACTATACCAGCATGAAAACAGCTGCACACATATAGCTATACCCCATAGGAACAAATGCAGGACAAACTCCAGAAACAAATGCATGGTAGAACCATGATATCAACAAGCTTTGTAATAAATGGAAAATAATTTTGACCAAAAGTAAGAACAGTAATTCACAGAATGTTAGAGCCCTTGTCACTGAAATAAACAAACAACTCAAGGGCTTAATAAAACCCACCAAAGCCAAGTTTAAGTCTAAAATAGCTACCCAAGTCAAATACAATCACAAGACATTTTTTTTAGTTATGTTTGTAATCTCCAAAGCACAATGCAGAAGTATGCTGAGCTGATGATGATACTACCTACTCTGAGGATGAAGATATAGCTAACCTACTGGCTGATGAATTTAGCTCTAACTTTATCCCTCTTTCCCCTCTGTCCCGCAAGCTATACCTGAAACTGGCTCACCTCCAGGTATCACAAAGACCGAAACAATCAACAGCTAAAAATACTGCATCCTTGGCTCCTAACAATATCCATGGATCTATCTTAAATAGCATGAAACATAATTTAACCACACACCTAATAACACTGTTCAATCTTAACATCCATACCAAGTGAATGGATAACAGTTACAGTCATTCCCCTGCATAAAGGAGGACCTTCCACAGACTCAGACGGTTACAGACCCATATGTCTGACCAAACTCATATGCATAATCATGGAAAGACTTATCATGGGATTAATCAATTAGGACAGAGGGAATCTCCAAACACTAGACCTGTCTCAGTTTGGATTCATCAAGGGAAGGTCATGCTTACTCAACTTGGTTGAATTTTTTTGAAATGGGTAAAGGCAAAATGGTACACACCACATGCTTTGATCTGGACAAAGCTTTTGAAACAATTTTCCACTCAGGCAAGGCAAAAAAGCTAAATAAACCGGGAATAAAATCCTGTGTCACCCGCTGGATTGCCAACTGGATAAGGCCATAGGGCCTCCAGCAGCCCAGGAAAAGCAGTACTTATGGTACAGGTGGGTTTGTCATAATGGTTAAAGTATTTGCCTCATAGACTCAAAGTACAGGGTTTAATTTTGACCTCATGTTATTGGCTAGATTTAAAATGGCCCTTCAGAGCAGTTAGCTTAGTTTTCACCTATGAACCTATGTAATATATAATTGTTGACCATGAGGTAGATAAGGCCAGTCTATAACCAAATGGGATAGTTTATTTCAAGCACAAAGAGGGACATTATCTAGGGTTAAAA
Source organism: Protopterus annectens (assembly GCF_019279795.1). Taxonomy (NCBI): domain Eukaryota; kingdom Metazoa; phylum Chordata; order Ceratodontiformes; family Protopteridae; genus Protopterus; species Protopterus annectens. The sequence goes on along the minus strand of NC_056743.1, from coordinate 1,114,795,688 downwards.
TGGCCCACAAGGGCAGCTAGCCTAGTACTCACCATCTGAACCTAGAAACCCGTGACAGTGCTTTGAGGTAATTGACAACTTGGGCTAGGCTCATTAATAATCTCCTGAACTACATGTTTAAATGTGAACCTGTGATCATTTTTTGCCACCCACTCCCTATTCCATTGCTGATCTAGTTCAGGAAATGTTATGTTAATATCATCAGAACACCAATTTCTTAATGCAACATAGGCCATTTATTCTTCAAGGGTACAGGCACAGCAACTGTACATGAAACACTGAAATGCAAAGTTGTTTGCATCAGCAGCATCTGCATTAGTAATAGGTTTATTTAATGTGGAATTATTCACATGACTTTTACAGAGGTTGTGATAATGACATCACATATATAGTCAGATGGTTTATATTTCTTATGGTCTCATCATAAATACGCTTCTAATATAAATCCAAAAACAAACGATGCTGGGGAAAAAATAATCACTGGTATGTAAAAACAAAGTCAAATAGTAAAAATGAGAAATACAACCAGTGGCACACAGCAGAGGTAGATCCAAGTCGTAGTTTAATGTATAGAATAACACACAGATCTGTGTGTTATTCTGTACATTAAACTACGACTTGGATCTACCTCTGCTGTGTACCACTGGTTGTATTTCTCATTTTTACTATAAATACTCTTTTATTTAAATGGTGCTACACATGGCTAGGTCTTATGGTATGATGCTAATGATCTTTATAAAGTTTCATGTTTTACTCCAAAGATACCAGTAAAAGTATGTGTAATGTTTTTTTTTTTAACAATAAGCAGTGTACATGGTCAACAAAGTAGCTATAATTGCTAGCAGCTGTGGGGGGCTATCTGCAGATGAATGTGCCTTATGCACTTATCATTGATTTTAAACAATCTTTAATTTGGCTTTGCTGACTAGTATGCATGTGCGTGAATTAAGTTGCAACACTTTACCATGTTTACTCTGTGTTTATGTGAAACAAATTTGACATAGGTTATTTTGGTCATTGTTGTTAATATTTTAGACATAGACATCCGAAATGGATGCAGCCAATAATATAGCTACAACTCATGGGACTGGAGATATCCTAGGATAAAAATGACTGACCCTGTTGAGTTGATAAATTTAAAATGTCATTTGCCTGTCTTTTCACTACAGTGTAGTTGTGTAAAGTAAATTAAAATGCTTTGACCATTTTTATCACAATCACACATGTAATGTGTACACAATCAATAAAGTAGCAATAACTGATGAGTAATGGTATTGGTGGATTATAATGACAGCATTTTGATTAAACTTTTGTGGGAGAAATGTTCTGAAATGGCTACTTTTGTCATTATGGGTTAATTAATTTTTTTCACTGCTTTCTAAAAAAAACAGTTTCAAACTGCACATTTAAAACACATGCAGACAAATGTTACTGTGTTAAACAAGAAATATAATTTAAAACAACCAGGAAGTTGAATCTAAAAGAAGACATGCATTTATGCATGATCGTAAAAATTTGTGCAGAGGGCCCCTACTATGAAAACAACCTATGGACCAATGTACACTTAATCCACCATTGAGTGAATTATGTTTATAAACATGACCAAGCCTAGGCTATTAAAATGCTAAAGGTGTTCAGAGCCTGAACATCTATGGCATACAAATTTTTAGTCACAGTAGGTCAGTGAGAAAAGAAATACCCAGCAGCCTGGAGTTTACACAATTTTGGCCCTTACATTCACTGGTCAGCATGGAATACTTATGATTTAAGCCACTAGATTAAGTCTGGTAGAGAATAAGCCTGAACATACTGACATACAGTCACATTCATTGTGACAAACATTTTACATGGTATGAAGGCCTGCAAAGGAAATCACATTGTATATCAGATACTGAAGGACAAAAAAATATTATTCAGTATAGTCAAGCACACATAAATCAGGGCGTTCATGAAGAACAAAGAACTGAAAACGAATACCATACTTGCTGCTTTTCTTTGGCTGCTGGAGGCCCTATGACCCTTTCCATCCTGTATTCCTTTCAGGGGGTTCAATTTTTTTAATCCCTCATTTTTCCTTTTTATTCTTATTTTTGTTTGCATAAATAAATTGTTTTAGTGTCACAAAGCTAAGCCTTTACCTAAAGTATTATATAAAGTATTTTCTCTGACGAGCTAAGTAAATTGTAACAAGTTAGAAAGTATTTAATTGCAGTACATAATTATCATCCAATTTGTCTAAAGATTTCCATGGTCATGCAGACCCTGGACATTGAGACTTTTGTCTCTTTGTGACAGTTCTCTTTCATTTTCCCATTTGAAATTCATTCGTAAGTATTTTAGATTAATACTATCAGTTCACATATAAATCTGTTCTTGCACATGTGTACATGTGTGCACAGACTTGCAATAAAATGTATTTTCCCCTCAACAGTTAAATGAAATAAAAAAATGAGAACATAAATAGGACATGTTGGACAGGTATGTGTCTCAGGAACTACCCCTTCCCTCTAAATAGGTTTCCATTCCATGTGAAGCAGAGATCTTCCCTAACACAATTCAAACATAATTTGGGCTAGTGGATGGGGAAACGCAAATTTATCCCTGGTCTGTCACCAATGTCTCTAGTAGACAGAGGCAGCCTATAAATGTTTGAACACTCATACCCAAGCCTACACATACCACTTAAAATAACCTTAGGTTATCAAAATTTGTCAGGTATATTTGAAAAGCATGGCTAAGCTTAAATGACCTACATGGAGCCATTAGCCTAGTAATTACCAATGAACCTATAAAGCTATAAAAATAAGAAGTAAATATCGAAGGGAAAATGCGTATTTTGTTACTCAGGATGTTATCAACATCATCATAACTATTTCAAACTGTGCATATAAGTTTAAGTTCCCAAATGAAGGCTGTACAATAATTATGGGAAACACTTCTTTTTGAAAAAAGTAAAATGGTTCACATTTTTTAAATTGTGTTACATTATAATTTGATGAAAAGACATTTTCCAGTTCTCAAAGTTAATTTCCACTGGTAAGGAAGAAAATAAATTTTATATAAAGTAGAATGCAAAATACATACCCAGAGGTAAAAATAACTGTAGTTTGTAATAGCTTGTCCACATTAAAGACTGTATGAGTTCAGTTTATAATAGTTGTTTTCCATTGTCTGATGCTGTAGTTAACGATTTATCTTTGAAAGGTTGAAAATCAACCTACCGAATGGCCCTTTGTGTGAACCGGAATGACGAAAATCGTCAGTCCAATCTGCACCGAAGTTCGAAAATCAGCAAATCGAAAACCAGATTCGCTGACTTTCGAACTTCACTTCCAAAGACATAGCATAATGCAGGGGGGCATGCCCCCCTGCACCCCTCCTACTTTATTATTCTAACTCTGAGGTCGCACTACAGTGGGGAAAGGGTCCACTTTCTGAACCCCACTATAGTGCACTTCACACCAAAAACGCCGAATCTGCAATGAACGAACGTTACTGTGCATTCGCTCAAAGCACATTCAATGCATTTTGTTTTCAGCCTTCCGAGAACCTGAAAAAGTCCTTTCGGACTTTAGGATTTCACACATGTGCATTATGCACATGTAAAGGTAAATCTATTTAACATATATAAACAATTCACTTAGCAATTTGCAGATTTCGGAGTTATGTACCGGATTAAAAACCAAGACTTTACTTTTTTTTCATCAGTAAGCTTAATGAGCATGGGAAAATAAGCTTTAATGAATTACATACATTCCCTGTAAAATGCAATACCTCTTACTAGTTTTACGCCATGGTTTTGTTGTTCTTTTTTTTTTTTTTTTTTTTTGGAAAAAAATAACTATGAAAGATGGTCTGTTACACTTTTGTTTGTGAGGCACATACAATGGAACTTAAGAAAGTACAGTTTTGTACCTACCATAAATGTAGATGTTCGAAGATCCACATTGCTGCAGTCCACTTGGGTAGTCCGCTGTCCTCGGTCGGCCCGAATATCAAAGTATAAGGCTGACGTCGGTCAAGGCGCATTTGACTGACATCAGGACGTCAGGGTACAAATGCGCATGACCGACGTCATATCCTCAGTCTTTTCTTGCCCCAGATGTCAGAAGACCCTAAAAATAAAGGTCAAAACCAAAAGACAGCAAACAACCAACCAACCACCCTTGCACTAACTATATGTACAATATATATAATATATACAATATGTACAACCCAACCCACACAACCACCTCTAACTGCAGAGGGGAAGGAGGGAGGGTAAATTGGACTGCAGCAATGTGGATCTTTGAACATCTACATTTATGGTAGGTACAAAACTGTACTATGTTCTTCATCTCACATTGCTGCAGTCCTTACACTTGGGTAGAATCCCAAAGCAGAGGTAAGGGAGGATGGCTAACTACAAGGAAGCAGGAGCTGCCAAAATGCCCTGCAAAACAGCAGTGGCAAAACCAGCCCTGGATTTAGAGTAAAGTGGCAGGTGATAATGCCTAGAGAAAGTATGCACTGAACTCCAAGTAGCTGCCTCCAAAATATCCTTGGTTGCCACCCCTCAAAAGCTGTTGATGTGGCAGTAGCCCTAGTGGAATGAGGCCTAATCCCAGCTGGAATCTCCTTGCCATGATGGGAATAACAAAAAGCAATGCAAAACCCAATCCACTTAGAAATAGTTTGTTTTGACACAGGCTTGCCCTGAGAACTCAAAGCAAAAGAAACAAACAACTGCTGAGACTGCCTGAACCCTTTAGTTCTGTCCAAATAATAACGCAACTGCCTGTGTACATCTAAAGTGTGCAAAATCTTTTCCCCTTTATTTTGGGGATTTGCATAAAAAGTAGGCAAATGAATAGTTTGGTTTAAAGCCACACTAGAAACCACCTTAGGCATAAAGGAAGGATTAATGCGTAATGATACCCTATCCTTATGGAAAATCAAGAAAGGCTCAACCGCCATAAGGGCCTGCAATTCAGAAACCCTTCTTGCAGAAGTAATTGCCAACAAAAAAGCAGTCTTCCATGATAAATATTTCAACTCAGAAGTAGCTGCAGGCTCAAAAGGTTGTAGAGTGAGTTTCTCCAACACAAAATTGAGATCCCAAGCAGGAGTAGGAGCTCTTCGTGGGGGTCTTATATTCTTTGCCCCTCTAAGAAATTGCTTGAACAAAGGATGAGAAAACAATGGTGGGATACAATCATAGTGAGCCGAAATTGCTGCAGCATGAACCTTAATAGAAGAGAAAGACAAACCTTTGTCCAGTAACTCAGTAAGATATTGAAGAGCCACACTCAAATTAGGCTCAGAAACATCAAAATCTTTTGCTGCACTCCAAAATAAAAATCTCTTCCATTTATCTGCGTACACCTTCCTTGTACTAGGCCTTCTAGCTTCCAAAATCACATTCAAAACTTGTTGTGGAAGAGGAGACCCACTATGGTTCAAAACAGAATATGCCAGGCCATTAGGTGAAGAGAGTGAAGTTTGACATTCAGCAAATGGCTGTCCTCCTGTGACAACAGGTGTGGAATCGAAGGCAAAGGCCATGGAGGCTTCCGTACCAGACTTCTCAGTAATGGGTACCAGTGCTGTCGAGGCCAATCTGGAGCTATTAAAATCATCCTTGGCTTGTCCTGTCTGACCTTTAGAAGTACCTTTGGGAGGAGAGGCAGAGGAGGAAAGGCATACACATGAAGATTGCTCCAATTGAAAGAAAGAGCATCCACTTTCCAAGCTGTGGGATGAAACCTTTTGTGCAAAACTTTGGCAGCTGATGGTTTAGTGGAGAAGCGAACAGATCTATGTCTGGAGTTCCCCATGACACTGTCAATTTCTGAAATACATGAGGATCCAATTTCCACCGTGGGGATCCATAATTCGTCTGCTCAACACATCTGCTAAGGAGTTCTGTGCTCCTGGCAGAAACCTTGCCTGAAGATTGAGCTGTAAACTGAGAGCAGTCTCCCACAAAATCATTGCTTGCCTGCATAGAGGATAAGAATCGTTCCCCTTGCTTGTTGATGTACCACATGACAGTTGTGTTGTCTGTTAGAATCAACACCTGCCCTGGAAGAAGTAAATCCTTGAAAGCTATTAATGCAAACTGGACTGCTAACATCTCCTTCAAGTTGATATGTAGATGTTGTAGTCTGGCAGGCCACTTGTCTTGTATCCACTTTCCATTCAGATGAGCTCCCCAAGCTTTGTCTGAGGCATCTGTCGTTAAAATCTGACTCGCCTCTGGCCGGGTCACAGAGAGTTCTTTGTTTAGGTGACATTCCTGAGCCCACCACAAAAATTCCTTTTGAATGCAAGGTATTATTTGAATGACAGTGTCTAGATCCTGGCAGTGCTGTGTCCATACATTTTTGAGATACCATTGCAGCTTCCTCATATGCAGTTTGGCATTGGGAAGCACCAGAATACAAGATGCCATGAACCCTAAGGCTTGAAGGACTGTCCTTGCAGTCAGCCCGGACTGATGAGATAGCTGACGGAAGTAAAGGGATAGACTCTTTTGTTTGGCCGGGGTTAAAAGGCCATCTGGGATGCTGTATTCAGTCTCACACCCAGAAAGCACATGTCCTGAGAGGGTACTAGACTGGACTTTATTTCGTTCACAGAATACCCCAGGCATCTTAGCACTGCTATCACATATTCCAAATGTTGAAGAAGCTCTTCCCTTCCTTGAGCCAGAATCAGGCAGTCGTCCAAATAAGGATAGATCTGTATTCCTTTTAGCCTGAAGAAAGCTATCACTGGAGCCAGAACTTTCGTGAACACTCTGGGCGCAGTAGATAAGCCAAAGGGCAATGCAGAGAACTGATAGTGAGAAGTCCCAGCTCGGCGCAGATACTTCCTGCAACTTAGTCTGATAGGAACATGAAGGTAAGCCTCCTTGAGATCCAAAGTTACCATCCAATGATCTTTGCCCAGCAGAGGTAAAAGCTGCTGTAACGTCAACATTTTGAACTTGGGAATGTCCAGATAAGTGTTGAGGTAGATAAATCCAAAATTGGCCTCCACGTGTTCCCCTTCTTTGGTACTAGGAACAGGCGAGAATAAAATCCTAGGCCCACTTCTGGCATAGGGACCGGCTGTATGGCCCCTATCTGGAGTAACAGAGAAACTTGCTTGGTCATTGTTGTTAATATTTTAGACATAGACATCTGAAATGGATGCAGCCAATAATATAGCTACAACTCATGGGACTGGAGATATCCTAGGATAAAAATGACTGACCCTGTTGAGTTGATAAATTTAAAATGTCATTTGCCTGTCTTTTCACTACAGTGTAGTTGTGTAAAGTAAATTAAAATGCTTTGGCCATTTTTATCACAATCACACATGTAATGTGTACACAGTCAATAAAGTAGCAATAACTGATGAGTAATGGTATTGGTGGATTATAATGACAGCATTTTGATTAAACTTTTGTGGGAGAAATGTTCTGAAATGACTACTTTTGTCATTATGGGTTAATTAATTTTTTTCACTGCTTTCTAAAAAAAACAGTTTCAAACTGCACATTTAAAACACATGCAGACAAATGTTACTGTGTTAAACAAGAAATATAATTTAAAACAACCAGTAAGTTGATTCTAAAAGAAGACATGCATTTATGCATGATCGTAAAAATTTGTGCAGTGGGCCCCTACTATGAAAACAGCCTATGGACCAATGTACACTTAATCCACCATTGAGTGAATTATGTTTATAAACATGACCAAGCCTAGGCTATTAAAATGCTAAAGGTGTTCAGAGCCTGAACATCTATGGCATACAAATTTTTAGTCACAGTAGGTCAGTGAGGAAAGAAATACCCAGCAGCCTAGAGTTTACACAATTTTGGCCCTTACATTCACTGGTCAGCATGGAATACTTATGATTTAAGCCACTAGATTAAGTCTGGTAGAGAATAAGCCTGAACATACTGACATACAGTCACATTCATTGTGACAAACATTCTACATGGTATGAAGGCCTGCAAAGGAAATCACATTGTATATCAGATACTGAAGGACAAAAAAATATTATTCAGTATAGTCAAGCACACATAAATCAGGGCGTTCATGAAGCAACAAAGAACTGAAAACGAATACCATACTTGCTGCTTTTCTTTGGCTGCTGGAGGTCCTATGACCCTTTCCATCCTGTATTCCTTTCAGGGGGTTCAATTTTTTTAATCCCTCATTTTTCCTTTTTATTCTTATTTTTGTTTGCATAAATAAATTGTTTTAGTGTCACAAAGCTAAGCCTTTACCTAAAGTATTATATAAAGTATTTTCTCTGACGAGCTAAGTAAATTGTAACAAGTTAGAAAGTATTTAATTGCAGTACATAATTATCATCCAATTTGTCTAAAGATTTCCATGGTCATGCAGACCCTGGACATTGAGACTTTTGTCTCTTTGTGACAGTTCTCTTTCATTTTCCCATTTGAAATTCATTCGTAAGTATTTTAGATGAATACTATCAGTTCACATATAAATCTGTTCTTGCACATGTGTACATGTGTGCACAGACTTGCAATAAAATGTATTTTCCCCTCAACAGTTAAATGAAATAAAAAAATGAGAACATAAATAGGACATGTTGGACAGGTATGTATCTCAGGAACTACCCCTTCCCTCTAAATAGGTTTCCATTCCATGTGAAGCAGAGATCTTCCCTAACACAATTCAAGCATAATTTGGGCTAGTGGATGGGGAAACGCAAATTTATCCCTGGTCTGTCACCAATGTCTAGTAGACAGAGACAGCCTATAAATGTTTGAACACTCATACCCAAGCCTACACATACCGCTTAAAATAACCTTAGGTTATCAAAATTTGTCAGGTATATTTGAAAAGCATGGCTAAGCTTAAATGACCTACATGGAGCCATTACCCTAGTAATTATCAATGAACCTATAAAGCTATAAAAATAAGAAGTAAATATCGAAGGGAAAATGCGTATTTTGTTACTCAGGATGTTATCAACATCATCATAACTATTTCAAACTGTGTATATAAGTTTAAGTTCCCAAATGAAGGCTGTACAATAATTATGGGAAACACTTCTTTTTGAAAAAAGTAAAATGGTTCACATTTTTTAAATTGTGTTACATTATAATTTGATGAAAAGACATTTTCCAGTTCTCAAAGTTAATTTCCACTGGTAAGGAAGAAAATAAATTTTATATAAAGTAGAATGCAAAATACATACCCAGAGGTAAAAATAACTGTAGTTTGTAATAGCTTGTCCAGATTAAAGACTGTATGAGTTCAGTTTATAATAGTTGTTTTCCATTGTCTGATGCTGTAGTTAACGGTTTATCTTTGAAAGGTTGAAAATCAACCTACCGAATGGCCCTTTGTGTGAACCGGAATGACGAAAATCGTCAGTCCAATCTGCACCGAAGTTCGAAAATCAGCAAATCGAAAACCAGATTGGCTGACTTTCGAACTTCACTTCAAAAGACATAGCATAATGCAGGGGGGCATGCCCCCCTGCACCCCTCCTACTTTATTATTCTAACTCTGAGGTCGCACTACAGTGGGGAAAGGGTCCACTTTCTGAACCCCACTATAGTGCACTTCACACCAAAAACGCCGAATCTGCAATGAACGAACGTTACTGTGCATTCGCTCATTGCACATTCAATGCATTTTGTTTTCAGCCTTCCGAGAACCTGAAAAAGTCCTTTTGGACTTTTGGATTTCACACATGTGCATTATGCACATGTAAAGGTAAATCTATTTAACATATATAAACAATTCACTTAGCAATTTGCAGATTTCGGAGTTATGTACCGGATTACAAACCAAGACTTTACTTTTTTTTCATCAGCAAGCTTAATGAGCATGGGAAAATAAGCTTTAATGAATTACATACATTCCCTGTAAAATGCAATACCTCTTACTAGTTTTACGCCATAGTTTTGTTGTTTTTTTTTTTGGAAAAAAATAACCATGAAAGATGGTCTGTTACACTTTTGTTTGTGAGGCACATACAATGGAACTTAAGAACATGGGAATAATATTAGGCAAGTTATCATGGGAACCTTAGGATGCCTAGCCATCTACTCCTTTGAGAAGACAAACTTAAAAGAGGATAAACCCTTGACAGGCAGCTTCCACTTAACTGGTAAATAATGTCATTTGTGATGTTGCAAGAACTGCATGGCAATGAAAGCATTCACCACATTTAACAGTATATAAGCCACTGTATTTCTATCTCCTGATTCTTAAAAGTAAAAATGAAATTATTTATTGCATCTTTTGCAGTATGCAAAGGGCAGGATGTTTGGTCATCTCATACATTTTTTCATCTAAATAGTGGAAAAACAATATTCTCATTCTTGTAGGTAAAAGAGCAAGCAAAAAAATTACAATACTCTAAATGATGCAAATCCATTTCACATTTCAGTGCACTAATGTAAGACACAGTGCTGGTAGTGTTTGTGAAAAATTAGTGACTAACACTCCCAAGCTAGTTTATGCTGACTCTACTTGATCTGTTGAAAAGTTTAATTGTTGACATATATACTGAGTATATGTATATACTGAGAAAGGTGCCAGGATGCACACTGTGGGACAGAGGAAGAAATGAGGACATAAGAGCAGAAGCCAAAGTAGCTCCAATTGCAGGAAAGATCAAAGAGAACAGATTACGGTGGTTTGGACATGTGCAGAAAAGCAGAAGACAATCTGGTGAGGAAGATTTGGGACAGACAGGAAGAACATAAGAGGAAGTGAGGACATCCAGCAAAGAGGTGGATGGATTGTGTGAAAGAAGATATGCGACAGTCAGGCATGAGTGCTGAAGAAGGCAGGAGTGTGGCACTGAATCGAGAGAGTTGGCGACAGTTAACAGGATACCTTGACCCTATGTAGAAAAATGTGAAAAAGGGGGCTGATGATGATGATATGTATATACTGAGTTTATGTATTTTGTTTTTATGTTTTTTTTTATGAGAAAGCAATTCAGTACAGTACAAAGATGGATAAATTAGAAATTTCTGGTAAGCACACCAGGACAGTGGTTATTTAAAAAGAATAAGAGCATAACGCAAGTCATTTTCATCCTCTCCAGGGCAGACTAAATAACTATGAAGTTGCTGGGCTGCTGACCACAACAAGGGCATAAGTCATTGTTTCTAAAGCAGACAGTCCTCATCATAGCAATGCCATGTCTAAATAACATTGAAATACATCTGCATGAAATACTGAATGCATTTATCGCTAAATCTTACAAAATAGCAGTATTTACATTATGTAACGTTTTGTATAAGAAGCTTGGAACAAAATGATCAATCAGACATAATCCACTGCAAAATTCCAGTCTCTCACACTGTCTGTCTGTCTCTCTGCCTTGCTGTCCCTTTCTCTGTGTGTGTTTCAGCTGCACACTGTAGTCCTGCAGTTTTATCATTTATCCCTAGCTAAAACTGATGTAACATTCTGTAAAACCCTTTTCCAAATGTAGTCTACGAATATGATAGGAATGCACTCTGACCTAAGGACCTAAAATATATGTACCCTTACACATATGCACATGTTCATGCTTACATACACACACACACACACACACACACACACACACACACACACACACACACACACACATATGCAAACACAACAGACATGCATATATATATATATATATATATATATATATATATATATATATATATATATACACACACACACACACACATTCATTTGTACATGCAGTCACACATACACACAAAACCATAAACACAAACTAGGGTAGCATGAGATAAGCAGATTTTTTAAACAATCTTATTCAAGTTGACTGATCCATTTTTCTAAATTTACAGTGTTCCTTCACAACACTTTAACTAGCCTACAAGCATTCAGAAATCAAGGAGTGCATGGCACAAAATATTATGATTGCTTTTCTCGATATAAACAGATTATGTGTTCTTAAAATAGATGACAAGAAATTCATTTTGAGCACAAATGTTGAATTTTTTAACATCTATTTCAATAACACATAAATTACTACAATTGGTATGATTATATCATTTGTAATTTATGGGGATTTTTAGCTACATCCTCTCAAAAATAAATGTAAAGGTTATGTTACAGTACAAAGTCTGTCACAGCTTTTAAAGCTGCACTTCACTTCTCACTGCCATTTATGTAACATCATGAGTTATGTTATAGTTTTTAAAGCTGTCATTTGCTTCATAATGACGTTCCTGGTGATTGAGTTACAGCACCATGGTAGGGCTGTCTGTGACTCAGAAATGGTTACACCTCTTAAAATCCTTTCTAAATTAGGTCCTAGATTTTCAGTCTGTGATAAAATCCTATTTGCAGTTTATTACACAGCTTTGTAACTGCCATAGAAAAGTACTTTTTTCTTGACTTGTTGAATTTCGCTACAGTAATTAAGAGACTTCTAGTTCTTGTGTCATTACCATGACTCAAAAACATTACACAACATGTTGATAGAAAGTCATCCACCCTGGCTACGATGTGCGAGAGGAATGGAAACCAATCAGAAAGTCTTTAAAATCAGGTATTTAACTTAACACAATCACTTTATTTTATACCTGTTTGTATGGGGAAATACAGGTTATGTCTGTTGCACCCTGAATAACAAGAAAAAAGTAAGCTATATTCCCATATTTAGTATCTCTGCGCTAGATTAGGAGAAATAATACTTTGCTTCTATGTTTTGTCTTTATCACAGAAAATGGTATTTAGCGTAAATGTTTTTTCTTTATCTCAGAAAATAAAGTCCATTGAGGGGGGAGGGTTGCATGGGATGAAGAGGTATGCAGCTTCTGCTCCTGGCAGTACAGTAATATAACTGAGGAATACACAACAGAATAAATTTAGCCCAATTAATCCAAGTACTATAATAGCCTAGACTCTTGGTAGTTAGACAGCTACAGAAGTTATGAGTTTCTTTCGTTATCAGACAATGTCCTAGGGTGTCCGTCACTTGAGTATGTGGTTCTTATGTTTGCCACAATCTTGATGAAGCTTTATCTGATCATAATGTACTAAATATTAATATAGTAATGGATATAAGGAAATTTCAGATTATTTATAGAATCCCAGTATATATGATGAAATTAAAAGAGTTTAAGAGTTACCTTAAGGAACAAACTGAGGATTATTTTTATCTTTGATTGATAATGGTCAGGTTACTAAAGGCATAGTATGGGATTCCTTAAAAATGCATATTTAGGATAGAATGGGAAGATGAGCTAGTAATAAAGTGAAAGAATGGGATAAAGAGTTGTTAAAAATACAAGGTGAAATACTCATGTTTCAACAACAATTAGATAATATTGAAATCATTAAAAAAATCAATGACAAAATATCTAACAGTTTTAGTGTATAAAGTGAAGATAGCTTTAGAAAAAAATAAAATTGCATTGTTATGCAAGGGCTTCAAAAATCTATATAACTTAGCCAATAGAAGTAGGATGTTAAGCAAAAAGTCACAAGTCAATAACATCCAAAATCCTCACACGAATAAGCTTACTTTAGATATATAGGGAATGCTTAATATTTTTTAAAAATCCATGAGGATTTTATTAATAATAAAAATAATAATCCTGATTATTACAAAATTGACAATTATTTAAAGAAAAATATTACTAGTAAACTTAATGACCAACAAAAACCTCAGTTGAATAAGCCTATTATCCTGACAGAAGTTAAAGAAGCTATAAAAAAAGGTAAAAATTGTAAAACTCCAGGTTAGATGATTTAAGTATGGAATTACATAGTCTGTTTCCATTAAATATTTTAGAATTGCTAAGTGACTTTTTCAGGATAATTCAGGGTGACAAAATAATTCCTCCCTCATGGAAATGTTCTGTAATCTCACCTATACTTAACAAGGAAAGAATAATAAGTTAGTCTCCTCATATAGAACTAATTTATTATTAAACGTAGATGTTAAAATATTTACTAACATTTTCACCACGAGATTAAGAGATACAGAAGATAAATTAATTAATAAAGAGCAAACAGAATTTGTAGCCAATAGATTAACATAAAGTAATATAAAAAAGGTAGTAACTATCTTAGATTTAGCAAAATCAATGAAAAATAAATTGTTCCTAATTAGCTATAAGCTTAACTTAGATATCAAGTGAGCTTCTGAGTTTGTAGATTGGAACCATTTCTTTAAACATATAGAAGCATTTGCATATATCGAACAGTTGATTGGAATATTTAAAAACACTGTATAGAGACTCCAAAGCATATTTTAAAATTAGATCTTACATTTCTCAAGAATTCACTTTAAATGAAGGCACAAAACAATACTGTTTGCATCTGTTATCAAACTGTAGCTAGTAGTATAAGAAGCAATGGAAAATTATGTATTTTCAATTAATAGAGATTATCAATCTAAAATACAGCTTTTTGTAGATGATATCTTACTAACTATAAGATATTTAAATTATTTGATCAAAGAAATAGATGGGGGAATTGGAAAGGTTCAAGAAGTATTGCTGCTGAAATTTAATAACAATAAAACTGAAACATTAGTGTTAAATCAATTACTAGATAGTAATCCTGATGATAAATATAACTGGGAAGTAAAACACTAAAATATTTAGGAATAAAAATCTATCCAGATGCAAGTAAGATTATTATTAATAATTTTGGAAAAGTAATTGAAGAAGTATTACTTCTTATTAAAAAATGTTTTTTTTTTACTTTTGATGATGATATATATATATGTATATATATATATATATATATATATATATATATATATATATATATATATATAGCTACATATCTATAGCTATATCTGTATTTCTCCCTCTTTCTCACTCTCTCTCTCTATAATATATATATATATATATATATATATATATATATATATATATATATATTGCATTCAATAGTTGTACTACCTGACAAAAAATTAAAAACGTTTAAATGAAATGGGAAAAAATGTTAACTTCATTTTTATGGTATCTTAAAAAGAAGAGAATTGCTTATAGAAGTCATATAATATTATGTGGGCATGGTGGTATTAACTTTCCAGATGTAGAATCTTGTTCAGTTGCTGCTGGTTTTAAATCTATTATTCTCTGGATAGATTCAACTTACGCCTTTTAATGGAAAAACATTTAGGAGAAGACTACACTCATTTTTTATGTTTATTAAAGATGATAAATTAGAAATATGTAATAATCTTTCCATCTGGTTAAAAAATACCTTAAAAGGAAATTCATTTCAATCTTTAGACTCTACAGATCTGAAATTAAGTCTTAAAAAGTTAAGAAATATCTTTTAAAGCTCCATTAATATCAAAATGCATTTTTTGTGTTTTTCTACTGCACATTCTTCTAGATTTAAGGAAACTTAGAACAATGTTAAATTTAATTTGCTAAAAAGGAATGGATGAGTATTGTGATGCTCCTGTACTGGCCCAGTAATCAAGGAGCCTCAATCCTCACCACTAACACTAGTGAGGGATGTGCACATTGGGAGGATGACAAGTAGACACACAGTAAAGTACAATTTTCTTTAAGGGCACACAGAGATCACAGTCATTCTGGGGCTGGTTTCTCCCTCTCCCTCTCTCCAGATCCTCAATAAGACTCCCCACTGGCACAGCTATAGGGTTAAGGTCTCAGCCGAGTGGTCACGCCAAAACCTCCAGTACCCTCTCTGTCCAACCAGTGCTTCCTGTCCCTGCCCAAGTAGCTGGCACATACATACACACACTTTGAGATTTGATTTAGATACAAACACACAGACACTCCTGGGGAAGACTGGTGCAGGTTTACTAGGTCTGCCCCTTCTGTCCAAACTATAAGGTAGATATCACTGCCACCAACCACCCTTACTTATCAGCTACTTTAAAGGCCATTCCCAAAGGGTGACCAATTCTACTGTGTAATGTTACTGTTATCCAAATGGTAAGTGTGACCAAGCTTTTAAGGCTATTTAAGAGTGGCCTGTACTGTGGCACCAAATACATATGCAAGTACTGTTAAGAGCTTAAATATCTCTAAACAAACCATCTACAATTAAAAGTTTTAAATATATTTAATAATAAATAAAAAAAAGTGCAAGACAATACTCAGTAACACATCACAGTGACAACAGAGTTCAGAATCACATGAAATATTTTAAAACAACATTGCAGGACAGTCTCACATAAATACAGAAAGCATCCAGACTGATCTTACTATATTCCCGTCTATCTCTAAGACAAACTATGTTCTAAATAACTTACTTACAGAGCCAGTCAAATGCAAGTGCTGAATGGATGTTTACAGGTCCAAAAACAAGATACAAAATGCACAAAGTCACTCTCTGATGTAGTTCTTAAACTATTATCAAACATTTCTGCTGGGTTATCTCAGATTACACCATTCTTCATCACCTCTGTGTCAAAAGACTTATTTCTCAGAAGTTGCCTGGAACTGGAAGTCATAAAACCAGTTAAATACTTTTACCTTTGTAACCTATAATTATTTCTGTTTCCAGACAATATAAAGAATTTCTAGCTGCAGACATTCTGTCTCCTTGCTGTATTAACTTCATAGCACATTGTAAAACTCTTTACTTATTTTCTCAGAGTTTGCATAGGCATATAGTCGATATACATTTCTGCTCTTCTCCAGCAGGGTACACTGTGGTTACATTGTTGAAGCTCAGCACATAACATACAGTTTGACACACTTCTGCACAAGTAGTTTAATACACACATAACATATAGTTTTCTTACATTTGTAAGACAAGCCTGTGGATCATATTAATATTTACAAATGAGATAGGATTATTTACAAAATTCTAGCTAGCTGGGCTGGCAGCCTCACAAGTATTATGGTCTAATTGCTTTGAAAAAGGAAAAGCTAAGTCTCCACAATATTTAATGAAAGAATATAAGTTTAAAGGAATTTGCTAACCAGTTAATATTATCCATCAGTAAGAAATTAAATGAATTTTGTTGATAATGTGAGTGAAGAGAAACAGAACATTATTCCCCTATTATGTGAATGTTATCAAAGGTAGATTGACATACAAAGTAAGCTGGTCCAAGGTATATGTTAATTATAAATAACAGTAATACTTTTGATGCAAAATTCTGGAGATTTCAGATAGTGATTGATTGAGTGACTCAATAGATGGTAAGAATGAAATGTTACTTAAATCAGTTAGTCAAACTTCTTCAAGTTTATACTGGAAAGTTTTTATGTGGAAATATATATGTAGAACATTTGTTACTCCCTATGAAATCTCTCATTTTAGTAAAATGACTTCTTCAGTTTGTTGGAGATGTAGTAAATATTTAAAAGCTGATTGGGCACATATGTTTATGCATTGTGGAAAATTAAATGTATATTGTGAAGAGATAAGTATGTTTTAAAGGGTTATGGTTTGATAATTGTTCTTTAACTAACCCATTAATACTAATCAATGTTCCACTTCCTGTATCTGTAAAAGCCAAAGAGCAAAGACTATTTTGGACTCTCTTGGCAGTTGCCAGAAAAGTTATTACAACAAAATGGAAATCAAACTCAGTTCTTACTTTTAAAGAATTTTTAAATTTAACAGCAGTGTGTAAAACTGAAAAAGAAGTGATCTATAATTCATACTAAGACTTTTAGTTGTTGGGATACCCTTGAAATGTTGCTATTGAAATTCCAAGATTCTTAAGGTGTTAACTGTATAAAATTACCTTGATGATTCAATGTATTCCTATTACCGTATAACAATATATGATTTTGAATTTCTTGCTTTCTGTGTATATACTGTAAATATGTTAAATTAATAAAAAACTTTCTTAAAAATAAATACCTATCCTTTTTGATATCACCCAGTTCAGGTCTAACCTGCCTGAAAGGCTAATAATGGTGTATTGTTGCAGCATACACCTCCAGAGCCATAGCCAAATTATGGACAAAAGAGCCTAGTGCAGAATAATGAATCAACCCCCCCCCCAAGTCATACCAATATTCCATTACGATTGCCTGTCCTGTTATCATAAACACTGTTCAAACCTATCATTATACATGCTATTTTCTTCTTTTCTTTTACAGTTATCACAGACATTTTGATTTAATTTAAAATGATTTTCAAATTTTACAGAAAGAAACATGGTCATTTTCTAAATAAAACAGAACACACTAAAACAAGACTTACCATGAGAAAAAGTACACTTATTTTCCCCTGAAACTCAAATTTAGTAAAAATGCCTCAGTAGCCAATTGAACTACAAGACACACTGGGATTCATACCCAAATATTTTCTAGTAAAATACTAATTAGAACCTATGTGAAGGATACAGAAATTCAAAAGACATATGTGTAATGCATTTGCCAACAGCTTATGATAGCCCACTGGATGCAAGTGTCCCATTTTTAGGAACAGCTCAGGAGTACTGTATGGTGAAGTAACTTTGGCAGAGTCACATAGAAGACAAATGAAGACTGAATGAATCAACTCATGTATTACAGGACACCTTTCCTTAACAGCTCATAGTCTTTCTCAGTTGCATTAAATGCTTTGCAAACTGCTGTAGCCCAAACAGTGCATTTCACACTTGTGTGCCTACAAAAACAAGTTAAATTAAAAATGTATTCATAGTAAAAATATTAACATTAAAATCAGATTTATACTGTCCTGTTTATTCACAGCTAAATAATAAACACACTGTCAGGATTCAACAGAACAAGGAAACCAAGGATAATATCCAAAGAACATGCCTCATATGATGATGCTCCTGTCTACCACAATCAATTTCCTTCCTTTACACCATAATTCCTCTGGTCTGGAGGATTAAGGCTCTTGTCTTCAGCAGCAAAAGTACAGGTTTGACTCTGAACAAATTACTTAACTAGTCAACCAACCCTGTGGGGCAACACACACACGCACACACACACACACACACACACACACACACACACACACACACACACACGCACACACACACACACACACACACACACACACACACACGCACACACACACACACACACACACACACACACGTGCACACACACACACACACACACACACACACACACACACACACACACACACACACACACACACACACACACACACACACACACACACACACAGTCTGGAGTGTACCTTTCAAGCAATCTTGCAAAAATAAATGTAGCATACCTGGATCCTGGAAGAAAATGAACATTTGCTGCAAAAATAAATATAATGTACCTGGAATGCACATCAGTTTACCAGACTATGCCGCTGCAAGTGAACCTGTCCCATGATGACTTTTATATCTCCTGCTAGAAATGCTCCATCCTGCATTAGACAATAGTACCACATTCTGGCATGTCTCTCATTGGCTCTGTGTTGAGTGAGGGACACACTGCCAATGACAGATAAACACTGAGAAATCTTAAAGAGACAGAGAAATAATTTGGTTTAACTCTTTTTGTCTCTTTCTCTTTTTTAATAATGTTATACAGCCTGGACAGACCCCCCCCCCCCCAACCCAGCCAGCACTGGGCTCTATACAGCTGTCTAGGTGTCCCATGTGTTGGCTCCAACTCATACAGGATATATCTGGACAGATTTAATAGTGCTCATGGAATTTTGAATACAGACAATAGTTACTTAGACTTGACATTACCAGGTTATTTAGCTTTTATTCAGTAAGCAGAAGAGTAAATGGTGGTACTCATAGTGTGACATATTGAGGAAGATAATACGTTTCAGAAATGTTGGGCAATGTATAAATCAAGGGGCATGCAGTCTGTCTGAAATCATCACACAATAAAGCTAGGTAAGAAGGTATAAGTACTAGTAATCTGCAAAAGACAGGTAAGATGAGAGAAGATGGGAGAACTGCTTATAACTGGAGAAAACCTCACAGACATTAAAAAGGATAACAGTGGTCATATACAACAGATATCAGAACCTACTGCAGATATTACATAGATGATAATTAGTGCAGAATTTTACAGAAACTGCTAGAAATTGAATTGTTTTGAGTTTAGCACTTATCACCTCCTATGGTAGCTATACTGAATGTAGAATGGAGCTATTTTCACTGACTACGGATAAAGATTAGGCTTTGATGGCAAAATGAGATTTTAGAATAGATAGTCTTAGATTTCAGACGAGAAGTACTTAAATGAGTGACATTCTTAATTCAGAAGAGATGGCAGATCAGATTGCCTGTTGTATAATAAAGCAGAAAAGTACAACTAAGCTTCATAAGTGCCTGTTTATTATACTAGCAGGGAGTTTTTGATTCAGGAAATGGCAATACATGATGTGGCAAGCTGAAAAACATAGGATACCGTATAATCAGCCATGCTGTATGCTAATGAAGTAAACACATAGTGAAGCGATTTAGAAATGTATATAACATGCTCAAACACATTGTGTTTGCTTTAGCAGTGAACTCCGCCATATGCTGGAATAGAGCTACAGGAAAACTTTAAAAAATGTTAGGGGTTGCTACAGCCATTGCAAACCTGCCTGTATCTGCAAGATGCTCTGATTGAAGGTACTGGTGCTGATGCTGGCAGACATCATCTCAAAGGTGTAAGGTTTTCAAACTACATTTGCCCTACAAAGGACTACATGAAACTGAAATAGTGAGCCAACACAGAGTGGACAGGGACACCATACAGGAAACAACAGACATCTGTCTGCCCCATCTGAGGCCCCACGGTTAATCATAGAGATCCATCCCACTCAATATTAAGGTATACATAGCTTAATGTATTTTAGCTACAGGGACCTTTCAGTGACCTAAAGGAGGCATGTTGGAGGTTTCTCATGCTTCTGCCTCAAGAATACTGTACCAGTTTTTCTCAATGCTGTGCTTCAATATGTGGGGGAGGATATGTGTGTTTCATACACTCTAGAAGAGAGAGCTAGCACAGTTCAAAATTTCTGTGCAGAGTCCATTTCCTTGAGGTAGAGAGGACCCTAGAATGCACCCACATTGAAATAAAGGCCCCATCTGGTGAACTGGGAAGGAGGTATGTGAACCTAAAAGGATATGACAGTCAGCTGCCAGGTGGCCTGTAATGCACATGGTATAATTTGTAATGTGTGTGCAAGCCAGCTAGGCAGCTTTATGACTTCCATGTATGTCACAAATGTGACCTCTATCAAAGGTTTAGAAGGGATGACTTCCCACAAGGACATCTAGAAGGAAATGCTGAATATGCCCAGAAACTTGGATCATGACTCCTGTGGGAAATTAGCAAGGTTACAACACTGCACATGCACAGACTAGAAACATAACTGAGCATTTGTCTGGGCTGCTGAAGTCACACTTCCACTGTCTAGATCCTGCCATCTCTGCAAAGGTACTGACTATGTGTGCAGTAATGGAACTACAGTTCCCACACCACTGGCTTCAGGATCTAGACAGATAAGGAGGTAGGGAAGGAGAGGGGATGACCATGGCAGATGGAGGCAGGCACAGTATGCCATGGCACTGGCTAAGAGGCAGTAAATTGCACAAATACTCAACAATTATTTATCGGAAGAGCTCAGCTGATACAAACAGTAGCACTGATGCATACAAACAAACCAGACTTTGCTTACTCACTGGCTGGTAATCCTAAGCAGAAGACAAAGGCAATCCCAGGCATATCACATATATTTATCACCACAGTGAAAATGAGCAGCTGTATTGAAGACATACCTTGCAGTACTTTCTGACAGTATTCTTCCTAGTCCTATAGTGAATATTAGGTTCAGCAGCACATAGGAAGCAAACAATATTCCCTAGCTTGATGAAAGATCCATAGCCCATGTCACACAAAAGGTACAGATAAACCCATCTGAGCATGTGGAATATGTTACTTAGTTCTCAGTTCATTAACCCTTGTGAATGACTCAATTTGCATTATGCACTATGGAGATAAACATTGTGGTAGTTTCTACACAACGATGTGCACACAACTGAGCCTCAGAAGAACAGGGACTAAGACTTTTGCCTAGCTAATGCCTTGCAAGTGTGCCTTATTAGCAGTACTGGTCAGTCAATGGTGTGTTAAATAAAGATCCATGCTAATGAAAATTACACTTTCAAAAGGTGTGTCAGACAGGTAACTCTTACACATTCCTTTAAGTTACAGGTTAAATATGTTGACATGTGACTGAACCTTGATCCAGAAATATTGTACATATAATCAAACATTTATGTGAGGTGCCTATGCAGACATCTCAGACATGTGATAAAGAAGTCTAACAATGCTTATGTGGCTTAGACGTAAAGCATATATACACCTTAAAATGGAATATATATATTTAAGCTCTGCTTTAAGGCATTCTTGAACAAATGCAATACAATTAAGTAATGCACAACAGTATTATAACTATGGCTGCCCTGCAGAAAGTGTTTCTACCCAAAACTTTGTTATCATACTCACATCTCTAATAATCCCAGTAACACAATAGTACTGTGTAAGAAAAACATAAAGTCCCAGAGCATCATTATAGTGAAACATATAATTGCCCATTTCATAACTATAATGACCTTCACATGAAGTTGGCTTTCTGCTTTTTATTTAACTGTTCATGAGGTGTGACATGTTCTTGATGACAATGTACCATTGCATTACATTACATGTAGTGTTCAAATCTTGCGAAGAGTTGTCCAAATCAATTTGTGATAATTTGTGTACACATTTTTGTTCATCTAACAATGTAGAAAAATCTATACACTGAGTTTTATGCATATATTTTTCCTTCATAATTTACACAGTGTTTGCCATTGTGCACTGGTGCCAGTTGTCAGTTCTCCTTGGGGAATGATAATTATATAGTCTGCAAACCAAGGAGTACTAGCTGAAAATGAAACCAAGAACAAAGAAACAGTGACTAGTAACAGACCAAAACACACTGTAAAATATCAAGAAGCTAAATTTAATAATATCTGAGCTTTGGCCGGCTAAGATCTACCTGAAATCAACTGGACGCATCAGTGAATTTAAGTACACTTTTATCTGCTGTTTTTCATATAGTACTGCATTTAATTTATTTATTTGTGTTTCTCACTGAATATTAACTCAACTGAAGTTGTGGCTATGTCTCTACAGAGTACTTGTTAGAATTTCTGTGTAGCCATTGATAGCAGTCGGGGGTAGTTTCACCTCATCACTGATATTCTGTCCTGCCTTATATAAGTGGTACATTTTGGACTATTTCTGCTTAATATCTGAGCTTTGGCCAGCTAAGATCTACCTGAAATCAACTGGATGTATAAGTGAATTTAAGTACACTTTTATCTGCTGTTTTTCATATAGTACTGCATTTAATTTATTTATTTGTGTTTCTCACTGAATATTAATACAACTGAAGTTGTGGCTGTGTCTCTCCAGAGTATTTGTTAGAATTTCTGTGTAACCATTGATAGCAGTCGGGGGTAGTTTTACCTCATCACTGATATTCTGTCCTGCCTTATATAAGTGTATATTTTACGTTATTTCTGTTTAATATCGGAGCTTTGTCCGGCTAAGATCTTTTTGAAATCAACTGGAAGTATCAGTGAATTTAACTACACTTTTATCTGCTCTTTCTCATACAGTACTGCATTTAATTTATTTATTTGTGTTTCTCACTGAATATTAACTAACCGAAGTTGTGGTTGTGTCCCTATAGTTAGTTCCCCACCCACCCTCCCTGTTCTTGTTTTGGTGTTAATGTTGGTGGCTTTGAAATTGCCTGCCCCTCTTGTAAATTTGCATTTGGATACTCCTTCTGGGCCCATCTCATTTGCTCACTCAACTGAGTACAGTGAGATCATATTCTGATTTCAGGCACTCCTACTGCGTACAAAGAGAGCATTTGGGAAGGACAACCCCTGTAGAATCTTAATCCTGCTCTGTTCCCTCCCGCAAAAAATAAATAAATAAATAAAGAAAGAAATAAAATATATATATTTTATTCAGCTGCTCTTACTGTAACTGTCTTAGTTGCTGTTATGCGTGCTATCTGTTCAGTCACTCTTACTCTGCACTTATTACTGCTTGTTAGTAGCCTTCTAATTTACTGCCTTCTGCACTTGTTTTTTAGTTATTTGTTAATTTAATTGCATTTATTTAAACTGTATTTGCCATAACATTGGTCCACACTTGTGTGCTACCCTGCACTGCAATTTGAATTGTATTTACTCTCTTTCAACCTTCTGATTCAAAAGTCTGTGTTTGCACTTGTTTCCTGCCTTTCCTGTTACTAGTCTAGTTCAGGTACAGATTTGCTCTATCCAGGACTCTTTGTAAGCTTCTGAGCCCCCCCAAGCCTTTCCGTGTTGGAGGAAAGCTTATAGCTTATCAGTGGGAGTAGTAAGCATCAGGTAGCCTATCTACCACAAGAGGAGTGGTCCCTGGCCCAGAAATTGTAGCTATTGGCTGTTTTAGCAGTTTTTTTCCATCTCTTTCAACTTTCTGGTTTGAAAGCCCCACTTGCACCTGTTTCCTGCCTTTCCTGTAACCAGGCTAGTCCGGTTACAGATTTGCTGTATCCAGGAGTGTTAGTAAGCTTCTGAGCCCCCCCAAGTCTTTCTGTGTTGGAGGGAAGACTTCTAGCTTATCAGCGGGAGTGGTAAGCACTAGGTAGCCTATCCTCCACTTGAAGAGTGAGTTTTGGCCCAGAAATTGTAGTTTATTGGTTGTTTGGGCAGTTTTCCATCTCTTTCAACTTACTGGCTTAAAAGCCTGCATTTGCACTTGTTCCCCACCTTTCCTGTAACTAGTCTAATGCAGGTACAGATTTGTTGTATCCAGGACTCTCTTTGTAAGCTCCTGAGCCCCCCAAGCCTTTCTGTGTTGGAGGGAAGCCTTCTAGCTTATCAGTGGGAGTGGTAAGCATTAGGTAGCCTATCTACCACGAGAGGGGTGGTTCCTGGCCCAGAAATTGTAGCTTTTGGCTGTTTGGGCAGTTTTTTTCCAAGTCTTTCAACTTTCTGGTTTAAAAGCTGCACTTGCGCTTGTTTCTCACCTTTCCTGTAACTAGCCTAGTCCAGATACAGAGTTGCTGTATCAAGGACTGTTGTTAAGCTTCTGAGCTCCGCAAGCCTTTCTGTGTTGGAGGAAAGCCTTCTAGGTTATCAGTGGGAGTGGTAAGCTCTAGGTAGCCTGTCTACCACAACAGGAGTGGTTCTTGGCCCAGAAATTGTAGTTTATTGACCATTTGGTCAGTTTGTCCATCTCTTTCAACTTTCTGGTTTAAAAGACCACATCTGCGCTTGTTTCCCATCTTTCCTGTAACTAACCTACTGGGAAGCACTAGAAAGCCTTAAACTGATACATACCTTTTGGCTTAGAAGAGAAACTTTAGAGTGATTAAGTATCAGTTTTCTGTACGTTCTTGCTGTACTTAACTGTTTTCTGCATAAACGCAGATTTTTCAGTGTTTATTGTGATTTAAAAGCTTGTTTTTTTTTCACATATTGTACTTATTTGACTGCCTGCACTTTTAAAAAGCCATTTTTTGTTTAATTTAACTGATGTAGGCTACACCCTAAAGTGCGATAGCCTTTTCTGATCGTTTGTAGTTGTTTAAAGCTGTTTAAGTTTATTTTTTACTGTTTTGCCTTATCTTTCCTTGTTTCCCACCTTTCTAAGCTAGTATAGTCCAGTTTTCAGACTAGACATAGCATAATGCAGGGGGGCATGCCCCCCTGCACCCCTCCTACTTTATTATTCTAACTCTGAGGTCGCACTACAGTGGGGAAAGGGTCCACTTTCTGAACCCCACTATAGTGCACTTCACACCAAAAACGCCGAATCTGCAATGAACGAACGTTACTGTGCATTCGCTCATTGCACATTCAATGCATTTTGTTTTCAGCCTTCCGAGAACCTGAAAAAGTCCTTTTGGACTTTTGGATTTCACACATGTGCATTATGCACATGTAAAGGTAAATCTATTTAACATATATAAACAATTCACTTAGCAATTTGCAGATTTCGGAGTTATGTACCGGATTACAAACCAAGACTTTACTTTTTTTTCATCAGCAAGCTTAATGAGCATGGGAAAATAAGCTTTAATGAATTACATACATTCCCTGTAAAATGCAATACCTCTTACTAGTTTTACGCCATAGTTTTGTTGTTTTTTTTTTTGGAAAAAAATAACCATGAAAGATGGTCTGTTACACTTTTGTTTGTGAGGCACATACAATGGAACTTAAGAACATGGGAATAATATTAGGCAAGTTATCATGGGAACCTTAGGATGCCTAGCCATCTACTCCTTTGAGAAGACAAACTTAAAAGAGGATAAACCCTTGACAGGCAGCTTCCACTTAACTGGTAAATAATGTCATTTGTGATGTTACAAGAACTGCATGGCAATGAAAGCATTCACCACATTTAACAGTATATAAGCCACTGTATTTCTATCTCCTGATTCTTAAAAGTAAAAATTAAATTATTTATTGCATCTTTTGCAGTATGCAAAGGGCAGGATGTTTGGTCATCTCATCCATTTTTTCATCTAAATAGTGGAAAAACAATATTCTCATTCTTGTAGGTAAAAGAGCAAGCAAAAAATTTACAATACTCTAAATGATGCAAATCCATTTCACATTTCAGTGCACTAATGTAAGACACAGTGCTGGTAGTGTTTGTGAAAAATTAGTGACTAACACTCCCAAGCTAGTTTATGCTGACTCTACTTGATCTGTTGAAAAGTTTAATTGTTGACATATATACTGAGTATATGTATATACTGAGAAAGGTGCCAGGATGCACACTGTGGGACAGAGGAAGAAATGAGGACATAAGAGCAGAAGCCAAAGTAGCTCCAATTGCAGGAAAGATCAAAGAGAACAGATTACGGTGGTTTGGACATGTGCAGAAAAGCAGAAGACAATCTGGTGAGGAAGATTTGGGACAGACAGGAAGAACATAAGAGGAAGTGAGGACATCCAGCAAAGAGGTGGATGGATTGTGTGAAAGAAGATATGCGACAGTCAGGCATGAGTGCTGAAGAAGGCAGGAGTGTGGCACTGAATCGAGAGAGTTGGCGACAGTTAACAGGATACCTTGACCCTATGTAGAAAAATGTGAAAAAGGGGGCTGATGATGATGATATGTATATACTGAGTTTATGTATTTTGTTTTTATGTTTTTTTTTTATGAGAAAGCAATTCAGTACAGTACAAAGATGGATAAATTAGAAATTTCTGGTAAGCACACCAGGACAGTGGTTATTTAAAAAGAATAAGAGCATAACGCAAGTCATTTTCATCCTCTCCAGGGCAGACTAAATAACTATGAAGTTGCTGGGCTGCTGACCACAACAAGGGCATAAGTCATTGTTTCTAAAGCAGACAGTCCTCATCATAGCAATGCCATGTCTAAATAACATTGAAATACATCTGCATGAAATACTGAATGCATTTATCGCTAAATCTTACAAAATAGCAGTATTTACATTATGTAACGTTTTGTATAAGAAGCTTGGAACAAAATGATCAATCCAGACATAATCCACTGCAAAATTCCAGTCTCTCACACTGTCTGTCTGTCTCTCTGCCTTGCTGTCCCTTTCTCTGTGTGTGTTTCAGCTGCACACTGTAGTCCTGCAGTTTTATCATTTATCCCTAGCTAAAACTGATGTAACATTCTGTAAAACCCTTTTCCAAATGTAGTCTACGCAATATGATAGGAATGCACTCTGACCTAAGGACCTAAAATATATGTACCCTTACACATATGCACATGTTCATGCTTACATACACACACACACACACACACACACACACACACACACACACACACACACACACACACACATATGCAAACACAACAGACATGCATATATATATATATATATATATATATATATATATATATATATATATATACACACACACACACACATGCATTTGTACATGCAGTCACACATACACACAAAACCATAAACACAAACTAGGGTAGCATGAAATAAGCAGATTTTTTAAACAATCTTATTCAAGTTGACTGATCCATTTTTCTAAATTTACAGTGTTCCTTCACAACACTTTAACTAGCCTACAAGCATTCAGAAATCAAGGAGTGCATGGCACAAAATATTATGATTGCTTTTTTCGTTATAAACAGATTATGTGTTCTTTAAATAGATGACAAGAAAATCATTTTGAGCACAAATGTTGAATTTCTTAACATCTATTTCAATAACACATAAATTACTACAATTGGTATGATTATATCATTTGTAATTTATGGGGATTTTTAGCTACATCCTCTCAAAAATAAATTTAAAGGTTATGTTGCAGTACAAAGTCTGTCACAGCTTTTAAAGCTGTACTTCACTTCTCACTGCCATTTATGTGACATCATGAGTTATGTTATAGTTTTTAAAGCTGTCATTTGCTTCATAATGAAGTTCCTGGTGATTGAGTTACAGCACCATGGTAGGGCTGTCTGTGACTCAAAAATGGTTACACCTCTTAAAATCCTTTCTAAATTAGGTCCTAGATTTTCAGTCTGTGATAAAATCCTATTTGCAGTTTATTACACAGCTTTGTAACTGCCATAGAAAAGTACTTTTTTGTTGACTTGTTGAATTTCTCTACAGTAATTAAGAGACTTCTAGTTCTTGTGTCATTACCATGACTCAAAAACATTACACAACATGTTGATAGAAAGTCATCCGCCTTGGCTACGATGTGCGAGAGGAATGGAAACCAATCAGAAAGTCTTTAAAATCAGGTATTTAACTTAACACAATCACTTTATTTTATACCTGTTTGTATGGGGAAATACAGGTTATGTCTGTTGCACTCTGAATAACAAGAAAAAAGTAAGCTATATTCCCATATTTAGTATCTCTGTGCTAGATTAGGAGAAATAATACTTTGCTTCTATGTTTTGTCTTTATCACAGAAAATGGTATTTAGCGTAAATGTTTTTTCTTTATCTCAGAGAATAAAGTCCATGGGGGGGGGGTTGCATGGGAGGAACAGGTATGCAGCTTCTGCTCCTGGCAGTACAGTAATATAACTGAGGAATACACAACAGAATAAATTTAGCCCAATTAATCCAAGTACTATAATAGCCTAGACTCTTGGTAGTTAGACAGCTACAGAAGTTATGAGTTTCTTTAGTTATCAGACAATGTCCTAGGGTGTCCAGCACTTGAGTATGTGGTTCTTATGTTTGCCACAATCTTGATGAAGCTTTATCTGATCATAATGCACTAAATATTAATATAGTAATGGATATAAGGAAATTTCAGATTATTTATAGAATCCCAGTATATATGATGAAATTAAAAGAGTTTAAGAGTTACCTTAAGGAACAAACTGAGGATTATTTTTATCTTTGATTGATAATGGTCAGGTTACTAAAGGCATAGTATGGGATTCCTTAAAAATGCATATTTAGGATAGAATGGGAAGATGAGCTAGTAATAAAGTGAAAGAATGGGATAAAGAGTTGTTAAAAATACAAGGTGAAATACTCATGTTTCAACAACAATTAGATAATATTGAAATCATTAAAAAAATCAATGACAAAATATCTAACAGTTTTAGTGTATAAAGTGAAGATAGCTTTAGAAAAAAATAAAATTGCATTGTTATGCAAGGGCTTCAAAAATCTATATAACTTAGCCAATAGAAGTAGGATGTTAAGCAAAAAGTCACAAGTCAATAACATCCAAAATCCTCACACGAATAAGCTTACTTTAGATATATAGGGAATGCTTAATATTTTTTAAAAATCCATGAGGATTTTATTAATAATAAAAATAATAATCCTGATTATTACAAAATTGACAATTATTTAAAGAAAAATATTACTAGTAAACTTAATGACCAACAAAAACCTCAGTTGAATAAGCCTATTATCCTGACAGAAGTTAAAGAAGCTTTAAAAAAAGGTAAAAATTGTAAAACTCCAGGTTAGATGATTTAAGTATGGAATTACATAGTCTGTTTCCATTAAATATTTTAGAATTGCTAAGTGACTTTTTCAGGATAATTCAGGGTGACAAAATAATTCCTCCCTCATGGAAATGTTCTGTAATCTCACCTATACTTAACAAGGAAAGAATAATAAGTTAGTCTCCTCATATAGACCTAATTTATTATTAAACGTAGACATTAAAATATTTACTAACATTTTCACCACGAGATTAAGAGATACAGAAGATAAATTAATTAATAAAGAGCAAACAGAATTTGTAGCCAATAGATTAACATAAAGTAATATAAAAAAGGTAGTAACTATCTTAGATTTAGCAAAATCAATGAAAAATAAATTGTTCCTAATTAGCTATAAGCTTAACTTAGATATCAAGAGAGTTGCTGAGTTTGTAGATTGGAACCATTTCTTTAAACACATAGAAGCATTTGCATATATCGAACAGTTGATTGGAATATTTAAAAACACTGTATAGAGACTCCAAAGCATATTTTAAAATTAGATCTTACATTTCTCAAGGATTCACTTTAAATGAAGGTACAAAACAATACTGTTTGCATCTGTTATCAAACCGTAGCTAGTAGTATAAGAAGCAATGGAAAATTATGTATTTTCAATTAATAGAGATTATCAATCTAAAATACAGCTTTTTGTAGATTATATCTTACTAACTATAAGAGATTTAAATTATTTGATCAAAGAAATAGATGGGGGGAATTGGAAAGATTCAAGAAGTATTGCTGCTGAAATTTAATAACAATAAAACTGAAACATTAGTGTTAAATCAATTACTAGATAGTAATCCTGATGATTAATATAACTGGGAAGTAAAACACTAAAATATTTAGAAATAAAAATCTATCCAGATGCAAGTAAGATTATTATTAACAAATTTGGAAAAGTAATTGAAGAAGTATTACTTCTTATTAAAAAATTTTTTACTTTTGATGATTGATATATATATATATATATATCTATAGCTATATCTGTATATATATATATATATATATATATCTATAGCTATATCTGTATTTCTCCCTCTTTCTCTCTCTCTCTCTCTCTCTCTATATATATATATATATATATATATATATATATATTGCATTCAATAGTTGTACTACCTGACAAAAAATTAAAAACTTTTAAATGAAATGGGAAAAAATGTTAACTTCATTTTTATGGTATCTTAAAAAGCAGAGAATTGCTTATAGAAGTCATATAATATTATGTGGACATGGTGGTATTAACTTCCCAAATGTAGAATCTTGTTCTGTTGCTGCTGGTTTTAAATCTGTTACTCTCTGGATAGATTCAACTTACGCCTT
Organism: Protopterus annectens; assembly: GCF_019279795.1. Taxonomy (NCBI): domain Eukaryota; kingdom Metazoa; phylum Chordata; order Ceratodontiformes; family Protopteridae; genus Protopterus; species Protopterus annectens. The sequence goes on along the minus strand of NC_056743.1, from coordinate 1,114,764,482 downwards.
TTAATGGAAAAACATCTAGGAGAAGACTACACTCATTTTTTATGTTTATTAAAGATGATAAATTAGAAATATGTAATAATCTTTCCATCTGGTTAAAAAATACCTTAAAAGGAAATTCATTTCAATCTTTAGACTCTACAGATCTGAAATCAAGTCTTAAAAAGTTAAGAAATATCTTTTAAAGCTCCATTAATATCAAAATGCATTTTTGGTGTTTTTCTACTGCACATTCTTCTAGATTTAAGGAAACTTAGAACAATGTTAAATTTAATTTGCTAAAAAGGAATGGATGAGTATTGTGATGCTCCTGTACTGGCCCAGTAATCAAGGAGCCTCAATCCTCACCACTAACACTAGTGAGGGATGTGCACATTGGGAGGATGACAAGTAGACACACAGTAAAGTACAATTTTCTTTAAGGGCACACAGAGATCACAGTCATTCTGGGGCTGGTTTCTCCCTCTCCCTCTCTCCAGATCCTCAATAAGACTCCCCACTGGCTCAGCTATAGGGTTAAGGTCTCAGCCGAGTGGTCACGCCAAAACCTCCAGTACCCTCTCTGTCCAACCAGTGCTTCCTGTCCCTGCCCAAGTAGCTGGCACATACATACACAGACTTTGAGATTTGATTTAGATACAAACACACAGACACTCCTGAGGAAGACTGGCGCAGGTTTACTAGGTCTGCCCCTTCTGTCCAAACTATAAGTAGATATCACTGCCACCAACCACCCTTACCTATCAGCTACTTTAAAGGCCATTCCCAAAGGGTGACCAATTCTACTGTGTAATGTTACTGTTATCCAAATGGTAAGTGTGACCAAGCTTTTAAGGCTATTTAAGAGTGGCCTGTACTGTGGCACCAAATACATATGCAAGTACTGTAAGAGCTTAAATATCTCTAAACAAACCATCTACAATTAAAAGTTTTAAATATATTTAATAATAAATAATAAAAGTGCAAGACAATACTCAGTAACACATCACAGTGACAACAGAGTTCAGAATCACATGAAATATTTTAAAAGAACATTGCAGGACAGTCTCACATAAATACAGAAAGCATCCAGACTGATCTTACTATATTCTCGTCTATCTCTAAGACAGACTATGTTCCAAATAACTTACTTACAGAGCCAGTCAAATGCAAGTGCTGAATGGATGTTTACAGGTCCAAAAACAAGATACAAAATGCACAAACTCACTCTCTGAGGTAGTTCTTAAACTATTATCAAACATTTCTGCTGGGTTATCTCAGATTACACCATTCTTCATCACCTCTGTGTCAAAAGACTTATCTCTCAGAAGTTGCCTGGAACTGGAAGTCATAAAACCAGTTAAATACTTTTACCTTTGTAACCTATAATTATTTCTGTTTACAGACAATATAAAGAATTTCTAGCTGCAGACATTCTGTCTCCTTGCTGTATTAACTTCATAGCACATTGTAAAACTTATTTTCTCAGAGTTTGCAAGTTAACTCTGTATGTTCCAACTTCTACCATGAAAACATACATTTGCATAGGCATATAGTCCATATACATTTCTGCTCTTCTCCAGCAGGGTACACTGTGGTTACATTGTTGAAGCTCGGCACATAACATACAGTTTGACACACTTCTGCACAAGTAGTTTAATACACACATAACATATAGTTTTCTTACATTTGTAAGACAAGCCTGTGGATCATATTAATATTTACAAATGACATAGGATTATTTACAAAATTCTAGCTAGCTGGGCTGGCAGCCTCACAAGTATTATGGTCTAATTGCTTTGAAAAAGGAAAAGCTAAGTCCCCACAATATTTAATGAAAGAATATAAGTTGGAGGAATTTGTTAACCAGTTAATATTATCCATCAGTAAGAAATTAAATGAATTTTGTTGATAATATGAGTGAAGGGAAACAGAACATTATTCCCCTATTATGTGAATGTTATCAAAGGTAGATTGACATACAAAGTAAGCTGGTCCAAGGTATATGTTAATTATAAATAACAGTAAGACTTTTGATGCAAAATTCTGGAGATTTCAGATAGTGATTGATTGAGTGACTCAATAGATGGTAAGAATGAAATGTTGTTACTTAAATCAGTTAGTCAAACTTCTTCAAGTTTATACTGGAAAGTTTTTATGTGGAAATATATATGTAGAACATTTGTTACTCCCTATGAAATCTCTCATTTTAGTAAAATGACTTCTTCAGTTTGTTGGAGATGTAGTAAATATTTAAAAGCTGATTGGGCACACATGTTTATGCATTGTGGAAAATTAAATGTATATTGTGAAGAGATAAGTATGTTTTAAAGGGTTATGGTTTGATAATTGTTCTTTAACTAACCCATTAATACTAATCAATGTTCCACTTCCTGTATCTGTAAAAGCCAAAGAGCAAAGACTATTTTGGACTCTCTTGGCAGTTGCCCGAAAAGTTATTACAACAAAATGGAAATCAAACTCAGTTCTTACTTTTAAAGAATTTTTAAATTTAACAGCAGTATGTAAAACTGAAAAAGAAGTGATCTATAATTCATACTAAGACCTTTAGTTGTTGGGATACCCTTGAAATGTTGCTATTGAAATTCCAAGATTCTTAAGGTGTTAATTGTATAAAATTACCTTGATGATTCAATGTATTCCTATTACCGTATAACAATATATGATGTTGAATTTCTTGCTTTCTGTGTATATATTGTAAATATGTTAAATTAATAAAAAACTTTCTTAAAAATAAATACCTATCCTTTTTGATATCACCCAGTTCAGGTCTAACCTGCCTGAAAGGCTAATAATGGTGTATTGTTGCAGCATACACCTCCAGAGCCATAGCCAAATTATGGACAAAAGAGCCTAGTGCAGAATAATGAATCAACCCCCCCCCCCCCAAGTCATACCAATATTCCATTACGATTGCCTGTCCTGTTATCATAAACACTGTTCAAACCGATCATTATACATGCTATTTTCTTCTTTTCTTTTACAGTTATCACAGGCATTTTGATTTAATTTAAAATGATTTTCAAATTTTACAGAAAGAAACATGGTCATTTTCTAAACAAAACAGAACACACTAAAACAAGACTTACCATGAGGAAAAGTACACTTATTTTCCCCTGAAACTTAAATTTAGTAAAAATGCCTCAGTAGCCAATTGAACTACAAGACACACTGGGATTCATACCCAAATAGTATATAGTAAAATACTAATTAGAACCTATGTGAAGGATGCAGAAATTCAAAAGACATATGTGTAATGCATTTGCCAACAGCTTATGATAGCCCACTGGATGCAAGTGTCCCATTTTTAGGAACAGCTCAGGAGTACTGTATGGTGAAGTAACTTTGGCAGAGTCACAAAGAAGACAAATGAAGACTGAATAAATCAACTCATGTATTACAGGGCACCTTTCCTTAACAGCTCATAGTCTTTCTCAGTTGCATTAAATGCTTTGCAAACTGCTGTAGCCAAAACAGTGCATTTCACACTTGTGTGCCTACAAAAACAAGTTAAATTAAAAATGTATTCATAGTAAAAATATTAACATTAAAATCAGATTTATACTGTCCTGTTTATTCACAGCTAAATAATAAACACACTGTCAGGATTCAACAGAATAAGGACACCAAGGATAATATCCAAAGAACATGCTTCATATGATGATGCTCCTGTCTACCACAATTAGTTTCCTTCCTTTACACCATAATTCCTCTGGTCTGGAGGATTAAGGCTCTTGTCTTCAGCAGCAAAAGTACAGGTTTGACTCTGAACAAATTACTTAACTAGTCAACCAACCCTGTGGGGCAACACACACACACACACACACACACACACACACACACACACACACACACACACACACACACAAACACACACACACAGACACCCACACACACACACACACACACACACACCTGCACACACACACACACACACACACACACACACACACACACACACACACACACACACACACACACACACACACACACAGTCTGGAGTGTACCTTTCAAGCAATCTTGCAAAAATAAATGTAGCATACCTGGATCCTGGAAGAAAATGAACATTTGCTGCAAAAATAAATATAGTGTACCTGGAATGCACATCAGTTTACCAGACTATGCTGCTGCAAGTGAACCTGTCCCATGATGACTTTTATATCTCCTGCTAGAAATGCTCCATCCTGCATTAGACAATAGCACCACATTCTGGGATGTCTCTCATTGGCTCTGTGTTGAGTGAGGGACACACTGCCAATGACAGATAAACACTGAGAAATCTTAAAGAGACAGAGAAATAATTTGGTTTAACTCTTTTTGTCTCTTTCTCTTTTTTAATAATGTTATACAGCCTGGACAGACCCCCCCCCCAGCCAGCACTGGGCCCTATACAGCTGTCTAGGTGTCCCTTGTGTTGGCTCCAACTCATACAGGATATATCTGGACAGATTTAATAGTGCTCATGGAATTCTGAATACAGACAATAGTTATTTAGACTTGACATTACCAGGTTATTTAGCTTTTATTCAGTAAGCAGAAGAGTAAGTGGTGGTACTCATAGTGTGACATATTGAGGAAGATAATATGTTTCAGAAATGTTGGGCAATGTACAAATCAAGGGGCATGCAGTCTGTCTGAAATCATGACACAATAAAGCTAGGTAAGAAGGTATAAGTACTAGTAATCTGCAAAAGACAGGTAAGATGAGAGAAGATGGGAGAACTGCTTATAACTGGAGAGAACCTCACAGACATTAAAAAGGACAACAGTGGTCATATACAACAGATATCAGAACCTACTGCAGATATTACATAGATGATAATTAGTGCAGAGTTTTACAGAAACTGCTAGAAATTGAATTGTTTTGAGTTTAGCACTTATCACCTCCTATGGTAGCTATACTGAATGTAGAATGGAGCTATTTTCACTGACTACGGATAAAGATTAGGCTTTGATGACAAAATGAGATTTTAGAATAGATAGTCTTAGAATTCAGACGAGAAGTACTTAAATGAGTGACATTCTTAAATCAGAAGAGATGGCAGATCAGATTGCCTGTTGTATAATAAAGCAGAAAAGTACAACTAAGCTTCATAAGTGCCTGTTTATTATACTAGCAAGGAGTTTTTGATTCAGGAAATGACAATACATGATGTGGCAAGCTGAAAAACATAGGATACTGTATAATCAGCCATGCTGTATGCTAATGAAGTAAACACATAGTGAAGTGATTTAGAAATGTATATAACATGCTCAAACACATTGTGTTTGCTTTAGCAGTGAACTCCGCCATATGCTGGAATAGAGCTACAGGAAAACTTTAAAAAATGTTAGGGGTTGCTACAGCCATTGCAAACCTGCCTGTATCTGCAAGATGCTCTGATCGAAGGTACTGGTGCTGATGCTGGCAGACATCACTCTCAAAGGTGTAAGGTTTTGAAACTACATTTGCCCTACAAAGGACTACATGAAACTGAAATAGTGAGCCAACACAGAGTGGACAGGGACACCATACAGGAAACAACAGACATCTGTCTGCCCCATCTGAGGCCCCATGGTTAATCATAGAGATCCAACCCACTCAATATTAAGGTATACATAGCTTAATGTATTTTAGCTACAGGGACCTTTCAGTGACCTAAAGGAGGCATGTTGGAGGTTTCTCATGCTTCTGCCTCAAGAATACTGTACCAGTTTTTCTCAATGCTGTGCTTCAACATGCGTGTTTCATATACTCCAGAAGAGAGAGCTAGCACAGTTCAAAATTTCTGTGCAGAGTCCATTTCCTTGAGGTACAGAGGACCATAGAATGCACCTACATTGAAATAAAGGCCCCATCTGATGAACTGGGAAGGAGGTATGTGAACCAAAAAGGATATGACAGTCAACTGCCAGGTGGCCTGAAATGCACATGGTATCATTTGTAATGTGTGTGCAAGCCAGCTAGGCAGCTTTATGACTTCCATGTATGTCACAAATGTGACCTCTATCAAAGGGTTAGAAGGGATGACTTCCCACAATGACATCTAGAAGGAAATGCTGAATATGCCCAGAAACTTGGATCATGACTCCTGTGGGAAATTAGCAAGGTTACAACACTGCACATGCACAGACTAGAAACATAACTGAGCATTTGTCTGGGCTGCTGAAGTCACACTTCCACTGTCTAGATCCTGCCATCTCTGCAAAAGTACTATGTGTGCAGTAATGGAACTACAGTTCCCACACCACTGGCTTCAGGATCTAGACAGATAAGGAGGTAGAGAATGAAAAGGGATGACCATGGCAGATGGAGGCAGGCACAGTATGCCATGGCACTGGCTAAGAGGCAGTAAATTGCACAAATACTCAACACTTATTTAATGGAAGAGCTCAGCTGATACAAACAGTAGCACTGATGCATACAAACAAACCAGACTTTGCTTACTCACTGGCTGGTAATCCTAAGCAGAAGACAAAGGCAAACCCAGGCATATTACATATATTTATCACCACAGTGAAAATGAGCAGCTGTATTGAAGACATACCTTGCAGTACTTTCTGACAGTATTCTTCCTAGTCCTATAGTGAATATTAGGTTCAGCAGCCCATAGGAAGCAAACAATATTCCCTAGCATGATGAAAGATCCATAGCCCATGTCACACTTAAAAGGTACAGATAAACCCCTCTGAGCATGTGGAATATGTTACTTAGTTCTCAGTTCATTAACCCTTGTGAATGACTCAATTTGCATTATGTGCTATGGAGATAAACATTGTGGTAGTTTCTACACAACGATGTGCACACAACTGAGCCTCAGAAGAACAGGGACTAAGACTTTTGCCTAGCTAATGCCTTGCAAGTGTGCCTTATTAGCAGTACTGGTCAGTCAATGGTGTGTTAAATAAAGATCCATGCTAATGAAAATTACACTTTCAAAAGGTGTGTCAGACAGGTAACTCTTACACATTCCTTTAAGTTACAGGTTAAATATGTTGACATGTGACTGAACCTTGATCCACAAATATTGTACATATAATCAAACATTTATGTGAGGTGCCTATGCAGACATCTCAGACATGTGATAAAGAAGTCTAACAATGCTTATGTGGCTTAGACGTAAAGCATATATACACCTTAAAATAGAATATATATATTTAAGCTCTGCTTTAAGGCATTCTTGAACAAATGCAATACAATTAAGTAATGCACAACAGTATTATAACTAAGGCTGCCCTGCAGAAAGTGTTTTTATCCAAAACTTTGTTATCGTACTCACATCTCTAATAATCCCAGTAACACAATAGTACTGTGTAAGAAAAACATAAAGTCCCAGAGCATCATTATAGTGAAACATATAATTGCCCATTTCATAACTATAATGACCTTCACATGAAGCTGACTTTCTGCTTTTTATTTAACTGTTCATGAGGTGCGACATGTTCTTGATGACAATGTACCATTGCATTACCTTACATGTAGTGTTCAAATCTTGTGAAGAGTTGTCCAAATCAATTTGTGATAATTTGTGTACACATTTTTGTTCATCTAACAATGTAGAAAAATCTATACACTGAATTTTATGCATATATTTTTCCTTCATAATTTACACAGTGTTTGCCATTGTGCACTGGTGCCAGTTGTCAGTTCTCCTTGGGGAATGATAATTATATAGTCTGCAAAACAAGGAGTACTAGCTGAAAATGAAACCAAGAACAAAGACACAGTGACTGGTAACAGACCAAAACACACTGTAAAATATCAAGAAGCTAAATTTAATAATATCTGAGCTTTGGCCGGGTAAGATCTACCTGAAATCAACTGGACGCATAAGTGAATTTAAGTACACTTTTATCTGCTCTTTTTCATATAGTACTGCATTTAATTTATTTATTTGTGTTTCTCACTGAATATTAACTCAACTGAAGTTGTGGCTATGTCTCTACAGAGTACTTGTTAGAATTTCTGTGTAGCCATTGATAGCAGTGGGGGTAGTTTCACCTCATCACTGATATTCTGTCCTGCCTTATATAAGTGGTACATTTTGGACTATTTCTGCTTAATATCTGAGCTTTGGCCAGCTAAGATCTACCTGAAATAAACTGGATGTATAAGTGAATTTAAGTACACTTTTATCTGCTGTTTTTCATATAGTACTGCATTTAATTTATTTATTTGTGTTTCTCACTAAATATTAATACAACTGAAGTTGTGGCTGTGTCTCTCCAGAGTATTTGTTAGAATTTCTGTGTAGCCATTGATAGCAGTGGGGGGTAGTTTTACCTCATCACTGATATTCTGTACTGCCTTATATAAGGGGTACATTTTGGGTAATTTCTGCTTAATATCTGAGCTTTGGCTGGCTAAGATCTATCTGAAATCAACTGGATGTATAAGTGAATTTAAGTACACTTTTATCTGCTCTTTTTCATATAGTACTGCATTTAATTTATTTATTTGTGTTTCTCACTGAATATTAACTCAACCGAAGTTGTGGTTGTGTCCCTATTCTTGTTTTGGTGTTAATGTTGGTGGCTTTGAAATTGCCTGCCCCTCTTGTAAATTTGCATTTGGATACTCCTTCTGGGCCCATCTCATTTGCTCACTCAACTGAGTACAGTGAGATCATATTCTGATTTCAGGCACTCCTACTGTGTACAAAGAGAGCATTTGGGAAGGACAACCCCTGTAGAATCTTAATCCTGCTCTGTTCCCTCCCGCAAAAAATAAATAAATAAATAAATAAATAAAATATATATATTTTATTCAGCTGCTCTTACTGTAACTGTCTTAGTTGCTGTTATGCGTGCTATCTGTTCAGTCACTCTTACTCTGCACTTATTACTGCTTGTTAGTAGCCTTCTAATTTACTGCCTTCTGCACTAGTTATTTGTTAATTTAATTGCATTTATTTAAACTGTATTTGCCATAATACTGGTCCAAACTTGTGTGCTACCCTGCACTGCAATTTGAATTGTATTTACTCTCTTTCAACCTTCTGATTCAAAAGTCTGTGTTTGCACTTGTTTCCTGCCTTTCCTGTTACTAGTCTAGTCCAGGTACAGATTTGCTGTATCCAGGACTCTTTGTAAGCTTCTGAGCCCCCCCAAGCCTTTCCGTGTTGGAGGAAAGCCTTATAGCTTATCAGTGGGAGTGGTAAGCATTAGGTAGTCTATCCTCCACTTGAAGAGTGAGTTTTGGCCCAGAAATTGTAATTTATTGGTTGTTTGGGCAGTTTTCCATCTCTTTCAACTTACTGGCTTAAAAGCCTGCATTTGCACTTGTTCCCCGCCATTCCTGTAACTAGTCTAATGCAGGTACAGATTTGTTGTATCCAGGACTCTCTTTGTAAGCTCCTGAGCCCCCCAAGCCTTTCTGTGTTGGAGGGAAGCCTTCTAGCTTATCAGTGGGAGTGGTAAGCATTAGGTAGCCTATCTACCACAAGAGGAGTGGTTCCTGGCCCAGAAATTGTAGCTTTTGGCCGTTTGGGTAGTTTTTTTCCAACTCTTTCAACTTTCTGGTTTAAAAGCTGCACTTGTGTCCCACCTTTCCTGTAACTAGCCTAGTCCAGATACAGAGTTGCTGTATCAAGGACTGTTGTTAAGCTTCTGAGCCCCGCAAGCCTTTCTGTGTTGGAATAAAGTCTTCTAGGTTATCAGTGGGAGTGGTAAGCTCTAGGTAGCCTGTCTACCACAACAGGAGTGGTTCTTGGCCCAGAAATTGTAGTTTATTGACCATTTGGTCAGTTTGTCCATCTCTTTCAACTTTCTGGTTTAAAAGACCACATCTGCACTTGTTTCCCATCTTTCCTGTAACTAACCTACTGGGAAGCACTAGAAAGCCTTAAACTGATACATACCTTTTGGCTTAGAAGAGAAACTTTAGAGTGATTAAGTATCAGTTTTCTGTACGTTCTTGCTGTACTTAACTGTTTTCTGTCTAAACGCCGATTTTTCAGCGTTTATTGTGATTTAAAAGCTTGGTTTTTTTCACATATTGTACTTATTTGACTGCCTGCACTTTTAAAAAGCCATTTTTTGTTTAATTTAACTGATGTAGGCTACACCCTAAAGTGCGATAGCCTTTTCTGATCGTTTGTAGTTGTTTAAAGCTGTTTAAGTTTATTTTTTTACTGTTTTTGCCTTATCTTTCCTTGTTTCCCACCTTTCTAAGCTAGTATAGTCCAGTTTTCAGGCTAGTGTTGAATTCAGGGCTGTGTTACAAGTTTCTGAGTTGCTCATACCTTACTTGGATAGAAGGAAGTTTCTCTGTTCACCTGTGAGACAGGGGAGCTTTGAGCAGCCTATCTGTCCCTGGAGGAGTGGTTCCAGTCTGGAAGTTAGTAGTTTATTGGCCTTTTTGGGCTAATTTCTTTCTCTTTCATTTCCCTGCTATAAAAACCACGTTTGCACGGTTTTGCACACCGGGCAGCGCCAGTTAGCTAGGGTTAAATTATTCCTGGCTCCACTAAGTCTCCTCTTCAGTTTTTCCCGTGAAACTAGTCTAACTCTCAACCTGAGCACTCAAAAAGCATCCTACAGCCTAGCACTTGCTCAGACCTAATAGCAAGCTCTAATATACCCTGACACTTGATTGCCCAGCAGGGCAATGCTCTTTATTCACCCCTCACCAAGCGACTAAGTAGCTCACCCTACTATTCAGGCATGACCAAAGGGAAATTTCAGGTGTACTCTCCAGTCCAGCTGGTGAATCTGGGTATCCTGAGGCAATGTTATAACTGCCTCATGTACACAGACAACTCTCTCCTCCTACCACAAAACACTAACATATGTGAGAGATGCAATTATACAGCCAAACTGGAGGCTAAGCTGTCTCCACCCAAGACTGGAACAGACAGTCAAGAGGAGAAGGTTAACACTTGCACCACACCTCCAGCCACACATAGACCTACTAAACCAGCACTGGCAAAAAATACACATAAATACACAAAATCATACTCAGAGGCTCTAAATAAAAACCTGCAAAAGCATCAGTGACCTCCAAAGCAGACAACCAAACAACCTGCATCTCCCGTCACAAATCAGACAACACATAAAACACAAAATCAGTGTGCTGCACAATCACATTCCTTAAGGCAAAATAACATACCTAACACACTAGTAATAGGTGACTCTATAGTCAGGCACACTAACGTCCCACTCACTAAGCTGGACAAGCAGAAGGTTATGGTTAGCTGCCTGTCAGGAGCCCGAACCCACCACATAACACAAGCACTCAGGTCACTCCAGAACAAGTACAAATATCACTCTGTCATTGTTCATGCTGGTGTGAATGACCTGAGATGTACCTCACTGGACTACATGAAAATAGACATGGAAGAACTCTCTGATCATGTAGCCCAGGCTGGTATGACCCTGACCCTGAGTAGCATCCTGCCCTCACCAAGAATGATATCTCAATATAAAGAAAAATGATCAATTTCAACAATTGGCTAAGCTTCTGGTGTCATTCAAAGGGGATCCAGTGTCTGTCAGCCTTGGACAACATGCTCAACAAGCCACGTTGTTTGGCAAGACACGGCTTGCACTTGTCACTCCTAGGCTTTCGAATACTGGCCAAGGCTCTTGCTGCCCCCATAGTGCCTTTTTTTAGGCAAGGCTCAAAAGTCAAACCCACGTCCTTAAACAGCGCAATTAACAAAAAAACTGAGGGTTATGCTACTCAATGCCTGGAGTTTAAATCTCAAAATGCACATGCTCAAAGCACTCCTCAGTATGGAGAACGTCGACATATGTGCAGTAACTGAAACCTGGTTCAAGGCTCCAGAGAGCACCCCAGCACTACTGGGCTACAACTCATACCACACTTTTCAGCCACAGAACACGGACCGAAACACAAAAGGAGGGGATGTATCCATATTCATCAATGATACATCTGAGATCATCCATGTGCAACTAACATCAGGCAAATTTGCAATGCAAATTGTGGCCTGCTACAGATCACCCTCCATGACCCAGGACCACCACTCCACCTTTCTGGAGACACTGGAAAACATGAAGGTCCTACCGATCACCTTGATATTGGGCAATTTCAATTACCCTACCATAAACTGGGAAAACTACTCGAGTACAAACTCCCAGGCCCAGTGCGTCCTGGAAATCATCAACTCAAATGCCCTGGATCTGCTGGTAAACTCCCCTACCAGAGGTGAAAACATATTGGACCTGGTCATCACTAACATGGGCGACAGGTGTTCCACACCGGAGGTCAACCCATCACTGGTTAGATCAGACCATAAACTAATCACTCTGGATGTCCAGACCCCACCACCACCCCCAACTAAGGAAACCACAGTAAAAACTTTTCTAAAGCAAACTTCACCTTACTTAAGACAGAGGCGGTAAGTTTCACAGCCCCCACGCTAAAGGATAATGCTGCCCAAGATGCAGAAACCTTTACAAATGCACTCTATGAGCACTTACAAGGATGCATGGATCATGCCATCCCTAGCAAAACAAAGACTCACTCCTCTAAGAGAAGGAAACCAGTCTGGTGGACCCCTACCATAAACAGGCTATACAATAGAAGGAGGAAATTAGTTCAGAAAAAAAAGCAAATCCCAAGAAGGAAAGATATCCCTGATCAGTAAGAAGCTAAAGTCCCTCATAAAATCATCCAAGGCTAACTTCAAAAGAAAAATAGCCTAGTATTCAAAAGATAACCACAAAGCCTTCTTTAGCTATGTTAAGAATCTAAGTGGTAACTCACAGATATGCACTGAAGTAGTGTAAAATAGCACAAAATATACTGAACCTACTGATATTGCCAACATCCTGGCAGATAGGTTCAGTGCAAACTTCACCCCCTTCACCCCCAAAAGGGCCCACAACAATACCGGAAAAGTGTAGTGTCCTGGAAATCACAGACGCACAGGTGGAAACAGCCCTTTCAAAAGCCAAAAACACATCATCAGTGGGGCCAGATGGTGTCCCAGGCTGCATCTTGCACGAACTACAGAACAAACTAATCCCCCCAGCTAAACACACTGTTCAACCTCAGCTTCTTCACAGGCTATGTGCCCATAGACTGGTGCACAGCAATGGTTATTCCACTCCACAAAGGAGGGGCCACAACTGACCCTGGTAACTATCGCCTCATAAGCCTGACTAGACTGGTCTGCAGTGCTATGGAGCGCATCATCATGGAACTCATTAACAAAGACACTGGGAACCTCCAAACACTTGACCCAACCCAGTTTGGCTTTGTTAAGAGCAGATCATACCTTCTAAACCTAGTTGACTTTTTTGAGACAGTCACCAAGGCCATAGACGAGGGAAAGGTGGTTCACACAGCCTACCTTGACCTCGCCAAGGCTTTCGACACCATTCCCCACTCGGGTATTACAGAAAAACTCACCAGCCTGAACATAAACCCCTACATCATGAGATGGGTTGCCAACTGGCTTACAGACAGAACTCACACGGTAGGAATATTGGGCTCCAGGTCCAACTCTAAATCAGTCACAAGTGGTGTCCCTCAAAGCTCGGTCCTGGGACCCCCTACAGGCAAACACAGGAGGACTATGGCTAACCAAGTTCGCTGATGACTGCAAACTGGGAGCCATAATTGACTCTCCAGCTGACATGGACATTCTCCAAAAGGGCCTTACTGAGACAGACACCTGGTGTCAAAGTCATGGCCTCAAGCTAAATGCCAAAAAATGCATAGTCATCCCGTTTGGGAAAAAAAACACCCACAAATTATCACATAGGTGGCAGCCCCGTTAATACAGAGGAGGTAATAAGAGATCTGGGGACCCAGGTAGATCGTAATCTTTCCTTTGACAATCATATTGCCAAAGTAGTTAGGAAATCCTTCTATGTGGCCCATCTAATTACTAAAGGGTTTGCATCTAGAAATAAAGAGGTTATAGTGCCCCTCTACTTGTTACTCATCAGACCCATCATAGAGTACAATGTCCCATTTGGGATGTACCTCACAAGACACTTCCAACAGCTGGAAAGACCACAAAAGTACCTCACCAAGAGGATTACTGGCCTCAAACATATGTCCTATGCAGCCTGACTGAAAAAACTCTGGCTGTACTCAGTGGCATATTGCTTACTCAGAGGTGATCACTGCCTGACTTACAAAGCCATGTCCAACTCAGAATTGATGGACATGCTCCACCTAAAGAAATCCAAGTCACTGTGAGCCACGCACTCTAGTGAGCTAAACCTCACCACAACAATAAATAGAACATGCTGGAGGGATAGATTTCTGTCACAGAAACTCCCCATGTTTTGGAACAAAATTCCAAACTACATTAGGCAGAGCCCCTCACTAACACTCTTCAAGAGAAACCTTGACGAGTGGATGGGTAACAGAAAATACACCCCTGGGACACAGAGGATCAGTTCATTTATCAATGGGGTGGCAAAAGTTGACACACTGTGGCTAGGCTTATAAATGCCCTCGGGCAGATAGCCTAGTACCTATCTGTAAACCTAATAATCCCAGTAAAGCACTCTCATCCTATACCATAAAGACTTCAACAGAACTACGGAAGAAATCAAGTCACTATTAAAATAAGAATTAAAAATCACATGACAAAATTCAACCAATACAAATACAAATTCAATCAATAAAACAGTAAAACAATTACTTAAATACAAACATTTGCAATGATAAAAAACTGTATTGATACGATTAAAACATATCTATGCCAAATACAAATCATATTTAAAAAAAACTTACATAATAACATACATTATAAACATATATTATAATTTTGCAGCATGAAATTTTAGCACACTTTTTAAAGAGATGGCATCATTTAAACCTGGGGGTTCACTTACATTTAACCTCACTTGCCAAAAAGTTCTCGATATTCAAGAATATATTCCCAAGAACCCCCTCTTGGATTTTGAACCACTTGCTAAAGAACCACAAAATAAAAATGTTTTTTCATATTACATACTAATTTGTGTCTAAACAGGGCATTAGTTGTTTTTTTCAGTCTTAATGTCATAATATTGTTCTTCTATTCTCTACTTCAAGTGGCTTTTTGTTTTGCTAACATAAAATGGAAGGCAGAAGTACAAAAAGCCAGATATGCACCCCTCTTGCTGTTATAATCATACTGAATAGTAAACCCAGATTTATAATTTGTAATATTCAAAGGCGATTCAATGCCCTCAAAAATATATTTACATTGCATACAAGCTCCGCAATTCCTTGTACCTAATTTAGATAAAATTTTTACTACATTTTGACACCCACCTTTTTCAAGTTTTCTTTAATATTAGAATGTCTTATAAAAGTGAACTGGGGTTTAGCCGCTAAATTCTCATACAATTCTTTATCATGAGCAATAATATTCCAATTTCTCTAAATTAAGAATAATATCATATGACTCTCTGCACCATATTTAATACACATAGTATTGTCACAGTTAATAAGATGTTCTGTTTTAACTGTATTGATATAATTAGAATTCAATCCTAGTCCAAGTTTATGTTTAAACTTATGGCACCTGTTCAGCAAAATCTCATTTTTAATGGTTGGAAGGATATCACTAGGGTAACCCATTTCTAGGAACATATTGTAAAGAACCTCCATTTCATAGCTAAAATTGTCATTATTTGAAATAATTCTAGCCAAATGAACCAGTCAGCCTTCAACCAAGCTTCTTTTCTGTGTTAATGGTTGACAACTGTGAAAGTGGTTGTAAAAATTAGAAAATGTGGGGCTCCTACATATATTTGGTTTCAACCTACCATGTTCAAAATCTTTAGTAATCAACACATCCAAATAGTTAATGCTAACTTCTAAAAGATTGTGGGTAAAACTAAATTCAGTGGTTGTAATAATATATCTTACAAAATCATCTAATTGCTTTAAATTGGCCTTCCAAATAATAAATATATTGTCTAAAAACATAAGTAATAATATAATTGTAATATGAGGATTTAAATATAAACTTTTGTTGCCAGAAACACATAACACAGTCAGTATAAAGTTGGGCACTAGCTGCACCCATAACCACCCCACTTGTTTGTTTGAAGGGTTCACCTTCAAAATAAATAACATTATTGGTTAAAACCATTTCCATAAATGCCAAAATAATATTGATCTGCTAATTAAATTATTGCACATGCAGAGAGTCTCATGAAACCAAGCTAACCCAGTTGTGTATGGAATACATGAAAATAAATCAGCAACATCCCCCATTGCTAACATTTTTTGAACCACAAAAATAAATCAGAAAATGCACATTTAATCCTCCACTCTATCAATTATTATCTTTTTTCAAAAATGTTGTTATAATGAGCTGAGACAGCTTTTATTGAAATCTAACAAGTGTAAGTTTTATAACTTAACCAAGGATGAAAACAAATTGCTTCATGAGTTAAGTACCAGCAATACCATTAGGAATTATGAATCCAGATAAGGATATGGTAATAATAAACAAAACTATTTGTTCAACAGTTGTGATAAGGTCCACACTTAAAGAGCGTGAGAAAGCAATATTGAAAACTGATTAAGGAAATAAGTATTTTACAACAGATGACAGTGATCGGTGGATCACACCACACAGCATACCATACAGAAATATTCAACCGCAAACATTATAGAAAATAAAAAACAAATAACAGCAAAAAGACCAGTTCCAATATCATAAACCAAATCCCCAGGACCTCAGCAAAAGATTTCAAGGGGAATAAATCAAACAATCCCACAATCCATTAAATACAATCAACCACACCCATAAAACAATTACATCATTAATTAAATGTTTTAAGCATAGTTCATTGTTAAGGCCACAGGGCTTCAGTGCTTTAATTTTAAAATACATTCCCTGGGATTCAATAATGCCTACACTAACTACACACCATTCTGAGTGAACAGACAGCACAAGCATAACTCACACCTTCTTCCTCCTAATTTTAGTTTTCCTACTGATTTTGTTGCAGCCTTAAATATTGACATGCATTCATAAAGGTTAGATTATTCTAGTCAGATCTTCCAATTTTTATTTAGTAAACAATGCATTGCAATACTACAGAGTCTCTAGGAAGGAAATCAACATTGCCCACCAGAAGACTGATTTATTTTTGCATGATTTGTTAAGCCAAGGTAATATTATTTACAATTTATGTAAGTTTTTGCATGTTGAGTTCCCAATCATCCCTAGTACTTTTGGCATCCCTAAAGTCCATAATAATCACCCGAATGTTGTGGCAGGTGATTCAAAAAATCATCCCTTGGCACTTTATGTGGACAGCAAGGCAAAATCATTTTGATGTAAATACTATTATATTTTAAAGAATTCTTGGGATTTTTTAGGGCAGATCAAGAAAGAATACTTTCATTCAGATTGGCTATTAATAATAGTGAATATTATTGATTGGCTTTTATGAGACATTCTAATATTGAAGAAAAACTTGAAAAACGTGGGTTTTGGAATGTAGTAGAAAATCCATCTAAATTAAGTACAAGGAAATGTGGAGCTTGTATACAATGAAAATATATGTTTGAGGCACTGAATGACCTTTAAACCTTACAAATTATAAGTCTGGGTTTACTACTCAGTATGAGTGCAACAGCAAGGGGGTGGTGTATTTGGCGTTTTGTGACTTCTGCTTTGCATTTTATGTTGGCAAAACAGAATATCACTTGAAGAAGAGAATACAAAAACACTATTATAACATTAAGACTGAAAAAAAAACAGCTACCACCCTTTTTAGACATAAATTAGTATGTTATATGAACAAAAATGTTATTTTATGGTTCTTGACCAGGTGGTTCAAAATCCAAGAGGAGGTCTTTGGGAATATACACTTGAATATCGTGAACTTTTTGGCAAGTGAAGTTACAAGTGAATCCCTGGATTTAAATGATGCTGTCTCTTTAAATAGTATGCTAAAACTTTGTACTACAGTTGTCCTATTTTATTCAGCTGCTCTTACTGTAACTGTCTTAGTTGCTGTTATGCGTGCTATCTGTTCAGTCACTCTTACTCTGCACTTATTACTGCTTGTTAGTAGCCTTCTAACTTACTGCCTTCTGCACTTGTTTTTTAGTTATTTGTTAATTTAATTGCATTTATTTAAACTGTATTTGCCATAATATTGGTCCACACTTATATACCCTGCACTGCAATTTGAATTGTATTTACTCTCTTTCAACCTTCTGATTCAAAAGTCTGTGTTTGCACTTGTTTCCTGCCTTTCCTGTTACTAGTCTAGTCCAGGTACAGTACATTTTTTATCATTGTAAATGTTTGTATTTGCATAATTGTTTTATTGTTTTATTGTTTTATTGATTGTATTTGTAAATGTGTCAAGTGATAATACTCAGGAATACTGTGCAAAGAGCAAACGACAACCAGAAAAACACAATTAAAGCACAGTAGTGGGCTAGTGACAAACTGCAGACTCAGAGAACTTTATGAATAGCCTTCCACTTTATTCAAAGAGACATGTACAGATTAAAAAAAACAGCCAGAATTAAACGCATTAACTTTCTCACTACGTTTTTCATCCCTGAACACTCCCAGGGGCCGTTGCATGACATCAAGTGTTTTTCGGATTATTTACACCAGACCACCCGTTTTTTGAAATGTACACACCATTGTAGTATTGACGGCATTAGTTTTTTGGATACCTTTATTAAACACACTGAAATTAGTTTTAAATCCAACATCTACAGGAAACCCACCTTTAGTAATTCATATTTAGAGTTTTCTAGTTGTCACTCTCTTGAACAGAAAAAAGTACAGTTAAAGGACATATGATTAGAGCTGCCAGAATAACCTCCAAATATGAGGAAGTCCTTACTGAGATGGATTTTATTGGTGACATGTTTTAGAAAGGGGCTTACTCATTTCTCTTGTTCAGGAAGTTAAAGAACTAGTTATTTCACAATGAGGTCACCATTATAAACCCCTTTTAGGCTGTCCTCTTATTACCCAAAAGGAAGTAATGGATACTGGTAACTTTGAGAGAGCTATCATCTTAGAATATGGTACACATCTTGGTGAAGTGAAGGAAATTTTCAATAAGAATTGGAATATTTCAAGGGGAAATTCCGACATTTTTGAAACTTTGGTTCCTCGTCCATCGTTTGTTTATAAAACTGGACTTAACATTAAGGCTAGGTTTAAAAGATCTACAAACACAAAATCAGGTAATGTAGCCAAAGGTATGAAGACTAGAAGGTGTGGGTCCTGTAAACAATGCCCCTATATATCAGAGGCTGAATCTTTAGTTTTGGACAGCATAATTAAAAGTAAGGTATTTTTTATAGGTTGTAACTGTTTGTCCAAAAGGGTGGTCTATCTGGCTAAGTGTCTTGATTGTTCTGTGTTTTACGCTGGCAAGACCAACAGGGCTTTAAGATGTCATATTTACAAACATATATATATATATATATATATATATATATATATATATATATATAGTATTAACAAATACTGTGAAAATAATGCATTGCACAAACATTTGATATCCAGCTCCACATGTACCGGTTTTAATTTTGGCATTTTAGACCAGGTTTCCATTAATCCAAGGGGAGATGATGAGAAAATACTGTTAGAAGAGAAGGAGACAAGGTGGCAGTTAAGATTAAATGCATCTAGGGCACCAGGGATAAATGACCATATTTCCCATTTACAAATTTTAAAACATAGGTGTCTTTTAAATAATTAGTGACACTAGTTTGTCTCCGTCAAAAGTGTGATTTTATTGATACATAAGTATATGTATTTCTTTGCATAGTACTTATGCATTTTTATAATTGAATTTTATTAAATTTGGACCTAAGGGTTTATAGGTGTGTATGTATATATTTTTTTAATAGAAGTATATACATTTTAGTAGCCCATTGTGCTTTAATTAATTGAGTAATTTAATTATTTGTGTAATTACTTAATTGTTGGATTATTATTCGTGTACTATAAAAACTTGTGAGAGATGTTGGCAAACTGTTCTGATGAAGTTCACTTTTAGTGGACAACAATGCTAAATAAATTATTTAATTTATTACTTGGCAGTCCGTTTCATTGCAGGCAATGCTACTTAGTTTATTTCAGATTACTTTCTAAATAACCTAGACAGCAAGAGTTTGCAGGGAGTAAGCAGCACCAGAATTGTGACAGGGGAATCGTTATAGTTAGATTTTTACTTTTTCAGAAAATAAAGGTAATAGAAAAAGTCCATACTGTTTAACGGTTCATGCAAAGAGTGCAAGCTTAGGTCCCAAAGTCAATGAAAAGTTTTTGGACTTGACAATATTAATATTTCTAGCTCTACTGTGATCGAGTAGTTTCTTTTCAAATTTACTTAGATATGTGTTTGTGATAGCTTAAAGTTATTTGTTCCTGTATAAACAATGGGTCAGAAATATTATATATCACTTTTCTAGCTGTTATTAGCAACTGTTTCCCTCTCCTTTAATGTTGGTGGACATTGTAACAATACATGTCTAGACAGGATTTTAAAGACTAAACTCACACCAAATAATCTGTAATACATTAAAAACAAGGAGAGTGAAGTCAATTGTTTTTTATGTTTTTTTAAACCTTACTAATCAGAATCAAGTTCAGTACAAAGAAATAAGCAAGCAAATAAACAAAAATAATTACAAAAAGTTAATATACTGCAAAATTCCTCCTTAAGTTACATAACAGTAGCACAAAAGTATAATAATATTTGTTTTATACTTAAGAATCGAAACAGTCAGTAATTTTATATTCAATAGTCTGATGTGTAATTTAGCTTAACATGCCTTGATAGCTGTAATCCAAGTTATTTTAACACATTTTATACCACTTTAAAAATGCATTGATCCACTAATCCTTCTCCATCTAAACCTTTGCCCTCTTCTATATGTGTCACCAAAAGATCTACTGAATGGCTATGTGTGTGTGTGTGTGTGTGTGGGGGGGGTCTGACTGACAGGCATTAACTTTTTATTTCTCCATTACACATCACCTTAATTCTGATATTTCTTCATGTAACAGGTGCTTCAGTAATCTATTTCCTAAACACCATCTATCTCCCAGTTTTACCTATTTTGAGAACAGCTACTTTATATACTCCCATAACAAACTAACATAATTACTCCAGAACTTTTCAGCAGCTGACCATTAATAACATAATCTCAGGACTGAAAAATCCAGATAGGGTGCTGGTCTATCTATAGGGTGCTGGTCTATCACAGAACACACACACACACACACACACACACACACACACACACACACACACACACACACACACACACACACACACACACACACACACACTTATGACATCATAGAACACTCAGAATTACCAATCAAGCTACTACACTATGAGGGGTGAAATGAAACTCCAGACTCTAGAGAAAATTACCAGGGACACATAGAATATTTGCAGACTCCACACACAGAAGACACCACAGCAATCCTACTTGCTGTACTGTTGTGTCACCTCACACCCTCTTCATTCAGAGCATAATTATAACTTTATATGTAATTAAATTTCAGTTAATAAGTACATACTGAAAGAAGCACAGGGCCCCAATGTACCACTGATTGGGCGCAGTTTTGTCTGAATCCAAAAAAACATTTGCACATACTTGTGCTATTAAAAACTCCTCATAAAGTACTTATAATTTGTTGATTCCTAACAGTTTACAACTTAATCACAACATTTTAACAGATTTGTCATATGAAAACAATTACAAATGATCATCATGAATATCAGAGATTTGTTGTCAGGAAGAATGACCATGAAATATTCAACACAAAATAGTATATTTTCCTCATTCTGGACACGTCATGTGTAATGTAACTTTGAAACACTTGTGTTCAAGGTCTGCACTTTATATGAAGGACATACATAGCTACATAACTTTGCATAGAATTCAAATTCAGTTATCATTTTCAAGATCGATACAAAACATAGTCAAATGTAAAACAAACTGACCATCATTTTGCCAGTAGGAAAACTCTTTGCATCTATGACCTTGTAAGTAACAATGCAAGTTAAAGTACATGCTAGTTATTAATCTCTAACAAGTTAAACACAAATACTACATTTAGATAAAAAAATGTAGTGGCTATTTAAAGGCGGGGAATACTTTGCTGTCCTTTCTGAGGGGTAGACCCTATTGGCCGGAGTTGTAATTATTTTCTTATTGATTCATTTATGTTTACACTCAACAATTAGTGATGGTGCTGTCTTTGGAATGCTGTACTCAACAGATGCAGGTACTTTGATTTTCAGATTGCCTCCTAGGAATCTTAATCAATTCTTCCTCCCAATTTTATCTGTATAAATTGTAGAGTTAACCGGTGGTACATTGTTGTATGTCTGAAGCTGAACCACTAGCTAGTATAGATAAATAATTTACTACCTACTTGGTATTGGTGCTCAGACCATATTTTCTTCTGGCCACAGTTCCTAGTATACCCCATATCAATACCTTAACTATGAGCCAAAATGTTTCCCTTAATTGCATAAAGAGGCTGTGGTTTGCACTAAGAAGCCTTGCTCTTTGTCTGTAGATTATATCATTCATTTATGTAAATAGTACTCCAGTAAATCAACTCTAAACCTCATAGGCACTAATTCCCCTTTAATCCACATTAGTTAGCATCTAGAATCAAGTATTTTTAATTTCCAGCTGTCTCTGTAGCCAGCATAGATGAAATGGACATCCTGAAACAATGGAGTAATTGTCTCATGTTTACTGACAACCACCTACTACTTAAACTGATACAATGTGTAACAGATGCAGTTATATAATGTTATTGGAAGTAAAGGTCACATGAAGCCACCACAAAATACCAGGCAGACTGTCAGCACCACAAAACACCACACTAAACCAATTACATATGGCTCAGACAAATCACATAGATCTATATATGCTGAGACTCTTAAAAGTTATCTAAATAAACCCCAAAGATATCCTAAATGTATCATAAGAAACAAGTACCCCAAGCAACCTCACAAATACACCACACAGACATCACCCACCTTGAAACATACATCAGATCGATACAGTGTCTCAGTTTAAAAGCTCATAAGGCAAACCTTCACACAATCCAACATCACAGTCATGGGTGACTTCATTGTGAGACACACCTATGCACCAATCACCAGGCTATGCAAGGAGAGGGTCACGGTCAGTTGCCTATGAGGTGCCAGGATTCACCACATCACACATGCACTCAAGTCCCTGCACCACAAGTACATATAACAATGTCATCATGCACATTGGTATTAATGATTTCAGACATACCCCCCAGACCAAGTTCAGGCTTCTAGAAGGAGAGACATTTCCATGTGGTACATTTGGTTGGGAAACATGGCTGAAGTGACATTCAGCTACAGAGACATTTGGCTCCTGCAAATTCCTTATGGCCAAAGAGAAGCATGTAGGTCCATGCCCTCAGCTTCATTAATCAAATACACAGGGGGAAAAATAATGTCCATAGCCCCCCCAAGGCACAAAGAGACAGAAGACAGTAGTATGTCAAGCCTGGGCGGTAGGCTGCTCTGTCAGCATGTCAGTTGCAGTAAAAATGCAGTGTGCAATGGGCAGTTTCCTTATTATTGGTGTATGTGGACCATTACTGTCTTCACTGTGTCTAGGGAACACTGTCTAAAGCACATACTTGAGCATAAGTGTGACTACAGTAGCATGCAGGATTTCCTCTGTGCTGTAGCACACCTTTACACCTTTACATTCAGTACTTACATTAATATGTACTGTGCACCAATCACAACACACATTACTTCCCCTCCCCTCATTCATTTGTTTTTTGAAGCTGTGGGTGTGATGCTGCTTTCTTCTCTTTGCCTATAGAAAGTTTGCATCAGCCATACATCTCTGCAGCTGAGTGTCACTTCAGTCATGTGATCCCAATCAAATGTACAGCCGGGGAAAGTCTCATTTCCTAAGAACCTACACCCCTTGACCACATGAATAGAGACATAATGGAGCTCTTGGAGTATATGTATGAGGAAAATATGGACCTAGACTTGAGTAGCATTTTGCCATCACCAAGAATTATACCTTAATATGAACAAAAGATTATTTACTTCAATGATTAGCTTAACTTCTGGCATCATTCAAAGAGGGTATAATGTATATCTTTCCAGGACGAGATGGTAGACAGTCTGAAATGCTTTGCCAGGGATGGCCTAAACCTATCCCCCAAGGCTTTAATATATTGGCTTAATCCTTAATTCTTAATTATTCCCCATAGTGCCTTTTATAGGTAATGGCAGTCTTCTAAAGCTTTCAACATAACAAAACAGTATCCAGATAACATAAAGGTATTACTGATCAATGCTAGGAACCTAAACAAAAATTAAACTCCCTACACACACTCTTTACCCTTTGTAAACACATGCATTATCATGGACACCTTGCTTAAGACCAGTGACAGCACTCCCTCAGAACAGGGTTACAATGTCTACCCCATGTTCAGGCTATTGCATTAGATGAAGACACTAAAGGCAGCGGTGTCTCCATACTCTTAAAGAATTCACATCCAGACTCATTAGACAAAATAATGACATGGAACTTCTCCATGTCCAACTTACTATTAACAAAACTCCTTATCATAGCAGAGCTAACAATAAGACTCCTCTATGTCCTTCTCGTTCCATACCTCCTACCAAATTAGTATGGCATCCCTATACATTAAGCCAAACATCAACAACACTTTGATTAACAGGGAGAGTTGTATATCCTCCAATTTGTATGCCCAGAAATTTCTGGACTTCATCAATATAAACTCTCTGGACCAGTTAGTCTGCACCACAACCAACATTGATAAAATCCTGGACTTAGTCCTTACCGATATTGGACAGCTTTGCTCTCCACCAATTACCACTTCCTTCCTGGTCAAACTAAGCCACAAATAAATCTCACTGAATGGATGGATCAGAAGAACCAACTCAAAATTTGTATAGATAGGTCTGAAGTTTTCAAAAAATCTTATTATTTATTTGTTTTATGTGCCCTAAACATGCTGAATATTCCAGTGAAGCAAATTAATTCTAAGTGGTTGGCAGATGAATTTTGTTTAGCTAAGGTGAAGCTAAAGTGTCCTGTTACAGCTCATTCCACTTGACATGTGTCTCCTGCAGTCTTCTTCAGGATTGTCATCAGGAGAGAATCATAAAACAGGCATGTGGTTTACAGTCCATAAAATTACCAGGAACTACATCACAGATAATACGTTTGACAGTAGGCAGTCTTTCTGGGTATGTTTGGCAATGCATTTTCCTAATTACAGATTTTGCAGCTTGCTATGTAAGGACTTAGAATAGCAGGACTGGGGGAAGCAATGTAAACAGCTCTGAAAAGAACAAACAGTAAAAGCATATATTTTCAGTTCATTACTGTTCCTCCAATTACTTCTGACATCTGTTTCCATCATACAGTTTATATTCACTTATTTCATGTTGTTTTTTCCAGTTCTTGTGTTATGTTGACTTGTGCTTACTGGAACATGGATGTGAGGTATTGTGTCAGCCTATCAGTTGACTTGCCAAACATAGGTACAAATAAAAGTGACCATGATCCATTCCATCATCTTATGAATGGTACAACTATGATGCTTCACAGAATCGATTTGTAGGGGCTCAGTTTTAGGTTCATTATTGCAGACAGTGGAAATTTCTACATATTTATTATCATCGGACTGATGGAGGAAACTGAACTTAATGGAATCTATAGTTCAGGGTTCTTTCTTTGGAGGTCCTAGCCCAGAGATGTGAGTGTATGCTTCTCCTTACAATCCAATTGGCTGGCAGCTAGGGACTGGCTATATGTCTCACCAAACATAAATGATGGGGAGGGGTTCATAGCCATTTCTTTTTTGTCTTTCTGTCTCCTTCCACTGACCATCAACTCTTCTGCCGTGGTCATCCAGCTGGTCCAGCTGTTTTCCTTCAGCCACTAGGCTCAAGGTTCCACTGAATTTTGTGGTTTTCTGGTTGTATTTTTGGTTCATATGGTTTCAAACAAAGGAAACCCGCTCTTTGATGTAAGCACTCATTCTACCCCCAGTAATGGGGACAAAGGATTAATGGTCTTGGTTTTAAAGACCATGACTGATATTCAAAAGACTCTGCAATGCCTATTGCCTGACAGGAATACAGAACATCTCAGATAATCTAGTTCAGATGGGGACATTGATACTGTAGTGGACTTTAATGTTCATACTGTGCCTGCACAATGTAATCGAATGGAAGAACTTCAGACCAACAATTTTGCTTACACAGACATTGCTTCTGTGTTCAGTAATGTTTCTGATCCTTTTGTGGTCTCTGACAAACCAGTAAGTACTGCAGAACTTACACTTTACAAAGAGAAATGTGAGACCCTTAGTAGATTGCTTAAAAATACAAGAGGTTAGACTTGGAAAATAAATATTTTCAATGTTGTATTGAATTAAAAATAGTCCCAAAAGGGTTAAGGTTCTTTAACTGTCCCAATGGTGTAGAACCAACAAATCCCTTTTATGAGACTTTGAAAAAATGTTTTAATACTGCTGGTATTAATTTTCTAAAATGGCTCATTGACAATAACAGCGGTTTACTAGCTGAATTAAAAGAAAACATTACTCAACTTGATCAATGCATCCAAAATGACTTTCATAATAAAACAAGTGAAAGAAGAGAATATCAAAGTATTTTAGAAGAAGTTGGAAAGTATGAAGAGACCTGTTATTAAATGTAAACGTTCTAAGCTGTTAAGGGATGTAACAGCTTATGAAAATAATTCAGCTTACCCTGTGTTTGAAAATGTTTGCTAAAAATGTTAAATCAGCAATTAATACCAATAACAAATACAACGGTGGTTTCAGAAGTAAAAACTGTAAAATGGGTGAGTTCTGCTTTAAGATAACAGGGCAGGGACCTTCAATGGCCAATTATCACAATTTGAATTTAGGAAGTGATAAAAGTTCTACCTCTGTAGTGGATCTGGTTTGCCATGAAGCATCAGCTGCCTCTTCTTATGCTGAGACTTCAGTGACAGCCTCTACTAGTAACACCACTGATTTAGGAGCTAGGCCGAAAGTTTTTTAAACTCAGAAATGGAAGGGAAAGGTCCCAGAATCAGAATGGCAAAGAAAAAGGACAGAATGGCTTCAGACCCTTACATAGACAGTTAAGAGAACATTACAATGTTGCTGACAATGTCATTAATTTATCTAGCTTTGTTCTGAATGAAAATAATTGCAAAATTTTAAAACTTGGTTTGAATTTTATACCATCTAAAAAAGTCAATGTATGTAACACTTTGTTGAACTTGGAGAAATACGTTAGGTCTTTGAATTTAAATTTCATTTTAAGAGATGTTAACATGAATAGCAGTTGTTTTGTTAAGCCTTAGTCTTTTAACCTTATGCTTTCTCATACTTTAAAAGTATTTGAAATTGTTTGTGAAAGACAGATAAGGGAAGTGCTGAATCGTGATAAT
This sequence comes from Protopterus annectens, assembly GCF_019279795.1. NCBI lineage: Eukaryota > Metazoa > Chordata > Ceratodontiformes > Protopteridae > Protopterus > Protopterus annectens. Next base: position 1,114,737,052 of record NC_056743.1, on the reverse strand, counting down.
TTAACAAATAGAAATAAGTATTACAACCCTACTAAGGATGATAAAAAGGCTTTAACTGAACTAATGAATAATGAAAAAAGAATTATGAAAAGTGATAAAGGGGGAACCCTTATAATAATGGATACTGAACGTTATGTTAATAATATTGAAAACATGCCAAACAATGTGCAAGAGTATGAGCAAGTGAATTTAAATGTTAACAGCAGTTACAGGATGATTTATTCATTCTTATTTGAGAATTTTTGAATGGTAATTTGGATAAAACTATGTATAACTTCTGTAACATCGAAAAACCCAGACTGGAGGTTTTGTTTGGAATTCCAAAGATTCATAAAAATATAACAAACTCCCCTTTTAGACCCATGGTATCTGCCCCCAACTATATAACTGAAGATGTTTCTTTAATGGTTGACTACTTTTTCAAGCCTTTAATATTTAAACTGGACTCTTACCTTAAAGACTCATGGGATTTTTTGAATTGTTTTAGAAACTTTTTAGCAAGTGTTGTGTTTGACCCAAGTAAATACATTTTATTCACAGTAGATGTGGTATTTTTATTTACTTGTATTCTACACGTTACTGGTGTGGAACATGTTAGACAGTTTTTAAACAGATTTTCTGAGTTTTCTAATGATCAAGTTAATTTCTACTGTGAATTGCTGGAAATATTATTAAACAATAATTATTTTATGTTTAATAAAAAGATTTTTAGACAGATTAAGGGAGTAGCGATGGGGTCCCCTGCTGCCCCCTCTTTTGCCAATATGGTAATGGGTTGGTGGGAGTACCATATTTTGTATAGTTTCTTCAACCAGTTCCAGGTTGTTTTTTACAAATGATTCGTGGACAACTTCAGTTTTGTAATAGAAGGTCATTTAGATAGAGTCCACGAGTTTGTAGGACCCTTAAATTAGGGCTCTGAGTTTTTGAAATTCACTCTTGGAGATGTGGGTTGAAAGTTAATTTTTTAGATGTTAATTTAGAATGGGATTTGTGTTTGAATAGGTTTGTCAGTCGAATACATCGTAAGGACACATTTACAAATAGTTACTTACATTACCAGAGTTCACATCCTTCTTTTATGAAGAAAAATATTCCATAGGGGCAATTCATAAGAGCAAGCCGTATGACTAGTGAAAATTCACATTTTTTAGATGAAGTAAAATGTATTATTCATTTATTTCTTGAAAGGGGCTATCAAGAGGTTCAGTTAAGAAACACAGCTGAGTTTATTAGCAAAAGGATGTCTCATTATCCCCCTATTCTTGTTGTTCCATTTGTTAATAACGTTAGTAATAAAATCAATAAAGGACATACATACTGCAATTTGGACATGACAGTTGATTCAGTGCTCATTCAAAACATTATTAAGGAAAATTGGAAAATGTTGGAAGGAAACCAAGACCTTTTTAAGGTAGTTGGAATTAGACCTTACACTGTAATTTAACATTTTTATTTGAAAAAAAAAATTAAGTATCAACTGGTAACAGGTTAACTAATTGTAATATAGCCCTAGGTATGTTTAAGTACGGTTACTCTAATACCTGTAGGTAAATATTAGAAGGACCAGCTATACGTTTAGCACACTTGCCTTATACTATCAAAGTCCCTGGTCATTTCAATTGTAAAAGTAAATGGGTTGATTTATATTGGGATGTGTTCCCAGTGTGGTGCCTTTTACATTGGGATGATCAGTCGTACATTACATACTAGAATTAGGGAGCATTATTACGATATAAAAAAGAAAGATGTTAAAAATAGTTTTTATAAGCATACACTTAGATGCCCTCAGTACAACAAATTTCTGTTTTCAGTATTGGAACAAAAGGAACTGGATGTGAAGGATGGTGATTTTACAACTCTATTAGAACAAAGAGAAGCTTTATGGCAAATAACATTAAATTCTGATCGAGAACCTGGGTTAAATGAGGCTGTGAATATTAAATGTTTTTTTAAACCACCGTAGGGTGTATGTTAAAAAATTATTTTGTGATATTGGTTATTTGTTTTGTATTTTTACCTTGTTAATTTACTTTAATGATGTCATAATTGAAGTGCATTTTTATTGGTTAATTCTGATTACTTAAACTTGTATTGTTAGTGAGTTAATGTTTTTGTTTTTTTCTGAACAGGTCTCTGATGAAAGTGAGTAATAATTGCAAGTTTACGCTAACTCGACAAAATATCTCTTCAGCATGTCTGTACAAAACTTATATGACATACAGTTCTAATGAATTTGTAACACAAGCATCTTATACAGATCGTGTTGATATTCACAAATCACATATAATTATTTACAAAATTCCATATAGTGCTGGCAGTACCTCCCTTTGTCACACAGCACTTCAGCAAAATTGAGGGTCTTTGGTACTAAACTACTAAGACACAGTAGGAATGCATCACTATCCTAGTAACTAAAGTATGAACCTATGTAAGCCCAATAGCCCATGCAGTTATAATTCAAACTCTGACTATGTACCTCACACTAGATTAGTCCCAGACCATTGCTGCTTGGTCACTACTGATATCTCACCCAAAAATAAAAACTAAAAATAAAAAATATTCTTTTGCTGCAGTCTTGCTTTATGCAGTGAACCCCTGATGTTAATTAAACAAGCAATTGTAGCTCCCTGTAAAAAGTGAAAACAGTGCCATATGTCAACTTCCGCTGATAATTAGCTGCAGCACTGCAATAGAAGAACTGAAAGAGACAGAGCAAATTATTAGCACACAACAGACAAGACATTTTAAAATAACTGAGTAATAGTTCTCTGTTGTGCACATGGGCTGTGTGGTTTTATTGATTATAAATCAAACCAAGTGTTGAAGTGTTTTCCTTGTCTCAGATCATTTGTAATAAATAAAAGGATAAATATATAATCCCACTCTGAAAACATCAAAGAAACTAGAAAACAAAAGAAAATAGAAAGAAGATATTTCAAGTTTAAATCAAAATGAGTACCAAGAAACATTGTGTAGTAATGTAAACAAAAATTGTACTTGCTACAAAGAAGCAATCAAAGTTGGTTGTGTACTTCAGCTGAATTATAAAAGTGCAAATAAGCATCTAAGTGTCTCATCAGAGTTAATGCAAATTTAATTTTGTCGTGCAACTGCTAATCTTTAAATGCAAGCCAAGTCATGACAAGATGAGTAAAAGAGATATCCAAATACCTTTTCTTATAAAAAACATTCAGTATATCATTATATATGTTGTACACAACAGTATAATATGTGGAAACAACGTTAGAACCAACGTAAAAGATGTATAAAAAACAACGGAACCAAACGTAAAAGATATAAATAATATAAAGATAAACCAAAAAGAAAAGATGTATAAACAACGTTAGAACCAACGTAAAAGATGTATAAACAACGTTAGTATAATATGTGGATCTTATTTTCACCATATCTTGGATAGCAGAGAACACTGTGACTTTATGACAGATTTAACAGCTTTTTAATGTATTGGTTTGTGTACTAGTTGCACATAATTTTAAAATTTTGGAACTCAAAGCATATCCCAGTTAATGAAAACACCCTGCTATTTTTTTAAAAAAATGGACACATTACACACGCTATTTTGTCATTTTATACTTGACTATTAAAATGCTTGCCCGTAGAAAGGTAAGATGAAGTTTCAGTGTGGCATAGATTTGTACACAGTTCACCATTTTATCATTCCTTTTTCTGACACAGTAGTCATGCCAACCCTCTGGACTACCTCTGTTGATCTTGTCCTTTTGTTCTCCCATATATAAATAAGAGACCGTCTTTATATGACTTTTATCCAGGCAATTTTAGAGGTTTTTCTAATATTAATCCAAGCCTACCCTATTGGCAGCTGACATAGACACTCACAAAGTGAAGACTCACAATAGTATTCTGAAAGCACAGAAATGTTTTCACACGTCATGATGGTTACATTGCATGTTCATTGTTTGGAAGGGTGACATGCATGTATCTAGTTCAAACACACATGGCTTGCTGTGACAGCTGCCCTTCACTGACTGTCAGCAGCAGTGTGGACTTCATTACTGTCCTCTCCTTAGGAGAAGTGAGCTGACATTGGTTCTTACCCTCATCCCCTCTGGCTCATGTTAGCTGAGAAGCAGTCAGGGCTTCTCTCCCCTGCACCATAACAGTGGTCTCTAACATTATCAGGTCTTGCACAGAGGTGTACGCAGATAATCATTTGATAAACAGGTAAGATAAGCTATCTTGTTGACACTTTTTAGCTATGAACCATATAAGGGCAATGAAAAAGGTAAAGAATATATACACAGATGATTTAAAATAGTTAAGTCAAACAGCATACCTTTGGGGGGAGTGGGAGGAAAGTAGAACCCTCAGAAGAAAGTAAAACAGCTGGGGAATATGAAAACTGCAAAAATAGTAACTGGAAATCAGAAACTGCATTTCCAGACCTGATATAGAAATGATGAACATGCATAAAGATACAAGAAAATTTTACCAAATTAAATGCATAGTCATAACTGCAGTAAGTCATAAACTTTTAGGAGAAAATTTTCAGAAAGCTCATCTTATGCATCTATATGATAAAATTAGAGTTGCATCAGGCACTTCAGTATTAAAAAAGTGATTTCACGTTTATTGCATTTGCATTAAATGGCATTGCTTGTTTGAAATCAGATTTTTCAACATTAATATGCAGAGACAGTGTAACTGGCATTCACAGACAAGCACTGTGCACCTGCGCAGAGCTAATATTTGAGGAGGCACTGCATGAAGTACTGGAGAGCAAATTAGAAATGCAGCAGGCAGGGGGATAATGCCTGCATATCAACAAAAAGACACTGTAAGACAACGAAGGCACAGCAGTAACAGCACTGCTCAGCTACTATGTGGCAGGACCAACACTGCAGCAATACTGAGGGCCAATGAGAAGGATATAGGTGCTAAGGTAAGCTACTGTTCCTAAGTCAGCGCACACCAATGTGTGTGATGCTGTGACTTATAGCTGCAGCTAGCAGTTGGCCACCACAGTTAGGAAATCACAGATGAGGACAGCAGCCAACAAAATGAATAATGAGGGTTTGTGCAAGTGGCAGCCATGTTAATCATACAAGCAGGGAGGAAATGGAGTGGACAGGAAAGTAAGAAATGGGGAATAGCTAGGAAATGTAAGTACAGAAGGGAAGCCATAAGGCATGAATGATGTGCAGGGAGAAAGAGTATTTTTTTTGTGGAGGGCTAGAGGTTATTTTATAATTCTCACAAAGGATGGCTGTGTGTGTGTGTGTGTGTGTGTGTGTGTGTGTGTGTGTGTGTGTGTGTGTGTGTGTGTGTGTGTGTGTGTGTATAAGATAGAGGGAAAAGGGCAGGTAGCATAAGCAGACAGGCAAAGATGGGACACAGATACAGACTGGGGTGGTATACACCCAGAAGGTGGGGAAGAAGAATGATTGACACATGATTGACATGTACCTGTAGATGGTGGACATGTGGTAATGAGGAGAGTTGGACAATGAACAAGGAATGGTGAATGACACAGAAGGGAGGGAACATATCAGGAAGGGTATAGGTGGCTCATATTATATTAGCCTGCCAGGCCAGCCCAGTGATCAACTAACTAAAGGATTACTCATCTGGGTGGCTGATGGCATGGGCCTGTTACCCTTCTGGAGACCCAATAGGCAGGTCCTGGTAGTTTCTCAACTCCACCAATGACCTCAGCCAACAAAAAGACTAATCAGGATATGTTGGGATTATTAACAAACTCTCCAAATTCAACAATAACCTATACATAATTTGCAGGATTGATTATTGGCTGTCTGGCAAAACCTGTACTGCTAAGATTGGGTGTATTTGCCTAGACAGAGAAATATCACTAGTAGGATACTGCAAGACTTTGTACAGGGTGCCCTCCTCTTTGGTATACATTTCTGTGACATAACAAGCTGATATCAAGGGAAAGAGGTAACCATATTTGATGATGATTGCAAACAGGAGGGTGTTTATCAAATCCCATTCTGATACTCAAATTCTTGAGCATGGCTGGACTAAACAGATGCTTAACCACTACCACTAAGAAATGCAGCATAGCTTCCATTGGTAAATCTAACATCACTACTGCTTACCACATTGTCAGCATTCCGTTTAAATCTGGCACAGTTATCAGGCTCTTGGGTACATATGTTAATAACAGACTCTCCTTTGACCACTATGTCTCAGTGGTAGCTAGAAAATTCTTCTACTTTCACAGTTTATCCTTTGTGTAATCTCCTCAATCTCCAAAGAAGTTATAATCCCACTTTATTCTTCCATCAGTGGGCCCATTATTGAATATAGTGCACTCATCATGTGCCTCACAAAGGACATAAACCAGTTTGAGAGACCTCAGCATTTCCTTACCAAAAGATCTCAGACGTTATACACTCTAGTTACTCTGATAGACTAATGTTCTGTCAGCCTACACAGTGTCATACAGACTCCTGAGGGGTGATCTCTTCTTAGCTTTCCATGCTGTGAATGACCAACCACTGTTTGAACTCCTTCTCCTAAAAAGAAAAAATGGCATGGCAAACACCCATTCTACAGACCACAATTGACACCATCAGATCAGTAAGAGCAGATAGCATGACAGATAACTAAGCCAATATGTACCCATTTTTTTGGAATAGGCTGCCCTTACCATCGACCAGAACACTTCCCTGGCAATCTTCAAAACCAGCCTGGATGACTGGATGGGAGATCACAAATGAAAGAAATTATGGAAAATCGACTTAATGGGGGCACCTCTAGTTTCCTATCAGTACTGGGTGATGTGGCTAAACTTCTTGTTATTCACGTTTGGTAATAAGCTTAGTAAGGACCTATGAACCAGAAGGCACTCAACACTGTCAAGGTAAATATCTGATTGTCAGCCAGCTTTGTCAGTGAACAGCCCCTATGACTAATGATGAGAGACTCTTCTGGTCTACCTATAGGGGATGAACCTTCAATCCCTTATTTACCAGAGACAGAGTGGACCAGGACCCCTTCTAGTAGGGGAGGGATCATCATCCATCTCCTGATTGGCTGACCTGGTAGCCATTGGTGACATTGTGTACAATGCAGGAGCAGCTGGTAAAGATCAAAGTGAATGTGGCTTCTCCTTCTCCTCCTCCTTCTTAACTAGGCAAGCAAAAAGATGACACATCGAGAAGAAAGTATCACACACATATGCTACAGGCACAATTGATGTTGTGGAATAAACTGTTATAGAACACATAAACACCTCTCTACCTGTAGAGGTGATCTTGTAATTTGTGGCATCCAAACATGTTAAGGAGGTGCTCTTTTACAGCTGCAAAAACAAAACAAAACACAACATACATGTAAGCATACATGCACACTATTGAACACAGTATAAGATAATGGTAGTACTTAATAAATAAATGTTTACAGTGCATCTCTATCTCACTATCCTGAATCTCTGCCTCCCACTGTTGGAGCAGGTCAGTGTGGCCACCACAACCAGAGGCAAATACAGCTCCCAATGAATACAGGCTCCTATGGAATCTTGTAACTACCACAACAAACACTTAGCACTGCAGAGGTAGCAGGTGAATAAATGCATAAAAAGCCCAGGGATTGAAAAACGAACTTTAATCCAAATCAGCACATAGGTTCATAAGTTCATAGGTTCATACTAGGCTATCTGCCCTAGGGCATTTATAAGCCTAGCCAGAGTGTGTTTGGCTTTCGCCACCCATTTTAAATTAATTTTGCTATGCCCTTTTTCGAGGTTAGTATACTGTGCCTCTGTCTAACAGTGACACAGAAGTGATACCCGGGGTAAATCTACGATCTCCCATCCACTCATCAAGATTCCTCTTGAAGAGGGTCAATGAGGGACTCTGCCTAACCTGGACTGGGATTTTATTCCAGAGTGACGGGAGCCTCTGGGTTATGAATCTGTCCCTCCAGCATGTCCTATTTATTTCAGTGCTGAGGTTCAAGTCTCTCGAGTGCATAGCTCGATGGGATTTTCTGAGGTGCAGCATGTCCATTAATTCCGGGTTGGACATGGCTTTATACGTCAGGCACAGATCGCCTCTGAGCAGGTGGTATGCCACTGAGTAGAGCTGGAGTTTATTTATCCGGGCAGCATATGGCATCTGTTTGAGCCCTTTGATCCTCTTGGTGAGGTAATTTTGGGGTCTTTCCAGTTGCTGCAGGTGCCTGGTAAGGTACTTCCCAAAAGGGGCATTGTACTCAGTTATGGGCCTGATGAGGGATGAGTAAAGAGGCACGATGACCTCCCCTGATCTAGATGTGAATCCCTTCATGATTAGGTGGGCTATATAAAATGTTTTTCTAACCACTTTGGCCATGTGGTTGTCAAATGAGAGATTGCTATCAACTTGGGTCCTCAGGTCCCTAATTACTTCTTCCATACTTAATGGATTACCACCTATGTGGTAATTTGTGGGCACTTTGCTTTTGCCAAAGGGGATGACTATACACTTTTTGGTGTTTAGCTTGAGGCCATGGCTCTGGCACCAGTTGTCTGTTTCTATTAGGCCCTTTTGGAGGATGCTTGTGTCGGCTGGAGAGTCGATTATGACGCCCAGTTTGCAGTCATCTGCGAACTTGGTCAGCCACAGTCCTTCCGTGTTGGCCTGTACCTCCGAGAAATATATACCGAACAAGAGAGGTCCCAGGACTGAGCCTTGTGGGACACCACTTGTAACTGGTTTGGAGTTTGACATGGCTTCAGCAATTCTAACCATGTGGGTTCTGTCTTTGAGCCAGTTTGCAACCCATCTAGTGACATAGGGGTTTATATTTAAGCTGGTGAGCTTATCTATAATGCCCGAGTGGGGTATTGTATCGAAGGCTTTTGCGAGGTCCAGGTAGGCTGTGTGGACCACCTTCCCCTCGTCAATGGCCTTGGTGACTGTTTCAAAGAAATCGACCAGGTTTAAGAGGCATGATCTGCCCTTAACAAAGCTGAACTGGGTAGGATCCAGTGTCTGTAGGTCCCCAATATCTTTATTTATGAGGTCCATGATGATCCTTTCCATAGCTTTGCAGACCAAGCTAGTCAGGCTAATGGGGCGATAGTTTCCAGGATCTGTTGAGGCACCACCTTTGTGGAGCGGGGCCACTGTTGCTGTACACCACTCTTTGGGTACATATCCTGTAGTAAGGCTGAGATTGAACAGTAGTTTTATGTTTGGGTTTAGCTCTTCTTGGAGTTCATGTAGGATGCAGCCCAGGACACCATCTGGTCCCATTGATGCTGTGTTTTTTGCTTTGGAGAGGGAGGCTCTTACCTGAGCATCTGAGATGTCAGGGGGGCAGCACACTGCTGGGATAGATATTTGCCCTTTTGATGGGGAGGGGTGGAGAAGTTTGCGCTGAACCTGTCAGCTAGGATGTTGGCAATGTCTGTGGGTTCGGTGTATTTTTTGTCATTTTGGACTAATTCTGAGCATATCTGGAAATTCCAAACAAGGTTCCTGACATAACTAAAGAAAGCCTTGTGATTATCCTTAGTGCCTTGTGCAATTTTTCTCTCTAAGCTGGCCTTTAAGACGATTTTATGATTGCCCGTAGTTTTTTGCTAATCCTGATCAGAGATGCTTTCCCTTTTTGGGATTTTGCTCTGTCATGTAGTAGCTTCCTCCTTCTATTGTATAGTTTGTTTATGGATGGGGTCCACCAGACAGGACGTCTGCCTTTGGAGGATTGGGTCTTGGTTTTATTTTGGATTCCATGATCCATGCATTCCTGAAGGTGTTCATAGAATGTGTTTATAAAGGATTCTGCGGTCTGGGCCGTATTTTCCACAGGCCCGGGGGCTTTGAAGGATTCCACCTCAGTTTTGAGGAGTGTGAAATTTGCTTTAGAGAAGTTTTCCACTGTGGTTTTCTGGGCAGGGGGTGGGGTCGGGATGTGAATATCCAGTGAGATTAGTTTATGGTCTGATCTTACCAGTGAGGGATACACTTCTGGTCTGGAGCATAGTGTCCCCATGTTGGTGATGATCAGGTCCAGTATGTTTTCCACTCTTGTGGGAGTGGTAACAAGTTGTTCCATAGCATTTGAGTTTATAAATTCTAGGAACCTTTGGGCTAGGGTGTTGGAGCTAGAGTAATGCTCCCAGTCTATGTTTGGGTAGTTGAAGTCGCCCAATATAATGGTGTTTGGAGAGACCTTCATATTTTCCAGTGTTCTCAGGAAGGCCGAGTGGGGTTCCTGGGTTTGGGAGGGTGGTCTGTAGCAGGCTATAAACTGGAAGGCAGTTTTATCCACTGTTAGTTGCACATGGATAGTCTCTGATGCTTCGTGCTGTGCCACCAACCTGGAGGTGTGGGTATCTTTGACGAATATTGATACTCCCCCTCCTTTTGTGGTTCGGTCTAAGTTTTGGGGCCAAAAAGCATGGTATGAGGTATAACCTGGTAGTGCTGGGGGGCTCTCGGGAGCCTTGAACCAGGTTTCTGTTACAGCACAGATATCGATGTTCTCCATGCTAAGGAGAGCTTCGAGTGTGTGCATCTTGAGGTTTAGACTTCTGGCGTTGAGTAGCATTACTCTTAGTTTCTTATCCCTTGTGATACCTATGGAGGTGGGTTTGTCTTTTGAGCCTTGCCTAAAAAAGGCACTATGGGGGTGGCAAGAGCCTTTGCCAATATCCGAAAGCCCAGGGGTGACAGGTGCAAGCCGTCCCTAGTGAATCATTGTGGCTTGTCGAGCATGTCATCCCAGGCTGACAGGCATTGGATCCCCTTTGAATGACACCAATACTTAAGCCAATTGTTGAAATTGATCATCTTGTCTTCATATTGTGGCATAATTCTTGGTGAGGGTAAGATGCTACTCAAGGTCAGGGTCATACCGGCCTGGGCTACATGCTCAGAGAGCTCCTCTATGTCTCTTTTCATGTAGTCCAGGGAGGTATGTCTCAGGTCATTCACACCAGCATGGACAATGACTGAGTCATATTTGTACTTGCCTTGGAGTGACCTGAGTGCTTGTGTTATGTGGCGGATCCTAGTGCCCGACAGGCAGCTCACCGTGACCTTCTCCTTGTTCAGCCTGGTGAGAGGGACGTCAGTGTGCCTGACGATAGAGTCACCTATTACAAGTGTATCAGGTGTGTTGTTTAGCCTTAAGAGCTGTGACTGTTCGGCAAACTGGCTTTGTGAGCTATGTGTTGCACGTGTTTTGTTTTGGGGTAGCGGTTGCTTGCGTGTCTGCTTTGGAGGTCTCTGCTGCTTAGGCAGATTTTTATTTAGAGCCTCTGAGTATGTTTTTGTGTGTTTATGTGTTTGGTTTGCTGTCGTGGTAGGTCTATGTCAGACTGGAATTGTAGTGAGTGTGGTTTCCTTCTCCTCCTGACTGGTTACGCCATTACTGAGTTGAGAGAGCTTAGCCTCCAGTTTGGCTATATGGTTGCATCTCTCACATATGTTGGAATTTGGTGGGAGGAGGAGAGGGTTGTCTGTGTACATGAGGCAGTTGTAACATTGCCTCAAGAATCCCAGATTCACCAGCTGGACCAGAGAGGAGATTGACAACTGACCTTTGGACATGCTAGAATAGTATTGGGAATTCCTTTATAATTGAAAAAAGGGGCCAATGGGGAACAAGGTACTCAATGGGAGTTTGTGAGGGTGTAGTGCTTTTAATTTTTTAGTGCTGACTTATATAATTGCTTTAGTGAGCAAGTGCCAGGCTTTAGAGTAGGAATAGGGTGTTTATTATGAGAACTAGACCAGTTCTAAGGGAAAAAGTGAAGAGCAGACTTTATGGAGCCGAGAATGGTTTAAACCCAACTAAGTGGTGCTGCCCAATGCTGCGCTATGCGCAAAATCACGCAAAGCCGCGCTAAAGCAGGTTTTATACAGGGGGACTTGAAAGAGCTAGAAATTGGCCCAAAACGGCCAATAGACTACCAGATTATTGTGCTGGGAACACTCCTCCAGGGATAGATAGGCTGCTCTAAGCTCCCCACTGCCACTGGTGAGCAAAGAAGCCTCCCTTTATCCAAGAAAGGAAATGGGCAACACAGGAACTTTCCAAAAGTCCAGAATACAGCAAAGCCTGTATTTGGACTACTCTAGGTCAGGAAAGATGGGAAACAAGGATAATGTTTTTGTTTTTTTTTTTTTTTTGCAACAAACAGCAGGAAAATGCAATAAATATGTAACACAGGCTAGAGCACTTGAGTGTGCAGCCTCAACAGGTAAATGCAACAAACAGGACAAACTTTAAAAGTGCAGGTGCAAAAACAACTTTAAACAGTTTAAAACAGTTCAAGAAGCAGAAATACTTGCAGTTTAGCTAGATTGGACAGTCGCCCAGGTAGTAGCAGGAAAAAAACACTTTTATCAGGTTAGCAGTCTCTCTTTTAGCCTCTCTGCTGCTAGCACCACTCTGCAGGACCACGAGGATCTTGGCTGAGTAGTATCAAGTGCAAAAACCGTGCCAAAGCGGGTTTTATACAGGGGGACTTGAAAGAGCTAGAAATTGGCCCAAAACGGCCAATAGACTACCAGATTCCAGTTACTATATAACACAGAAGTACTAAGTTGGGTACAAAAACAAATGCAGTGAGACTGTTATGTGTTTATGCTTGTGTGTGTTGATTTGGATTAAAGTTCATTTTTCAATACCTAGGCTTTTTACACATTTATTTGCCTGCTACCTGTACAGTTTTAAGTGTTTGCCATGGTAGGTCAGTGTGGCATCACCTCAGTTCATCATAATAATGATGATACTGTGCCAAAGTACAGATGATGCCAGTAGCATCAGTCAAAACCTGATCCAGACTGCACCTGGAATTCGTGTTCTTACAAGGACCATCACAGTGGCACAACAGGCACTCCTTAAAGTCTCTGATCATGAAGAACAGGAAAATTCTTCTTTCACTGGCATAATATCCAGGAAAAATATTTTTACCACTTGCTGAGGCATGCCCATTTTGTAGGTCCACTCAAGGAGCAGTATGGTAGACTTGTGCACGTGGATGCATTTCTGTGAATCACATTGTGCATCACAGAGCTGGACCACTACTCTATGCATTTACAGATGCTATAAAAACACAAGCATACAGATAACCTGCTTTGTGCTAAATGTGATATGCATGCTTTGCTGCAATATTTATGAGAAGCACATTGTGCACAGGCAACATTTCACAGGCAATGGTGCTATGTAGTTTTATCAGAAAACTGCTTCACTAACTGTCTGCTGTTAGTGTAATATAAAGTACTACTTTCATTTGTACAACACCACTTGCAGCTGTAGGATACTATTTAATCAAATTTGAGTAAAGCTCTGTCCATGCGAAACATTATAGAGTTATAGAAAGCATTCTGCCTACTAAAGTACATCAAACAGATCTACAAACTCTATGATGGCTGTAATAGAGTATGAGATGCATATCTTGTCCCATGTGTAGGTGGGACACATTACACTAGCATGGAACAGTACTGTGGTAATTATAAGCCAAAAGGGGTGTAGCTTCTGGGACCATTTGAGGATACAGGTACAGTACCAAAATGGGGAGTGAGGATGTGCACAGCAACAGCAGTAATAGCTGCAGCTGTTAACCAGGTCCATAAGGAGGGAGGAGGCCATGATAATACTTGTTTATGTGGCACACCATAGAAAATGCATGTACTCATATGGTTTGCCTTCAGGTGCACAGGTACTGACATGGCCTCCATGAAGGAGGCAATGCCAATAAAAGTTCACTAGACAACTGAATGAACTGCTGTTACAGGCCTTCAGCATACATGGCAGGAACTATGGCTGTCATATTCACCTCTCATGATGCTTTCTTATATTGTGGTATTGCAGCCATTCCCCACCATGCAAGTGATTATGACTGCTCCATGCTCATCTCCTAACTTGTGAGGATATGGTGATGTCTGATGTATGGCAAGGCCAATTCTTGCACTGCCCTGCATACCTTTGGTTTGGTACTGCATTCATCATTTGATTATGTGTTATCTGTGTTGTGGCCCATAGTTGTGGACCAAATCATCTGAGGGTTGTGTATCAGGGTCACCAATCAAGGCTCTACAGCATGTCTAGCATCACATGCAATAATTAACAAACATTGTAAAAATATATATTTGTGGAAAACTCACTCAGACTGTGGCATAGACTGCTGTGAGGGAAAGATTAGTTAGTTTCAGCTTTTTTGTAATTTGTATTGATTCATTGCCTTCTTCTATTTTGTATCTTGTGGTGTATTTTCTTTACACTGTGTTTTAATTGTATTCTGCTTTCAGTTACATATTTAAACTAGGAAAAGGACCAGAGCTGTGTCACTTGTGAGTCACACAGAAATTAAAACTTTCCCTACCCCCCCCCCCCCCAGTGGTGTTGAGTTTTTAAACTCAATTGTCTCTGTAGTTGCCCACCCTTATGTTAATTTGTCTATATATTTCTTCCTTCTCCTTTTTCATTGGATATTGCCAGTAAGCACAAGACTATCATTTTGTAAAGTCATACCCATTCAGCTATTTAAACTTCTTGGCCATCCCCCTGTATTCCAAAGAGCCAGTAGAGTAAGTGCCCACTCCCTTCCAATCTGTCTTGCATTTTTAAAATTAATGACTCTTTCCTTTGATTGCTAATAGTTTGTGTTTACCCCCCCCCCTTCGTATCTAACTGCTTAGTGCACACTGAAACCCTTAAGATATTAATCCAGTGTTTCCATCTTACTTTTAAAATCTGCAACATCTATTCCAAGACCACTATTTACTGGAGAGCCCACACTCTGCCTCTCAGTAGTCATCTTGGGATTACTGCTTCTGTTTTGCTCCTGGTGAGAGAAGGAGCATAAGGGCATTTTTTCCTGGACACTGCTAATGACCAAAAAACCTAATAACTGTTTCATAGGTGCTAACTTGGACTTTGTGCTTATATTTTGCTCCTGGTGAGAGAAGGAGCAGAGGGTAGTGATTTTTGACTGCCTATGATTGGGCAGTGAGTACCCTGAGTGTGTGGGACCTTCCTGATTGGTCTGTTTGCTATTCATGGCATCTACCAGGAAAATGCTACAACAAGCCTACAGACCTCTGCATCATCTAGGCCAAGACTGTTGATCACCAAACAGGCTGCGGCCTGCTTCTGATCTTGGGATTGCTGCTACTGTTTTGCTTCTAGTCAGAGAAGAAGCAAAGGGGCATTTTGTATCAGCAGAATGAAGGTATGGTGAGGCACACACTAGTAATAGCCAGGCAGTAGCCATTCAGGCAACTCCCCTCTTTTCATCATTCCTGACAAAGCTAATTCTTTATTTCCAATAAGTACTGCTAAATTATCTACTATCTAACCTAACTTCAGAATATCTCCCTAAACACTTCATCCATAAATTAACAAGGTCTACTTTAGCAGTTCCCCTCAAGTGTTTGGCAGTGCCCTGTATAGACACAGGCTCCCTGAGGTGTATTTTCTTTACACTTTGTTTTGAAAAAGCACCCTTGAAATTTCACCAGTATCCAGTTGCACACAAAGCAACTAGTTTGCAGTGACAAGCGCTGCCCCCACATTTGTAAGACAGGTACTCCTGACATTACTTTATATTTTCACTGCAGCCATCCAGTGAAAAAGGGCCTGCTGCTCTGGATATGAACGGGCATCCTGAGGCAATGTAGAAATTGCCTCATATTTACTGACAACCAGCTAATTGTCAAACAAACTGCCAAGGTTTGTGAGAGAAGTATATCTACAATGTCACTACAGGCAAAGTTTTCACATAAAAGCAGTCCTAATGTCAATCAGGTTGTCAGCAGTACACATGCTGCACCTATGTAGCTTTCCTAAATTCCAAAGACCTCCTAGATGATGTACACATAACAATTCTCAACAGCCCCTAATGTACTAATTCAAAACAACACCCACATCAACGCATACAGCCACATCTCATGGAGCCTCTACTTCTAAGCCCATAAAGCAAGCCACCACACAATTCAACATTCTGGTCATTGGCACCTCCATTGTGAGACACACTAATGTCTGTCTCAACAAGTTGAGTAAGGAGAAAGTCTTGGTCAGTTGCTGATCAAGGCAATACACAGTTGTATGCAGAGCTCAGTGTTAATGGAGCCACCTGTACTGAGCCAGAAGATATACTAAAACTACTGGCGGACAAATTCAAATCTAACTTTACTCCTCTCCCCACTCAACTTCCCCTCTGGAAATACCATCAAATATAACACTCCCTACTATCATTAGGGGAGAGGTCCTCAATGCTCTCTCTAAGGCTAGGAACACTGCTTCTATGGGCCCAGTAAATATACCAAGATGCCTTCTAAATAGCATGAAATATGACCTATCAGGCTGTCTGGAATTGCTATTTAACTGTAGCCTCAAAACAGGCTTTATGCCTAAAGAATGAAGAACAGCAACAGCCATCACTCTGCACAAAGGTGGGTCATCTAGAGACCCTGGAAACTAAAGATGCATAAGTTTCATTAGTCTCATATGCAAAGATATGAAAGAATTATCATGGAAATGATCAATAATGACATAGGAAACCTCAAGACACTAGACTCAACCCAATCCAATTTGGTTTCTTCAAGGGCAGGCCATGCCTAATTAACCTGGTGGATTTCTTTGAGAAAGTCAGCAAAGTAATGGATGATAGCAAAACAGTTTGCACTGCCTACCTTGACCTGGACAAGGCATTTGACTCAGTACCTCACTTGGCTATTGCTGATAAACCCAAGAGGTTAGGTATAAATCCTTATGTCACCTGGTGGATAACCAGATGGCTCACAGACAGGAACCAGGAAATTAAAACTGGGGAATACAATTCTGCAAAGAGGCCACTCATAAGCAGAGTCCCTCAGGGATTAGTTCTGGGACCACTCCTTTTTGGCATCTACTTCCTTGAAGTCAAAGGTAATGTCAAGGGCCTTAGAAGATTGCAAATTAGGAGCAGTCATAACATCCCCCACCAACACTACTTTTCTCTAGGAAGGGCTGACACAGACAAATAACTTGTGCCACTCACAGGGACTAAAACTAAATTCCAAGAAATTCATAATAGTATCCTTTGGGAAGTCATCTACCCCTGATAACTATCGTATTGACAACATACCCCTAATAGTTGACCCAGTGGTCAGGGACTTGGGGGGACAGACATAGACAGTAATCTAGCCTTTGACCATTACATGTCTATAGTAGTGAGGAAATCATTCTATGCTGTTCAAGTTACAAACAAAGGTATGGCCTCTGGGTCCAAGGAGGACATTGTTTCACTGCATTCAGCATTCATCAGACCAATCATTGAGTACAATGTCCCCTTTGATATGTATGTAACCAGGCACTTCCAACAATTGGGACATTCACAGAAGAATACAGGACATAAGTAAGTTGTCCTGTGCAGACCACCTCACAGCCCTATCCTTGTATTCTGTCTCCTACAAGCTGCTGGGTGAAGATCTATGCATGGCATACAAGGTATTGTCAGACCCCCACCCTGATGGACCTACATATCCACAAAACAAACAGCACCAGAATTTCCCAATGTAAACACTTAAACCTTGCCTGTGATATAAATAAAACCTGCTGGAGAGACAGGTATGTATCCCAGAGACTATCCCTTCTCTGAAACAGGCTCCTCATCATGTGAAACAATGTTCCTCCCTAACCTAATTCAAGTGTAACTTTGAGAATTGGGTGGGGAACAGAAAATGCATTCCAGTTTGGCACCTATGTCTCTAATGGACACAGGCATCTGGCAAATGATTCATCTCCTAGGCTGCCACTTGTAAATGTTTCATCTCTCAAGCCCCTGCTTACACTTACCAAGGGTACCAGAAATTGTCAGAGTTTTGGGATTTAGGGCTAGGCTTAAAAGGTCCCAGTGTTCATTAACCTAGTACATACCTTTGAATTTATGAACCTATGTATGACCTGTGCATGATATTGTGTATAGACCTATCTATCTGTCATGTGTGTACCTTGCAGGAACCATTGGTATAGACAGGACTTGTGCCCATGTACAAATTGTGTGAACTTTCTGGGTGGTGTACAAAAATAATGCCTTGGATATTACAGACCATATGTCCATTTTGGTAGTGAAAGCTTCTGTTTATGTATCACAAGCCCCCTGGACATAGTGCCCCCTTGATAGCAACATAGGTACAATCTATGGCTCCTAAGACCTCAGAAAAATAGAATATCTCATAGAAGCCAGCACTGAGCTGATTTTCTCCTCTGCTGTCCTGGAGAACCAGATGTGCTTTTCCATTTTTGTAATACAATGCTAAAGAACAGGTTAAGATTTTACAACGGTTGATGCCTGTGCACTCCAAAGGTTACTGAAAGGTCTCTGTAGCTAATATGTATAATGCTGCACATACCTTTGTGCCCACATAAATGGGCATACCACGCATCCCCCTAGATTTTTCTTGTTGGTGACAATGTTTGACTACATCACTTACAGACCTCCTTTCCAGACAGACACTCTGTTAGTTTGTCTAGGGGTGGTATGCCTTGTGTTGTTTGTATCTCTGTTATTGGTATTAATGACAATGACTCACATCATTGTGGCCCTGACTTTGACAGTGGCTCTCAAAATTTACTGCTCCTCACTATTCCTGGCATGGCTGCCATCATAAAATAAAAATAGAATAGACAAACACCTGGCACCGGACTTTAAAAAACTAAATAAAAACAAGAAAAAATCCAAAATCCACTGTGTCATTCCTTCAAACCAACATTTTATTCCACACAGAATGAGCACTTTCATTTGTTCACATTCAGACTTCTTTAGACTCTGACTACTAGAGCTCATAATATAGTAAAAAAGTCATAACATCATCTAAAACACATCCAATCAAATTCCTTCTTTAGAATTAGTTCTTTCATTTGATCTTAATCCACAAGACACATCCAGTTCAGAAAAATACATGTTCATACAAAACCAACTACTCTATTACCTTTTTCTGTGAATTCAGATAATATTTAAATATTGTCCCTGATTTCGGCCCTTTGTTCCCCATTATTTTTAACTTTGTTTAGAGTCCTTGAGAAAGATATTGTGAGGTATACTTACTAAGTATAATCACAAGTTTCAAAAGAAGAAGGGGGTTATGATAGAATTTTTTTGATCCCTCAATGGTCTTTGCAAATATTAGATTGTTAACCCCACCTCAGTGATGCAGTCCTAACTATGGGCAAGGTCATCAGGGACTAATTAGTGACCTGAGGAATTGGCACTGTAGAAAGTATGGGTGTAGGTCTGTAGGAGGTGTGAGGGATAATGGGGGTGAAAATGAGTCATCTGTTAAGCTCTGTAGATGGCTGGGACTTATAACAGTTCTAGACTAGGTGTGTGGGATAGCTAATCAAGCACTGGCCACCCTGGGCCCAAGATGGGCACATCTTCACAGACCATGGGTCATTACCACCCATACTCACAAATACATCATTCTACAAACACAAGGTGTCAGCCTAATGGAAACTGTGATGCGCAGAGTAGCAGACTTGATGCTGCCAGCTGATAGCTCCACTCTGTGTTTCCACTGCTCCTTCCTAACCTGCCGACCACTAACGTTGTCCAAGCCCCACTAGGAGAAGGAGCAAGAGGAGTAGTGCTGAGCACCTGATGGTCAGCTAAAGTCATGCTGTGGGACACCTCAAAAATGTCAGATTGGTAGCACTTTTCAGTAAAATGCACCACCAATAAGAGAAGTTACAGCTTACAAGTGGGTCACATTTTAACATTAAAAATGGTGGCTCAAAAGACAAGGTAATAAAGTAGTTTCACAAAACAAAAATGTCACTGCACAAGAGAGCTATTCTTTGAATGTCATTGGACAAATTGTGGAATGAATTTAAGGAATGAATGGGACGAAGACAAGGTAGTTGTTATAGAGTAGGAGGAATAATATTGTCTATCTTGTAGGATGTACAGTTTATTGAATAGGTTGAACAATAAGTAGCAGAGTTGAGTTAGTAGGTCTCATCTGTTGTCAGTCTAGATCTGTGTGGTGCTAAAACAAGAAAATAGTTTAACATGCAGAGAAATCATTTTCTGATTATGCATGATTCACACCAACATAGAGAAACACAGAGGCACTTTGAAAACTGCTTGAGGTAAAAGGAAAGTGTATGTGTGTGTGGGTGGGGGTGGGGGGTAAAATGAATGGTGCATTAGAGCATTTCTGAAGTGAAAGCAAATATAGCATGTGAGAGAGATATTCTCATATGCCACATTAAATACCTGAAAAAAATATTACTATAAGCAGGTCAGGACAAGATTATATCATTTTATATATATATATATATATATATATATATATATATATATATATATATATATATATATATATTATATTATATAAATTCAGACAACTAAGAAATGACACCAAAAAATCTATAGCCTTCGACAAAAAGAGCTATTACTTCCACCTACAACAAACCCACCAAAATAGACCTCAAAAGTTCTGGGCACACTCCCCCCCCCCCCATATCTGCCAACGATAAATCCCCTGAAATTATAGCTAACACCTTTAACATCTTTTTCATAGAGACTATCCAATCTCTGTCCAGCAAACTCACTCCTAATGACCCTAATCCAAGCTTAGCCCCTACTAACAACCAAACACAGTTTGGCTTCTAACCTGTACCTACCCATCTAATAGCCATCCTACTTAAGAAACTGAGACCCACAACTCTAGGAGCTGATCTACTCCCTGCAGACTACTTACAAAAGGCTTAAGATGCTATAGCATACCCAGTTTCTATATTGATTAACCGGACTTTATCTGAAGCCACCATACCCACCATCTGGAAAATCTCCCACAATATACCTCTCCACAAGGGAGGCAATTCTACTGAACTGTCAAACTACAGGCCCATTGCTATATTATCTCCACTAGCTAAAATCATAGAGAAATGCATACACATGCAACTTATGCAATATCTCACCCAAAACAAACTTCTGTTCAGTACGCAACATGGTTTCAGGCCAAATCATAGTACCACCTCAGCTCTTCTGTCATTCTCAAATATCATAAACCATAACTGGAACAACAATAAGCTATCCTTAGCACTATTTCTCGATCTATCCAAAACCTTTGACATGGTAGACCATAAAATACTTATGAGAACCTTAAAGTCATTTGCTTTAAACAATCAGGCACTCCAATGGTTTGAATCCTATCTAAATGGTAGGCAGCAGGCAGTGCTTTGGCAAACCAAGCTATCATCCAGCCTCCCCATCACACTAGGAGTTCCCCAGGGCTCTATATTAAGACCTCTTCTTTTCTCTCTCTTTACCAATGATCTCCATTCAGCCATCACAGAGGCCACCTGCATACAATATGCAGATGACTCCACTCTAATTTGCTCTGCAACCTCACCTGCTAACCTACTTACTTTAATCCAGAACACCTTCAACACAGTTGAAAACTGGTTCGCAAACCAACGCCTAATCCTAAACCCCAGCAAAACCAAACTGCTTACATTCTTCCCCACAAGTAGGTCCCCAACAACACCATTGAACAAAACAGCAAGCAATGGCACAATCATCTCCCCAGAAGCCCAAACCAAACTATTAGGCATTATAGTAGACAACAACCTCAAGTTTGACAAACACATTAATCAAACCATAAAAACAGTCCATAAAGAAACTCGGGTCAATATACAGGATCAAATCTTTCCTTACTCCACAAGCCAGAGCTGCTATTGCCAGATCCCAACTACTATCTACCCTTCTCTATGCCTCACCTCTCTTCTCCAACCTGAACAAATCAGATCTGAATAAGCTAACAACCTGCTATAACCAGATTGCCAGATTTGCTGCCGGCACTTCATACCGGACCCACCACTGCATCAATCTAAACCTCTTAGGATGGATGGAACTTCCCAACTTACTACAGTTCAATCAACTCATAGTAACGCATAAAGTCCTTAACTGCCCAGAAAAAAACCCAGCATTAAAAAACATAATCAACCCCTACAACAACAACAATTGCCCACTCCGATCCTCCTCCAGATTACTGGTTCAAACTGTTAAAGCAAACCACTCTGCTGGTGACTCACTATTTGCCAACTCTGTTGGTAAACATGGAACTGTTTACTAACAGACCTGACATCACAACCATTATTAGCCATATTCAAAAACAAACTAAAGAAACACCTCAAATCACACTGGTTATGCTCATGCTCCAGACCCGACTAGGTTTTTTTCTCTTTTCATCCCTACTCCAAGTCCCATCCTAAGCATACTACTTTCATACAAAATAGGTCTAGCCTTTCCCCAGTCATAGTGAGCATGGTCCTAGAATAGGAAACAAACCTCAATTATCTGCTTTAGCCAGATTGTCAACACACAAACATTCCTAGCCAGAATTTGTACCTGATCTAGTCTGAATATGTCATGTAATGTACCCACTGCAAGCAATGCAACTACTGTATGTATATATCGACTGTATGTATATACCTACTATATGTATATATCTACTGTATGTATATACCTACTGTATGTATATATCTACTGTATGTATATACCTACTGTATGGATATGTCTACTGTATATATGCTCTTCTGTAACGACCATTGTTATTGATGTGCTCATGAATGTATGCAACTTTTTTCTAAAAGCATCTTTATGTTTGTCATTGTTAACCTTGGAGCTTTTCTCCCCGGGCCTCCCCTGAAAATGGACATATATCCAGTCGGACTATCCCGATCAACAAATGTAAAATAAATAAAATAAAATAAATCAATTCCAGCCATATGGGCTCTGGGGTGTTATATGTGCTTTGTTAGAAGCACACAGTTTAATATGTGGGTGTAAGTGTGGAAATGGACCCACAAGCTTGTATGTCTGTGTCAAAGCAAGTCTGCCAAAGTAACTGTGTATGTGTGTGTGTTTATGTGTGTGTGTGTGTGTGTGTATGCGTGTGTGTGCATGCGTGTGTGAGTACAAGTGTTGTATGTGCATGCTTCTTTTACAGCATTTAAGAAAAAAAGAAGGATATTATAAAACCGAATCATCAAAGCATCTAGATAATCTAGACATTGCTTTTTCAAAGTCATGTTTCTTGGTTTCACTTTCCAGTGTCTTGCTGCTGTCACTATTTTTACCCTACATAATGAAGTGCTGTGGAGCAGTGGCGCACGGATGCACGCTGGATATCTGTGCCAAGTGCATTGTGTAGATGAGTTTCCAGGGAAAGGAAAGTCAGTGCTGCAGCTGCTGAGTGCCTCTTTTTTTCATGTGCCATCCCTAGGCAATCAGTTTATACAGATTGTAGCTGATATTTAGCTGTCATTTCCTGTTTAGAAATGAGATCAGTAGCTTCAATAAGCAAAGAATGCAGCTATTTAAAATTTAGAGCCAGCAGAGTAACCTCATGATGATTGTATTGTTAACTGTAACATTTCTTCTTTGGAATGTGCTCTGTGCTCCCAAACAAGTGACAGGAATCATTAGCAGCATTTCATTGCAAAGACTTCCCAGGCATTAGACAAGGCAGTGAAACGCTGCATCAGTACAGTTTTCTTCTCATCTGTTTGTGATTACTAAACTTTTCTCAAGTACAAATGTTACAGCTAGAATCTGCTTAAGGTTGCAGATCTGGTATAGTTTGTAACAGCATACAAAGCCAGTCAGGAACATCATGGCTGATTACAGGACAGTTGGCGGTTTCTTATCAGACATTTTTCTTTCTGTGTAACACACTGACCTCATAATTATTAGTGAGGTTCCAGTGTTAGCGGTCATTATTTGTTTATTGGTTAAATGTATCTCGACATTACTCATCTAGGGGGTACTGTGGCCAGGCCTGTACATTCCCTAGAAATCCAAATCATGTAAAGACTAGCCCTCCCAAACTCAAAAAGGTACTTTCTCACTGCCATTTAGTTGTTTTAGCAGCACAGTTAAAAGATCACACTGAAAGAGTTTTGTCTAGTTCAGAAATCCATCCCCCAAAAAAGTACTAAGTTCATTAAAACAAAGAAGGCATATATTGATGAACCTATACTTTGGGAATACTCTGGATGGCTAAATCTCTCTCTCCCTCTGCTCCATATATGACATGAAGGTAAAGGACAGAATCGACATTGAGGCTTTTTATATAGTTCCATGGTGTATATCAGATCCTGAGTGTGTCTATGGCATAATCAGGTAAACCGGTATCTGAAACACTTGCAATTGAGGAGAAAAGCAATATCAGACATGTCATCAGTTCTTACATCTTGCAGAGTAAAGAGCAATGCAGGAACCAACACTGTATCCACATAACTCCCTACTAATAGAACTGCTTCAAGCTCTCAGGGTGTTTACATTTAAGAAAATTGATAGTAGATGAGCTGCAAAGTTGAGGCTTGCGGGTTACTTTGATCCAAGTTGCAACATTTCGTTAACTCTATCCATATGTTAAATCTAATGCTTACTTTTCTCAGACTTGCAATACTTTGGAGGAGATGCTCTGACTGATGCTTGATATAGGCTGCACATAGCATGTCTAGTTTATTCTTAGACAACAAATGTACCAAACATTCAATAGCTAGGTGGATTTGTGTCGATAATTCGGCTGCTCACTAGATTAATCCATGAGGCTGTTATTTATTGATTGGGATACCACAGCTTTTGTTAGGGTATGTTTTGTTTTTGAGTTATTGAATGATGTTGACCTCATTGTTAGAATCAAGACCTGGCATGATGCCAACTTTGGCCCACATTTGTCTCTGACCTTCCTCTTGTTATCGCTGTTCAGTAATCTAAGTGAAGAATGAGCAGTGTGCACAAGGAATAGCTTTCTGTGGCAGCTTTTTCTTTTTTTAATGGTTCAAATTGCTACTGAGATTACTACCTCCTCTGAATATGTTCAATGAGCAGGGACAAACTGCAGATTCCTTCTCATCTAGTATCCACCTAGCAGTGTTAACATCTTTCTTCAAGAGTTCACCAGTTTGGCTATCAACACATCCAAACTGGTAACTCCATGTGACATTTATACTTCCTGTGATGATGATTTGGTTGCTCTTGCCACAGAATTTAAATGGGCTAAGAAGGGATTGATATTTATTCAGTGTATTACCTCTGCTACTTATAAAAATACTTGATTTTTCAGCTTGGTTTGGTCACCTCTGACTTTGGGTGGAATCAGTCTCTTCAACAGGTCACATGATGTTCATGCCATCATTGGCTCCTCATGGGTTGTTCAGTGAATCTTAGGTAAAGGAATATAGCTGATGTGAGTAGCGGTATTCTGTCCTTGTATGTGAATAGCTTCCAATGGAATCAGTGCAAATGCTCATGACCCTGTGGTGGTGGTCTATTATAAGGCTATCAGTAATGGTGGTGGTTAACTTGTTCCATGGCATGTATGTCCTACATCTAAATTTATAGTGTGATGCCTGGTGCAGTCATGAGCTCCATGAATTTTGGAACGCTGCGATCAATTTGCAGCAGAAACATCAGTCATCTTAAGGACACGCTTAGGTTAGGCAAGCATAACACTAACTACTAGTCAGAAATCTCCCATAAGGGGTCCCTGTTCTTAACCAGGAAATTTTGCCTATGGATAATGAACAGTACTTTTTCTAAACTGTGTATGAGTTGTAGAGTCCAGCCTGTCTTGCAAACCAGAAAGGTTTTTTTTGCCTGCCTCTGCATGTGAAGCTATTGCCCTTTTTTCATTTACGGTGAAATGATAAACTGTCCAAGAGGACTCTATAGTTTTATGCAGTTAGTATTGGGGGTGTAACCATAGTGGAATTGGTACAATTGCTCCTGTAATGACTATTTTGTGACCATAAATTCAATACCAACTTTACACTTCACTACTGGCCCGGCTAAACTAGTTTCATCTTGCCAGGATGCAGTATATCCGTAACTTTCTTTTCTTTTAAGTCGGGATATTTCCAACAGTATTAAAAAGACTATGATAATGCTTTTTTTAAAGAGTCATTTCTTGATATACACAAAATGAAAAATGTTGCTTGATCTCTATCCTAATTTTCAGAATTATTTTTTGAAAAGCAGTATATATGCAGTACATGTGCAACCTAGTTCATTGGTAATAACTTGTGGTTTTGTCAATATTTATCAGTTTAGTAACATAGCCATGGTGGTGCAGCAGTAGCATTGTTGCCTTACAGCAAGAGGTTCTACTGTTCGATTCCCAGCTGGAGTGCCTTCTGTGTGGAGTCTGCATGTCCTCCCCACGGTCGGGTGGCATTCGAAAGACAAGCGTGAATGTGTGTGCCTTAGTTGAAGGTTGGGCATTGGGCTGGCAACTCTGCTCCATAAAAATCTACTGCCAATCATTAGCAGACCAGAGTTCTGCTGTGGCGACCCCTAACCGGGAAAAGCCGAAAAGACAAAACAGTAACATAGTACCCAGACTTTTCATACTGGCATATTTAGTGATGTCTTGTACCAAGGAATCATGCCCATTATTGCTGTCCTTTTTAATATCTTATCTGAATTTAACATTATTTACCACAGAAACTTGAGTGAATATGTACAGTTTCAGTTGCATCTCTCTGTGACAGTCTTTGATTAATTTACCTCATACCTGTACTCAGAATGTAGGTGAGATCTTAATTTCCTTGAAGGAATTTATGAAGCCATCTTTGAATGGATAAGGTATAGATTACTTAAATTTTACATAGTTAAGACCAAGCCAATGATCATTCATGCACTCATAAGACCCTCACCCATAGTTCCATTTCTTATTCCCATCAAAATTTATGATGGGGTAACCTATAGCAAAAAACATTACCAAATCCAAACTGATTTATCTCTTTGGTATGATGACAACTTTGACTTTGAGAAAGAGCATCACTGCTCATTTCTCCAAAAATAAGACAGAGATGTACAGTGCTTCTTTACTCCATAACCTACAAGATGCAACACTCTGATATCATCAACATCTTCACTAGTGTCTAACTAAAAGATCAACCTCCTACATCTTAGGATCTCAGCACTCGCTCAGCCTCAACATTCCCCATACTAAAGTCCACTTAGGAAAACACAGCTTCTCCATGAAGAACCCAAAATATGGGTAGCACTCCCAAATGACTTTAAAGCTACCATATTACTTCAGAACCTCAGAAATATCCTAAAAAAGTCTTGTTACAGAAGCATAAATATAAATTCTTTCATAACATAGGCATCACATAAAACTGCACTTTCAAAGTCCTCCTGCCAACCATAACATCCACACAACATTCTACCATTGTCTCTCGTCCTCTGAATTCTCCCTCCCCAATCCATGCCCACATTATCCTCTAGCTACTTATAGCATTACTTACCCCATCTGACTCTACCCCAGGCCAGTCTCATTCTCTTTAATCTACTTCTTCACCTATGAACTCAGCTCACTGCCTCAATAACTCCTTCACTGGGCCCATCTCTGTTAACGGTCTCCCTCTTTTTGATGTTCACTGTAAATAACTTTATATTCTCTCTCTACTCTTCTTAGATATTTTCTGTAAATATGTAATGTATAAATCACTAAGCATGGGTATTAACTAGATGCTAACCCTTTACTATGTGTCAGTATTTTGGTAAATATTCTGGAAAGATTTGCTGTTAAATTTGTTTCAGTGTAATCTTCCTGTAACACTATGCTTTTATAGAGATCTGCTTCATTCTGTCGAATTACCACATAACTGAAATTAGAAAGACTGAGATGAGAAGAGTGAAACTGCACAAGAACGAATGCTGAAATCCACAACAATGAAACACCATCTGTGGATGCCACACTCCACTCAGAGCTTCTGAATGCAGATCGTGGTACATTGAGAATCAAGAAATTTAGCATTTTCCCCACTGTATTGCAGTCTCAGAGTTGGCATATATAATTTGCAGGGGGTATGGGGGTTGCAGGGGGCTTGCCCCCCTGCAAAGATGTGAAACAAGGTAGATTTTTTTTTTGTATTGAAATGCAGCAGTTGGTGTTTCACTGTTTTGAATTTTGGTATTGTAAAGGTTTGATCTTGTGCGATTTTGCTCTTCCTGTCTTGTTCTTTTTAATGTTTTAGCTTTGGTTATGTGATATTTCGATAGACTGAAGTAGATCCTTTTATATACACACACACACACACACACACACACACACACACACACACACACACACACACACACACACACACACATAAATGTATTTTTATTTACCAGGGATCATAACAGATCATTTGCATGCAAAGCCTGATATATATATATATATATATATATATATATATATATATATATATATATATATATATATATAGATCATAACAGACCATTTGCATGCAAAGCCTGATATATATATATATATATATATATATATATATATATATATATGGGTCTATCTGATAACACCGACATGCCAAAACACCGACAATGAAATAACCGACACGAGAAAACCGAAAGTTCAAAAACACGAAACTTCACATGCCCGACAAACCACAACAAACCAGAATCCTGACAAAACAAAAACAAAACAAATACCTTTCCTGAAAAACACACACACAACACAAGCACACCAAAAACCTTACAAACCTACACTAAACCTTACATACGCAACTATCTATGCACTAACCTTAACCCAAACCCTAACCCTAACTATCGCACACTTACCTTACCCGCACCCTAACCCTAACTCACTTAATCTACCCCTAACCCTTAAGTCTGTCACTATTGCACACTTACCTTACCTGCACCCTAACCCTAACTCACTTAATCCACCCCTAACCCTCAAGGCCGTCACTATCGCACACTTACCTTACCTGCACTCTAACCCTAACTCACTTAACCCACCCTGAAACCTAAATTCCGTCACTATCGCACACTTACCTGACCCGCACCCTACCCTAACATCCATCACTATCACAAGCTTACCTTACCCACACCCTCACTCTAACGTTCATCCCTATCGCAGACTTACCTTAACGTCGGGATTCTCAACTTTCTGTCTTCTCCATTGTCGATGTTCCAATGTCGGTGTTCTTGTTGTCTGCATTGTGGACTTTCAGAGTTTTCAGGTAGACCTATATATATATATATATATATATATATATATATATATATATAGGCAAACACACACACACACACACACACACACACACACACACACACACACACACACACACACACACACACACACACCAAAGCTACAAAACAAGTGAATTTACTATAAAAATGTTCAATTAAATGTATTAGAACAGTTTACGTACTCAATGTAGCTTCATCAATAATAAAAAAAGCACAGGGAAAGTCCTGGTTAAATAACAAACCAGAATCATTTGATCATCCTAATTATACCATTCATTTGAACAACTGATGCAGCCTTACTAACAATTCCTAAGGAAAACTTCCCTAAATAAATAGTACAAAACATCTAATCATATATCACCCTTAAACAAAGGTGACCATACAATCACTTGATATCCCACTATAAAAATGTATTTAATAATTGCCATTTGGCAATGGAGGAAGCAGAGTACCAGTTAAGGTGAGCTACAGTTTGTCTTTATTATCAAGCAACCTCTTCAAATGCATTTCAAATGTCATGAATCCAGGACTCACCTTATCAATACCTGTGAACATAAAAATACATTTTGGATGATCAAGAGAGTGTTTATATAAAGTACTCTTTAGTTTTTGCACCTTACACTGCTGATATGACTGGAAATCCTTTGTTTAAACATAGAAGACATATTTCCTACATAAAATGCCCACAGAAGCATTGTAACAAATATATCACATTATTAGTACTGCAATTTATAAAAGCCTTACACCTTATATCACTTCTATGAGTGAAAATACTTTCTTTTCTGGTACTGTACCTTTGCTTTATGTTTAATATTTTACATACACAATGTGGAGTTGAAGTTCCATGCAGCATTTGGTTGGTGTATGTATCTTCTTTCTTTCATGATCTCTCTCTCTCTCTCTCTCTCTCTCTCTATATATATATATATATATATATATATATATATATATGTAATTTTTCCCCAGGTGGAACTTGAAAGTGATCCAAATTCGCAAGTCAAATGACACACGGCTGACTTGCTCAGAGGAGCTTAACCTGGTATGTGACATCAACAAAACTTGTTGGAGAGACAGATTTGTCTCACACAGGTTGCCCAACCTTTGGAACTAGCTTCCTATTTATGTTTAACAAAGCTCCTCATTGGCCCTATTTAAGCGTAATTTGGATGATTGGATGGGTAACCAGAAATTCACCAAAGGGGTTCCACCTGTGTCTCTCTTGAACAGGTGCAATAGGTGCTGATTTTAGTGTCTGCTTGAACAAGGCACCCTTGGTAACATGATTTGAATTTTGCTAGGCTTGTAAGGGCCCAGGGACCATTAGGCTAGTAACCTATTATGATCCTATTAATCAGTGTACTTCTTTGGTTAACGAATAAACAAGGTAAATAAACAAATTCAAATTAAAAATGCACACCAAATAAACATGGCTCTGTCTTCAAAAACTAAAAATAGTAAACAAAACTTAAACATTATTTTAACCATCTTAGAAGTTAAAGCCTGTTCCATGTAAACAGTTTATTTCTACATCAAACATTAGCTTCATTGTCAAACTTCTTGTTATACTGAATAGCTCCACATTGTCAATCCTTATTTTCCACAAAATACATTATCATCACCATCTTCTACTTCTTTCCCGTTTCTGTTGTATACTGTCATTTGGGATCACTCATATACTTTATACCTAATTTAATCTGCAACATTTTCCAAAATCTCCATCTGCAACATTTTCTAAAACTACTCAATAAAATTTGCAAACCCGAAAATATTTATCATGTTTCACTATACAGATGAGTTTAAAAGAGATAAATTCCATTTTCCATGCATATATAGAAAAGTCATGCTTTCACAGAAAGTATTTTATGAATAAGATGAGAAAAGTCTCAAGGATGCTGTCTAATTTGATATATCAACTTTTTTTACATAACTCCTAGAAATTTCACAGGTATTCCACTCAAAATGCACTGATGAAGCTTCATACCTGAATTGTCTGGTTCTGCCTTTTCATTTATTAAAAACTTTCCATCTCATTATTTTCTTGTGTAGCTCCTTCACATCCTCACTTAACTCGCATTAAACATTTTCCAGTATTTTATATTTCTTTTAACTTTTTTTATATTTTATATTTCAGGGTTTGGGATCATTCTAGACAACATTTTATGTGACTTATGCTTTATATAGTTTAATTATAATTATTAATATTATTGTTATACTATATTGTGTTTTTTTATATAGGGAATGAATAGATGGTTGCATTTGTATATTATATATTTTGTGGGGGACTTTAGGGATGGTAATTTTTATAGGTGTAAATATGTTCTTCTTCTTTCTGTTATATTTTGTTCAGTAAAACCTCATATGAATTATATGAAATTCAAAACTATCTGACCAGAGGCCATGTAGGCCTCAATGAGAGAAAGGCCTGTAAGTCTCAGAGTGAATTTTAGGGTACCCATTCAATTGGGTAAGCTATGTTTGAAGGTCAAAAGGGAATCATACTGCTTAAAATGTAAGGGGATGCTATTTCAGAACAAGAAGAGGCAGTAGGTAATGAAAATATCCCTCCATATATTTTTATTTATTTCCTGATTTATACTAAAAACATTCACAGGAAGGCAGCAAAAAAAAAAAAAACAGATGACTACGTTCACTAAACAAAGTGTTAAATAGATTTAGTGCTTTCATCCAAAGACTTTATCAGAATGAACTACAAAAATTACATCCACATTTATATAGTTTTTGAACTAAAACAATTAATTAATTCACCAGCCAATGATTTTAAACTAAGGATAAAATTAGTTACTGACTCAATTAGTTCTTAAAGTAAGCCAATATATGTTGACTAACACAGTGTATCTTATATATATATATATATATATATATATATATATATATATATATATATATATTAAAATATATCACATCAGATATTATTCAAGAACACTTTTAATGCAAATGTTTTCATTTATGCCTGGGTGTTTGTCACCCTGCATTCTAACTTGCCAAAAAAGTCTCCATTTTAAATACATAATTCTAGTAATCCCCACCACCTAAGATCTTTAGGGACTAGTTCAAGAAAAGAAAAATAACATTTTTTAAACAATGTGCAAACGGTGGAATGCTTATGCAAAGCATTATACATGGATTTTTTCTTTAAGGTATATAAATGCTCCTTTATATTAACACTCAAATTTCTAGTGGTCGTTCCTATGTAAAAGAAGTGACAACATGAACATATGGCAATGCAGACTAAACCCACATGTTGCAGTTAAAGTGCCCTTCCAGCCTAACACTCCTTCGCACGTGGGGTAACATAATCGAGGGACCTTCCCATATGTAATTACAAACCATACAGAAACCACATTTAAACATACCTAAAGTTTTTTTGGAAGGTGTAGAAGATCTTCTAATAACTTATGTTTTTAGAAATTATTTAATATATTTAGCTTTTTTTTAACTATAAACTTGGGCTGTTTTCCTATAACCTTCCCAACCTGAAAGTTCCCTTAAGGATCCTCCAGTTTTGTTGAAAAATATTTCTAATGCTGGCATCATCTACTGTCATACTTAAACAAAAACTAATATTGAATTTAGAGTATAAATCTTTGCAATTCTTGATAGATGCCCCACCTAACAAAACAGGAAGGAAAATTAGCTAACCTGTTAGCTATAATCTCATCAGCATTCTTTTATGTAATTGTTCCTGCCAATAGCCTCTTTCACAAAACAGCTTAATAACATTTTCAGTACCCTTTAAGAACACATCTTGTCCTGTTGTAAGTCTAGAGACACTGATCATTTGTCCTCTGGGTATGTTTTTCTTCATATAGTAAAGGTGTGTACTCTGAAAATGAAAATGATTGTTAGAAAACAATCTTTTCTATAGATCTGACAGCTGAACTGTTTCAGTGCCATGTCCCACCCTACAGTGATGTTCAAAAAATATACAGTCAAACCAACGTTACCTAAAGTAAAGGACAAAAATTCATTACTCTGATTAATGTCCACAATAAAACTAAAGATCTCTTCCTCCTTAGTGTCTACAATGAAAAATAAATCATCTACAAATCTCTTGTATGTTTTTACATGAGCTGTGAATAAGGGAATCTGTTTCAAACTCTGTATCTCCCGCCACTCCATGAAGATGTCAGCAAATGATGGAGCCACAGTGGCTCCCATCGCTGAGAGTGCAGAAAGCAAAGAATAGATCTCCCCTAAAGAGTCTACATTAGACTGAGTAAAGGGAGAGTGACTTCAGAATTTCTTGACAGGTAAGAGCTTTGAGGCCAGATATTCTTTTTTGTTTAGAACCTTTGCATTTTACAAAATTATTGATATGTCTGATGAGATACATAAAAAGGGGTGTGTTATGTTCTATAATTTGTCTGACCAGAGCACAGTACAGGGAAACAATAAGTTCCTTGGTTTTAGAAGTGGTGCCATTGGTGATTAGCTGTGAGATATACAAGTATTTTCTAGGTATAGCTGTGATAGATATATAAGGATTTTCTAGGTATAGTTGTTACATGATGACCAAAGGAATGGTTATTAACGCAGGATTTCAAGTTACTGTGGCACTAGATATTGGGAGTTATAAGTGTAGTAGGTTGTAGCAATTTCCCATTTTACAAAGGAGATGATATTACATTTCTTGGCATTTAGCTTATGCCTTTTCAGTGCACCATGAGTTATCTCAAGTTAATTACTTTTGAAGTGAAACAGTACCATTGGATGACTTAACATATACACCTAGCTTACAGTCAGCAAACTCAGTTACCCAGCAATCATTTTGCCAGTTTTAAGGTCAAAGAAATAAATGTCAAATGGGGGTGGTGTCCAACACAGAACACTGGAGGATGCCACAAGTCACCTTTTCCTTAACAGAGGAGGCATCACTAACTTTGACAGCATGTGTTTTGTCCTTGAGCCAATTTGCAATACATCTTACAACATAAGGAACAATATTTAAGGCCATTATTTTATTTAAATACCATCATGTGGTATGATGTCAAACACTGTTGGCAGATCCAGGTAAACAGCATGCCTAGTGCAACAACTATTCCCCACTTGTGTGACCTTTTCAAAGAAGCTGAAAAGATTAAGCAGGCATGATTTACCCTGAACAAATCCAAATTGTGCAGTTGAACGTGATCAAATTTTTAATTCTGATTTATGAAGTTGGTGATAATAATCTCCATGGCTTTATGGAGAAGTCTCATAAGACAGATAGTTCTGGAGTTTCGTAGGTCAATGATGGAGGTCACCCTTGTGGATGGGCATCACTGCCACATTGCACAATTCAGGGCCATTGCCTCTGGTAAAGTATAGGTTGAACGATTTAAAGAGCGGATCAGAAAGGACATGTTTGACATTGTTTATTAGACAACCCAGTATACTGTCGGGACCCATGGAAGAGATGTTTTTGGTCTTGGAGAGTGATTTAAACACATAGCTCTTTTAGATGGCAGTATGGAAAGAAGTGACTCAGGGGTGTTTGTAGTGGGGATAGTAGTTTCTGGGGAGAAATTGGCAACCAACTTGTTTTTAGCAATGCCTTTTGGACTGGAGTGTGAGGTGCCATAATATAGAAGTTCAGAGCTGTGATATTAAGTCTTCCTTAGTTTCTAATATAACTGAAGAAAGACTTGTAGTTATTGTTAGCTTTAGAAGGTAATAAAATCTGTGGGATACTTTGTTGGTCTTAATAGCAGCCTTTAAATTTTTAGTGAAGTCTTTCATATTCACTTTGTGTTGAGGGATTTTAGACTTATATGATAACTTGAGCAGTTTTTTTCCCATTTGTTGTATAGATTTTTATACACATACTTACCATCAGGGTAGTTTGTTACTGAATTTAGGATGATATTTGATTCTAGTAGGGACTGTTCTGTCAATGCATTTATCTAAATCCAAAACCTAAATTATTGCAATTGGTGGTCAGATATCCCTGGTCCTCTATGTGGTTTAAAATGGAGAATTTAGAGATTTCCTTATAGGTTCATAGGTTCATAGGTTCATACTAGGCTATCTGCCCTAGGGCATTTATAAGCCTAGCCAGAGTGTGTTTGGCTTTCGCCACCCATTTAAAATTAATTTTGCTATGCCTTTTTTTGAGGTTAGTATACTGTGCCTCTGTCTAACAGTGACACAGAAGTGATAGCCGGGGTAAACCTACGATCTCCCATCCACTCATCAAGATTCCTCTTGAAGAGAGTCAGTGTGGGACTCTGCCTAACCTGGACTGGGATTTTATTCCAGAGTGAAGGGAGCCTCTGGGTTATGAATCTGTCCCTCCAGCATGTCCTATTTATTTCAGTGCTGAAGTTCAAGTCTCTCGAGCGTAGCTCGATGGGATTTGGATTTTCTGAGGTGCAGCATGTCCATTAATTCTGGGTTGGACATGGCTTTATACGTCAGGCACAGATCGCCTCTGAGCAGGCGGTATGCCACTGAGTAGAGCTGGAGTTTCTTTAACCGGGCAGCATATGGCATCTGTTTGAGCCCTTTGATCCTCTTGGTGAGGTACTTTTGGGGTCTTTCCAGTTGTTGCAGGTGTCTGGTAAGGTACATCCCAAAAGGGGCATTGTACTCAATTATGGGCCTGATGAGGGATGAGTAAAGAGGCACGATGACCTCCCTGATATAGATGTGAATCCCTTCATGATTAGGTGGGCTATATAAAATGTTTTTCTAACCACTTTGGCCACGTGGTTGTCAAATGAGAGATTGCTATAACTTGGGTCCCCAGGTCCCTAATGACTTCTTCTGTACTTAATGGATTACCACCTATGTGGTAATTTGTGGGCACTTTGTTTTTGCCAAAGGGGATGACTATACACTTTTGGTGTTTAGCTTGAGGCCATGGCTCTGGCACCAGTTGTCTGTTTCTATGAGGCCCTTTTGGAGGATGCTTGTGTCGGCTGGAGAGTTGATTATGGTGCCCAGTTTGCAGTCATCTGCGAACTTGGTCAGCCACAGTCCTTCCATGTTGGCCTATACCGCCGAGAAATATATACCGAACAAGAGAGGTCCCAGGACTGAGCCTTGTGGGACGCCACTTGTAACTGGTTTGGAGTCTGACATGGCTCCAGCAATTCTAACCATGTGGGTTCTGTCCTTGAGCCAGTTTGCAACCCATCTAGTGACATAGGGGTTTATATTTAAGCTGGTGAGCTTATCTATAATGCCCGAGTGGGGTATTGTATCGAAGGCTTTTGCGAGGTCCAGGTAGGCTGTGTGGACCACCTCCCTCTCGTCAATGGCCTTGGTGACAGTTTCAAAGAAAATCGACCAGGTTTAAGAGGCAGGATCGGCCCTTAAAGCCAAACTGGGTAGGATCCAGTGTCTGTAGATCCCAAATATCTTTATTTATGAGGTCCATGATGATCCTTTCCATAGCTTTGCAGACCAAGCTAGTCAGTCTTATGGGGCAATAGTTTCCAGGATCCGTTGAAGCACCACCTTTGTGGAGAGGGACCACTGTTGCTGTACGCCACTCTTTACGTACATATCCTGTAGTAAGGCTAAGATTGAACAGTAGTTTTATGTTTGGGTTTAGCTCTTCTTGAGTTCATGTAGGACGCAGCCCGGGACACCATCTGGTCCCATTGATGCTGTGTTTTTTGCTTTGGAGAGGGTGGCTCTTACCTGAGCATCTGAGATGTCAGGGGGCAGCACTCTGTTGGGATAGATATTTGCCCTTTTGGTGGGGAGAGGGGAGAAGTTTGCACTGAACCTGTCAGCTAGGATGTTGGCAATGTCTGTGGGCTCAGTGTATTTTTTGTCATTTTGGACTAATTCTGAGCATATCTGAGAATTCCCACCCAGGTTCCTAACATAACTAAAGAAAGCCTTGTGATTATCCTTAGTGTCCTGTGCAATTTTTCTCTCGAAGCTGGCCTTAGAAGATTTTATGAGTGCCCTTAGTTTTTTGCTAATACTGATCAGAGATGCCTTCCCTTTTTGGGATTTTGCTCTATCATGTAGTAGCTTCCTCCTTCTATTGTATAGTTTGTTTATGGCTGGGGTCCACCAGACAGGACGTCTGCCTTTGGAGGATTGGGTCTTGGTTTTATTTGGGATTGCATGATCCATGCATTCCTGAAGGTGTTCATAGAATGTGTTTATAAAGGATTCTGCGGTCTGGGCCGTATTTTCCACAGGTTGTAAAAGGTTTGCCCTTTTGAAATCTGTAAAAAGGGTACTTTTGGTTAACCGGGGGGTTGGATATTCTGAGCATATAAGTAGCCATTTGGTGGTCTGACTTAATTAATGAGTCACAAACCAGGGGTAATGAGTATGCTGAAGCTGAGTTTATGAGAACAATGTATAGATTGTTAGCGCCCTTGGCTGGATAGCGGACAATTTGTTCAGGGGAGTTTTCATTTACTCAGTTAAAGACATACTGTGCATACCCTACATTGTAAGAGTAGATTCTCCAGTCTGTGGAGGAATAGCAGAAACCATCAAGGACTAAGGATGTATTTGTTAAAGGGATATTTCAAGGAATGCCAGGATATTGTAAGGGGAAAGATAACAAGCTATAAGGTGAAATTCTAACTTTCCTAGTGAAGGTTGGAGCTCTGTGAGTTCACGGGGGGGGGGGGTTCTCTGTGTATCCCTTTGAAAGGGAAAAGCACTAAGGCATCTTCACAGTTGCCACTGGGATTAAAGCCATCATAGGTACAAAACCCTGGTATGTAGGGGTGTTTTCATATTACAGTGGCTACATAAACACATACATGTTCAAATACAGAAGTCACTCCAGATCAGGTAGTTTATTGTTAAGATTCCTGGCATTGAAAAGGGCCTCCTTGATGTTGTAACAATTTATCATTTCATTTGTTGATTATTTTGGGATGTTCACTACATGAACTCTGCCTAAAAAAGGCAGAATGCTGTAGCAAGGACTTTGGCCAGTATGTGGAAACCCTTGAATGAGTGCAGACCATCTTTTCCAAAGTAGGATGGATTGTTAATAATTTTGTCCCAGGAAGACACATATTGAACCACCAGAATAACACTAGATACTTAGCCAATTGTTGAATCCAATTTTCTTTCCCTTAAATCTAGGCATCACTATCAGTGAAGGGAGGATCCCACTCAAAACCAGGGTTTTATCCTCAACTAAAACCTACAAATCAAGGTCTAGAAAGTTCTTCTGTATGCCCTTCATGGGCTTTTCTGGCAGGTTGTTCATCTTGCATAGACTACAATCATGTCACAGTCATATGTAGTGGTGCAGAGGTTCCTGGGGGCTCTAAATATGTCAGAAATCCTGGATCCTGAGGGGCAGCTAACTGTAACTCTGTCCTTGTTCAGCCTAGTAATCACAGAGCCAGTGTGTTTAACAGTGTTTAACAGTGGTGTCACCAATTGCTATCATGTTTCCAGTAGCTGATTTATTCTTATTAGAAATTAGAGTGGTATGTTGTCAATGACATGTTGATGAAGGTATGAATTTACCATTTGTATATTAGGGGGTTTATTGATACTTACAGATAAATGTTCCAGCAGGCTTTGGTAGTGTTTTTTTTTTTCAGCATCAGTGCATGATAGTTTAGTGTGATCAACACGAGGATGTTGCATTCATGTGTGGTGGTAAAACAGTGTGATGTTCATTGTGTGCAATGGATTTGGAGAGGGCTGTAACTCTCACAAATAGAATCTTTTAGCTTAAACAAGAGTTGATTTTTAGTGGGCATGTGGCAGTTCTTACACAGCCTTAGGATTCCAAGTGCTAGAAGGCTGGCAATAGAAGGGGAAGTAGCCTGCCATCTCTCCCTCTCTCTCTCTCTCTCTATATATATATATATATTTATTTATATATATATGGCATTATGTGTTATTATTTATGCATCCTTGGAGAAGGGAAAGGGAGGGCTGGATGGGCATAGTAGACAAGTAGAAAGTAGCAATGTGAAGGTGTATTCAGCAAGTACAACAGTGCAGATCAGAGCAGAACAGCACAAATTAGTGCAAATAGGTGAAGCCTAGTGCAGAATAGTGCCAGTTGTGAGTGAGATGAAGGAAGAAGGAATTTTGCAATAATAAATTGGGGAAACATCATTCACACAGAATTAACCACTACTCATCTATAGAATGGCGGGGGGGGGGGGAGGAGGTGTAGTATGCTCAACACTGCTGAGTTCAGCTGATTTCAGTATATATCTCTCCTTTTCCTGCTCTTTATGACCTAAACTGGCACACAGGGGCCACAACAAGGACAATAGTCCTTGTTGTTGTTTTTATAAGAAAATGTCTCATTTTTTATGTGACAAGGTTGTTAGCCATGTGCCTGGACCACACACACACACACACACACACACACACACACACACACACACACACACACACACACACACACACACACACACACACGTGTAATCCCACCTACAACCAATTTAAAGTATTCATTCCACCTATTGAATGTTTTTGGAATGTGAGAGGAAGTCAGAGCACCTAGAGAAAACCCATGTGAACACATAGGGAGAGGGACATGCAGACTCCACAGAGAAGGCATTCCAGCTGAGAACTGAACTGGAACACCTTTTGCTGTGAGATGACAAAGCTACCCAATCTGCCACTGTACCAACTCATCTCAGTATATAGCAAACAGTAAAAACTACAAGAGTAATGAAAAGCGGGTATTTATTTGGCCAATTAGTTCTCAGCTACCCAGAAACAGCAGCAATTAATGGATTCCAACTACAAAAAATATTAATGTTTCAAGATGGCTCCCACACCAGGCCATAACCAAGTTAAGTATAACCAGTGTAAACTTTAATTTTAAATAGATAAAAAGCTGGAAAAACAGCTGAAATTAAGTAGGATTAACAAAATGACTATAATAACAAATGGAAATGCAAAAAAAGAACTTTTGTGAGTTACTTCTGGTGTATCCAATGTTCATAACTACTTAATCAGTTTTCAGACTAATGCAAACAAGCACAGCTTTGTCAAGTCCTTAAAAGACAACAGGGATGCACTGCAATTCACAGTATATAGCAAACAGTAAACATTATTAGACTAATAATAATCAGCTAGAAATTTGACCAGTTAGTTATTTGCTAGTTTTTAGTGTTTTTTTAGGATTACATAAAGTGTTATGCAGGTTAAGAGTATTGTGCTTGTTGTTACAATTAGAATGGCATTGCACAGTGTTTAGTGCTTTGTGTCAGCTAGGTTTGGCTGTTGATGCAAATAAAATGGTAATATTGTAGTGATCACAGATACTGACTACATAAACAAAGCAGCGTTAAACAAAATGTGTTCTATTTTAGACCAGATGCTTTTATCA
Organism: Protopterus annectens; assembly: GCF_019279795.1. NCBI lineage: Eukaryota > Metazoa > Chordata > Ceratodontiformes > Protopteridae > Protopterus > Protopterus annectens. The sequence continues at coordinate 1,114,696,769 of NC_056743.1, read as the reverse complement.
TACCCTACTATACACATCTATTGTTAGGATAGATAGATTGATAGACAGACAGATAGGCAGACAGATAGACAGTGATAGATTGACAGACAGACAGATATATGTCTCCACAATCTATTTACTTTTGGTTGCATGTTGCACAGCACTTTTGGTTCTGTAAAAATACAAACACTATTACCTGTGAATCATACCTTTTATGTTACATTGATAAAAAATAATGTTTACAAATACCTTTATACATGCATTTCTGTGTTTTGTAAGGGTTTCTCTGGTGGAGTCCTATATGCATCCTTTGTAGGATTTTTGCCCTTATTTTATACCTTAGTTCCACTGTGGTAAATATACAGGTTCTACCATGCTGTATGAAACAACACAATGAAATTAAACACATTATCAATGCTACAAAAACAGGGAAACTGTAGGAAAAAAACACCTTCATAAATATAGGCAAAATGGATCAATATTTCTTCCAAGGGGACAAATTTTCTCCTTCCTTCCTTCCTTCCCATGTGTAGGGCTTTGCTTTCACACTCACATTACTTCTATCTATCTATCTATCTATCTATCTATCTATCTATCTATCTATCTATCTATCTATCAATCTATATTCTGAAATCTCAGGCTTGGTTTGTTCAAGTACATTAATTTAAGACAATAAAACGTGGCTTAGGTAGAGATAAAAAACAAAACCAAGTCCACAAAACCACTGCCTTGAAATCATCACAAATACCATTCATCTCTGTAGCGGCCATTTTAAAATTAAGAGCTGCTAAATTATAAATTATAATTTTAACTCATGATATTTTAACAGAATATTTATATATTTGAATTTTTAATCTATATTTCAACAGATATTATGTACAATGTTTTTTAATGTATTTCAGTGCATATCTTCACATGTCACTACAGGAACAGGTCCCTTTTAAAAGTTTGGAAAGGTTTTAATTATTTAATTTATTGTTTTTATAAGGTTTTAATTCCAGTTACTGGAAACTGTTTAGTAATTGATTGATGATAATATATATTCAATGCTTGAAGAGTCATTTCAGTTCTGACAAAGTTAGTTTTACTGAACAAAAGTGCTCAACTATTTCAATAAAATGTGTGGAAAATCTGAAGTGTCTCATACTGGTGCCATGATTTGGTTTTGTGGTGATTTCGAGGAAGTGGTTTTGTGGACATTAATTTAAAACAATGATGGACTTAATACACATCACAGTAAAACTTCAATATTTTTACTCAGAAGAAACTTTCTTACACCATGATTTCTACAGTCAGGTTAAACAGTATTTGAACTAGATGTATTGATGGGTGGCCATGGTGGTGCAGCAGTTAGCGTTGCCGCCTCACAGCAAGAGGTTCTCCGGTTTGATCCTTTGCTGGGGTGCTTTCTGTGTGGAGTCTGCATGTCTTCCCTGTGGTGGTGTGGGTTTCCTCCAGGTGCTACGGTTTCCTCCCACATCCCAAAGACATGCTGTAGGTGGACTGGACACACTAAATTGGCCATAGGTGTGAGTACGTGTGTGTGTGTGTGTGTGTGTGTGTGTGTGTGTGTGGCTTCTGTGGAAGGTTGGGCATTGGGCTGGCAACTCGACACTGTAAAAGTCCACGGACAATCATGAGAGGACAAGATGATCCACTGTGGTGAACCCTGACTGGGAAAAGCCGAAAGAAGAAGAACTAGATGTATTGATAAAAGTAAAAAAATATATATTTTTTAAGTCTGTATATATATATATATATATATATATATATATATATATATATATATATATATATATCCCAACAGTGGGAATAAACATGAAATCCACAGCGTATATTAACAAAGGAGAATGTTGATAATTTTCTAAGAAAGTGAACATTTTTGATCCTGTGGCAGTAACAGAAACATGACATACAGACAGACTTAACAGAGGTATAACCATAGCAAGGAACACTCTTCATAGCAGTCAAAATTGTAGCTAAAATAAGAGAAGTTGCAACATTCTTTATGATGGAAGCCATCAAAGCAGCATAATTCATAGGAAAGGTGGCACTGTTAGTCATTTTGAAAACTATAAATCAATATAAAGATTGAATATATGGAACCCTTTTCATGGGGAGAAAGTAAACAAAAAATTATAAATCATATTTTTGTATTGTCAGAGGAAATATTGAGAGAATACTTTACTATGTCAGATGTAAGATGGAGTAACTTGATTGTAACAAGTCCTAACAGGAAGGTCACTCTTCATGTCCTTCCAGGGGTTTGGTTTCAGATGCTTCCTGTTCATAGGTTCATAGATTCATAGGAGTTTACTAGACTAGCAGCTTAAGGGGCCTTACAAGCCTAGCCAATATAACATGATTTTACCCAATATATGGTCCCTAAGAGCAAGAGGATTTGTACCCGTGCATTGAGTATCTTACAAACTCCCCCTGTCCATAAGGGAGAAAAAGGGCTGTGTTACTTGTCTGACCACTTTAGTACTCAAACCTACAATCTTCTGATCTGAAGTTAGACACTTTATCCATTAAGCCACATGGCTGAATGTGAGGGAAAACATGCAATATGTAGGAAGTATAAGGATTGTCAGAAGGTGCAAAACAATGATGTAGAGCAATTGAGAAAACCAGTTCATATCTGAGTTAACAATAGTGGCAATAGCAAGGAAAACAGCAGGTAAGACTGAAACTGTGTTAAAAGAAAAGTAAAAAAAAGTAAAATCAAAACTACCAAAACTCAAAGGCTTAATTTTTGCAGGTGACAAGCCTCATTGGAAGACCCATGCTGAGGAGGGAGTTGTACATCAGGGGCTAGAGAGACCACATCACGCTGCATAATTATTCTAAATACAGAGTCAAATACCTTCAGTGAAAGAAGGTGTTGCACTTTGGAGTTAGAATCCATTTTGTCATTGTAATTTTATGCTTTTTTCCCATGTAATATTTTGTTGTTTGGTCAATTAATGTCAGAATTTTTAGAAAGTGATAACTTGTACAAGAACCTGCTCAAAAAGGAACCACCTTGGATCTGATGTTTCTAGATTAGGAGATAGTTTCAGTCCTGGAAATGGGCAGACATTTGTGACTACATGATATAAAACAAAATGGCTAACTTTAATTATAGATATGAATAATAGGAAAATGCAGGTTATGGGGGCTACAGACTTAAGGAGGACAGAATGACACACTAGGCAGAGTCTCAAAAACAGCTTACTAATAGGCTTGTGTGTAGAATAGCAGATTAACGGAAGACAACAAAATTGCTATCAGACAAGCAGTAAGAATATATGAAAGTAATGTGTAGATCTAAAGAAGAAAAAAGAAGTTATTGAATGTGAGGGAAAACATGCAGTATGTAGGATTGTCAGAAGGTAGAAACTGATGATGTATAACACTTAACAAGGAAGGAAGGAAACAGTGTACTCACAGACTCAAAGGTAAGTAGAATGGAAAAATCCTGTTCTTATAAAAGTGGACACAAAGTCATCTTTATATCCTGAAGAGAGCACAGAGAGACAAGGGAAGGGACAATGAAGCTGAAAAGAGTGTAGGGAGGTCAGACAGAAATGATGGGAAGATTGCTAAATAATAGTTTTGCATTGATCTATTTCATTAAATTGAAAATTAATAACATCAATGAAAATTTCATTGAATCCCAACCCACTGATCATAAGCAAAACCATCATACAACCTTGAATCCTAAGTGCCCTGTACCCAAATACCCTGACGCTCTCTACTTATATTACCCTCCCACAACCTAATCCTACTAAACTACATAGCCCTCTGAAAATCGTGTCTCTGACTGTAAAATTCCCCTACCACTCTCTAAACCTAAATTCTCTTATCACTCCCTAACCTTAGGACTCCCCTCCTGCTCCTGAAACCTAAATCCACCTGCCATGCCTTAACCCTAATTAATAGTATAAGTGAAGGACAATTACTCATTCACTTATTCTGTTAACTGCGGACAAGTGCACCCTGTTAAACACACAGTTCAACCACCAACAAAACAGAATTCGAACTAATGCAATTTGACAAAATGCTACAAAACTTACCTTCAATGAAATGAAACTTTGCATTTCTTATTTACAAAGAGAATGGAGTGTTGTACAAACCAGACAATGGTGTTGCTTGGCAGGAGGAGTCTGATTAAGGCTTTTCCCAGGAAAGGCTATTGAAAGATCTTTAAAGCAATTAAAGGTTTGCAAGACAATGGGAACTGATTGGATTCACTGTAAAATTCTTAAAGAACTGAGAGGTGCCATTAACATAAATCATAAAATGAAGGTAAGGTTCCTAAGAAAAAGAAGAATGCATGCATGATCCTTGATTATTAAAGTGTGAACAAGACAAAGACTTAAAATTATTGACATATCAGTTTGACCTCACTCAGAGGGAAAATTAAAGAAGCCCTGCTAAAAGAAAAAAAATTAAAATCTGAAAGTGAATACAATAAGGCGCCTAAGTCAATATAGATTTCAACCAGAAATCATGCCATGTAAATGTAATATTTATTCAAATTGAAAACTAGGGCATTAGTACACAATGTGACAGTGACAACTAAGAACTCATAAAGACATTCTACACAGTACAAGATACACGATTAGTGAACAGACTAGACAGGTAGAAGGGACAAATATTGGCTAGGTAATAGGTCAAAGGTAAAACAGCAGTCATCCATGTAAGAAGATGATCACCACTGGAATGAGAAGGGTCATTAATCTGATAAGTCAGTGTTAATGTCTGGCTGGCAGGGGTCATTAATTTGATAAGTCAGTGTTAATATCTGGCTGCATAACCAAACTCTGAAGCACAAATGCTTGGCATTAAAACCTGTAACCACTAGAGGTGTACTTTAATATTCATTAAATTCATAAAACGATAATATTCATTTCTTAACTAGGTAGGCGCAATGGACACACAGTCTTTTTTTCAGGGACAATCTGGGAGCAAGGATTAGTTAAGTGACTTGCTCAAACAGTTGACAAATGAGGGAATGAAACCCTATACCACAGGAACTATAACTCACAGCCTTAACTTTCTGTGCCAACTGCTTTCATAGAAAACAATGAAAACTGAGAGCAGCAGTAACAGATATGAAACATTTTTGCAGGAGGGTAATCCTCTGATGTACGGCCTATGTTCTCCAGACTCCTGCAACCTGTATGAGCTATATAACAGATTAGTGTGCCTCAAGAGTAAGGTAAATTGTTTGAGGTGTTGAAATCTTTGAGTTAGTATAAGGAAACCTGTTTCCAAGTGTCATGTGTATTGAAATGCTGCCTTGATGTCCAATGCCTTCACAAGTGCTGTTTCGTAGTGTGAAGGGGAGCATTTGGCTTTTTTTTAATGACACAATGCTATATAAAATGGCTGACACAAAAGAAAGTAAAGAAAGCATGAAAAGAGACATGGTAGGGCTAGAGGAGTGATCAAAAGCATGGTGGGTGGCCAGGATACAAGTAATCTCAAAACGTGCAATCCTCATTGGTTGGGCATTAATTACCATCTGTCCTATACTAATCCTCATTGGTTGGGCATTAATTACCATCTGTCCTATACTAATCCTCATTGGTTGGGCATAAATTACCATCTGTCCTGTACAATGCCTATGATGAGATTTAGAAAGTGTGCGGTTTCATTAGACAAAAGAGAAAATGAGAGGAAAAGACTAAACGACTCATCTGTTGGTTGCTCGACTGGCAAAAAGGACAAATGGGAGCAAGGAAATCAAGCCAAAGATGAAAAAGCAGAGAAAAGGGACTGAAGGTAAGGAAAATGAGATAAGGAGAATGGTGGGCACAGAATCTGAACTGGGAGCAACAAAAAGACAGCATTTCAAAGAGAGAACATTAACGAGAGAGGGACTAATGTGACACGATACATAGGTGAACAATTTAGAGAATAGATTGGGGATTTTATATAAACATACAAATATCAGAAAATAATCAAAAATTAAAAAAAAATACCAAAAATGAAACAGAGCTGATAATATCCTTTACTGCAAAGATCTGGTACCTCGGCTGTTTGCCTTCAACGGTCAGTTAATACAAAGTGTAGCAATCTGAAATACATTTCAAAAATACCCATGACTCATCTAATCACATTCAGTTAACAATAATTGACAGTAATTAATAACATCATTTTACTATTTCAACCTAAAACAATACTCACATTCCATTGAATGCAAACAGCCGAGGTACCAGATATTTGCAGTAAAGGATATTATCAGCTCTACTTTGTTTTTGGTGGTTTTTTGAATGGATTGGGGATGTCCAGATTTGAAATTTATTGGCTTCTACAAAATGATAAAAATAAAACACAAAAGGATGTGCTGAAGAGATGCTCACTAAACCTTTTTTTTTACTTCTCTGCCACTTGGATAAAACAAGAGAATGAGTGTACAGTGTTGGAAAAACACAAAAGAATAAGTAAGAATGTCATGTGAAGCGTAGATTCTTACTATATAAAACCAAGAAGTTCTGCTTAATGAAAGCAAAGTAAATAAAAGATGGGAAAATGAGTACCGCACAATCAGACTGTGCATTGTAACTCTATGCACTGTATCGAAAGCAGTAAAACTATCAAGATATGCAAAGGCAGCTCCAGTGCCTAGCAGCAGTGACGTCAATGATTTATCCAGGCAGATGATTAGTAACATGGTGAGACTAACTAGGAATTTACAATGTGGGAGAATGTTTATGGGAGGCCAGGAAGGATGAGAGAAAGTAAACAACGTCAACAAGATGTATGAGGAGCCGTTTGAGTTTGAGATGTTCAGAAGGTGGAGCCTAACAAGACAGAATATACAATCTCATCGTCAAAGCCACCAACCCAAAGTGAGAGCAACAAGAGTACAAGCACCATTTGAAAGGAAAAAAGTGAGAGGTGAAAGATGGGAGTGACAAATCAGGGAGGAAGAAGAAGAGGAATGTTTCAATGTTGAGCAAGTTAGGATGGGGAATTTCAGATGAACAGTGGAGGAAACAAAATATAGTGACTGGTTAGAGGCAGAAAAGGGGAAGGAAAATATGAAAGAAAAACAACTTAAGTTTTAAGATTACTGTAGAGGTTTGTCCAGATGAAGGGAAGATGTGTTGGTCGAAGCAAGTTAAGTAATGACCAAAGTAAGGAGGAGATTAATTTCCTGCATGATAAGTGCAATGAGACCAATTCACTGGAAAAAAATAAACCAAAGTATTTCTCAACCTGGATACGTTTAGATTTAGAAAATATTTATGTGAATTACGGTGTAAAATGATACCCGAGATTATGGCATATGGTCCTGTATGAGTTATTTTTTTCTGCAAGTATTTGTGAAAATTGTAGGAGATGGTAAGAGAATATAAGCAGTGTATTTATATTTATCTTGTGTTTATATCCATGTGATGAACTAACTTTATTATCTTTGGCTGGGCTGAACTTTAGGATTGTGATGGTTTTAGTGGTAGGGTTCATTATAATTCTGCTTTAGACATGTTTATATTAGTGATGCTGTCTAAGGTGTTAAAAGCAACCTAATTCTTAATGTGAATATTACATTATGATGAGAGTGGGGTACTGAAGTTAGAAGAGTGTGGACAATGTTTATTGGGAAGTGTCTGCATGCCAGATCAGTGAAAAAAGGGAAAAATGTTGAAAGTTAGAAAGGAAGGAAATCTGAGACCATGCAGCTGGTTGGGGTATATAAAACATAGAGGATCCTACTAAATAATACAGATGTGGCCTGAAGTGAAAGATCAAGCTCACTGATAACTGGGGTGGGGGGCAGAGAGAGTAATTAGCTGATAGTTATGTCATTTCTGACTTGATTAACATCACTAAATATGTCACGGACCTTAGTGCAAGGCAGATTAGCTTATTAATAGTAAACTCATGATATAGTACATCTCTAAAAGTGAAGTGTAAGGTCATTCTTTCTCTTTTCTCAGCTGGCTTCCAAGGATTGCCTTTAAAAGTAAGGTATACATTTTGTTGCTGAAAAGAAGAGCCTGTATGCCTGATGTGGTAGGGAATGCTGCCTGGCATATTACTTAAGAAAAGGAAAATAATACTTGGCATGGCAAAAGAAATAGACGGCAGCACAGGAACTAGGCAGTCCATTCACATTTTCAGTATATATTTCATGCTTTGACTAGTTAGTGCTGTCAATTATTTGTTGATAATGTGGCACCTTTGGTGGTTATCTAAATGCCATCACACTCAGCAACTTCTTAGTAGTTTCTCATAGCATAACTTTTTCTTTTGGTTTCTTTCAGACACTATGTTTCATAGGTTATTAGGTGTCTACTAGGCTAATGACCACAAAGGCCTTTTTAAGCCTAGCACACACCTTGTACTTTAAGTTATATAGCCAGGTCTTAGATTTATGTAAACATTATTAGCCTAGGTACAGGACATGACTGAGCTATACTTGACATCAGGAATTGCATACTCCCACCTCTTATAGTAGCCAGTAGTTACACAGTTTTTAAGCTCCACATTTTGTGATTCATCTGTCTCATGAAATTGAATTGCACAACACATTTGCTGAAAAATCTGTGATTACTACATGTTAGGTGTATGCTGTTTTCCTATAACATGGCATGACCTCAGAATTAGTTATTAGTAGTTGGGGTAGAGAGACCATAGCTTTCACAGCGCCCCCCACCCCACCCACATGGGTATATGGAGGGCTTTGCCATCCTCCAAAAATATTTTACTTTTTTGTTTCTTCAAGAAGTGCTGATTTGCTCATTGTTATCACTGATGTGTACCCACTGAAGACAACTGCACTAAAATCAAGTTTTGCCTGATTTGTCTGTCTGGAAATGGTATTAAGCCAGTGAAGGTCTTGTTCCATTTGACTTGAAGCAATTTCAGATTTGTTTTAAGCTTTATATAATTTAGTAAGTGACTGGTTAGAGGCAGAAAATGGGGAGAAGAGGAAAAGGGGCGGACAATATTAAAGGAAAGCAAGTTAACTTGAGAGACTACTGTAGAGGTGTGTCCAGCTGAAGGGAAGATGTGCTGGTTGAGGAAAAGAACCTCTGTGCATCTGTTTGTGTGTGTGTGTGTGTGTGTGTGTGTGTGTGTGTGTGTGTGTGTGTGTGTGTGTGTGTGTGTGTGTGTGTGTGTGTGTGTGTGTGTGTGTGTGTGTGTGTATCAGCAATACAAGAATGACCCTGTCATTCAGGTAACTCATGACATTCTCTATCATGTAGACTGTATCTCTAGGGCACTATAAGAGTGTTTACCTACCATATCACAACAAAACAAAACAGAGTACTGAATAAAGTCTGTTTTGAAGTAAAAATCCAAATATTCAACAAAAAAGTCAGATCAGACAACATGGCACAATATGAAACTTTTAATGTCAACAGATGCACTTAATGGACATAAAAAACACATATGCATTCTCTCCATCAGAGTTTGCAAGCAAAATGTATCTACCATACCAGTTACATTTATGGTAATGTCAGATTAAGTTGGTTGGAGAACTTTACTTTGGTTATACAATGTCTGTTTGCAGTTGACTCAAGAATTATGCTATATTTATCTCTAGGGTGAATCATGCATTCTAATCCACTGAGAACTAAACTGATCTCATAGTTTTGAGAATGGAATTAATAAAGATTTAACAACTTAAATCCATAAACCATGGCACTGATGTGAAAGCAATTTTTTATATTGTTTTGGTAAGAGAAGCTAGATTGGGAGTTGTTTGTCTGTTGCATTTATTGCACTACAACAGACTTCATAAACACTGATTTAGATGTTAACAACAGTTAAAATCTACACATACAAGGGCAGATACTAACAGTAGGAACAACTTTTTTCTGTTTACTTACTGTGCAGTCTGTGATTTACATTCCCAAGGTTTGTTTCCTCAATCTCTATAGCACTTCATATCACAGAAGTATATTCATCAAAGTCTGCAAACTCTACTCCTTCCTCCATTCTATCACTTAGACTCTTAGTCAAAAAGTGATCATGATAACTGCCTATAATGATGTTTTCTTATGAATGATCCAGTCTGTGTAAAGTTCTTCAAATATGTGTATTTTGAATTTAACTGTTATAAGTGTGGGTATTGTGATGCTTAGCTATCTGTTTCACTTAAATTTAAATTGTTTAAATTGTCATATTTGTATTGTGTACTTGGAGCTTTTCTCCCCAGGCCTCCACTGAAATGGGCTCTTCGGCCCTGTGGACTTACCCAGTAATCAAATGCCAATAAATAAATAAATAAATAAATAAAAGACCTTCCTGCCTATTAACATTAAATAACTTACACGGTTACAGAGGAATATACAGACATGCAGACATAGTATGTGTGTGTGTGTGTGTGTGTGTGTGTGTGTGTGTGTGTGTGTGTGTGTGTGTGTGTGTGTGTGTGTGTGTGTGTGATGTTTTATTTAGAGTGCATAACTTGATTATTATGTCATCACTAGAGTACAGTTTTTACTTCTCTCTGTTCTATTGTAAACACCCAATCATTTATGGAAGTCAGGATTTAACAGAATAACAAAGGTGGAAAAGAAAAAAGGGAAATACTTTAATGAAAAGGGAAGGAAATGAGGTGGAATATAAGGAAATGGGTAATGCTAAATAAAGTGTTGTTTTGAAAATATTCTTTTTACTAATGGCATTTGCAGGAAAAAAACAGGAAACGTCAAAGAGAAATCTACATCCCTTCAGACCTCATAGCTTCTTTATATTTCAGTATAGTTTAATGCAACATTTACAAACAAAATAGTAGCAAGTATCACATATGGGGTTTCTCCAAGACCACTGCAAATGCCCTTCATTTACTAATGCCATCTGTAGTATCAAGGTGCATGAATTTTGAGCAGTATGTCAATTATTATTAATTTTCTTTTGACTATATCCTGAATAATAGCAATGTGGTTATGAATAATTCATATTCTAGGTAACTTATTGAATTAGTACTATAATGTTATTTGGTGTGGTCAAGAATGCAAGACCCTGCCTGTATTGACCTTATTTATGGCATGCATATAATGGTTTCTGTCTGCTGCTTTAACAACAGATTTTGGTCACCAAAACAGAATCTTAGCTATTGTTGTGTGTAATTTAAAGCCTTCCCCGGATACTTTCTGACAGCTAACTTATGGGGCTACCTGGTGACCTCCATGGCTTGGTGTCATATTTCTTACTACTGAAGAAGCCAGTTATTGAGTGCTGCTGTAGTATGCTAGAACATTGTCTTTTACTATAAACATTAACATTTGTATAATAGTCACAGTGTAAATTCTAGTCTACATTACTGCATTCTTACATTCTCCAGTGCTGTGGCTCAAAAGGGCGCAGATTTGGATTAGCACGTTGTTAACAAAATAAGTAAGTAAATTTGTAAACTAGCAAATGCAAGAAAGAATGAATAAATATGCAATCTATAGAGCTTAGTTTTAGTCTGGCATCTATATCTTTTTAATTTTGTCTCAGTCATTCTGTTTTGTCATCTGGCACAAACACTGCATCTCTTAACATACTCTATTTGTAGTATTAACAGTGTATGCCTTAGCTAACAAACTGATACGTATTTCCACCATCTTTGGGGTAAACAATTATTTCCTCATAGTCTACTTGACCTTTCACTTATTTACTTATAACACATAACCTGTGCTACTTGGAAACTGAAAAGAAGGGGTATTACCACTCTTCTTATCAGTTACCCGTCCTAATATAGCCCAGAATCACCCTAATCTTATTCATTGCCTTTTGCCACTGGTTAATTCAGAGAGTAGTTCAGAAAAAATCACTGCTATGCTGTATTCCCTGTTTTGCAGTTATCACTTCATACCATCCACCCAGCTGTGTTCTGCCATTCCATCTTTTAAGGTGGGTTACATCACTGTCATGATATTAATGTTTAACTCCCAAAGCCTTTGACCTCTTGTGAACTTTTCACGGTTCACTGTTTCTTCATAAGTATCTCATGTATCCAGACTTTAACAGACAGTCTAGACATTTTCTAAGATACTGTCTGCCTTGTTTCTGTCATTAATAACACTACTGTCAAAAATTATTTTGCATTACTTTTTATAAAAAAAGCAGTATCACATCTACAATAGTTTGTGTTTGTTTAAAATGAGAGAATATTGCAATAAACATATTTGCTTATGTAAAATAAATACTAAGCAGGAAATGAGAGATGTTAAGCATTTTTATACAGCTGTATCATACCTCATATTGGAGAGTCATTGAGTTATAACAGGAATTCCCAGGAGGAAAATTACAGAAGACCAAAGAAAGTGACAGTAGATAAGCATCATTTTGTCTCTGATGTCTCCATTTTATATTAAGCAACTTGTGTTCTAGTTCCCTTTACTCAAAACCAAAATGCTCTTACATCAGACTCATATAAACTTGGATTTGGATTTGTGCACCATTTTTGGATTCCCCATCATTTTTCTTGGATTGCTACCCTATGTTAAATACTACTACCCAAGATTATTTTCATGTATTACCTCTGAGTTACTCATTACTTCTTTGCTCAAATTCCTCTTCTGTTACAGCGATTTGTCAGAAGCAGGTTTTCTTCATGGATTTGACGAATTATTTGAGATACTTGAAAATGTTTATCTAATTGCCTTCTCATACTCGGTTACTTTTATGCCTTCATAAACACTTCACACTATGATTATTCCATAGTACATTTTGGGCCCGATTCCAAAAGACTTGCTCTGAGTGTAAGTAACTTTCTCGAGTGCAACCCTGCCCCAGTCCCAAAAGACATGCTCTTGGTGTAAGGGACTTAGGCCTTGGACCAGAGTAACCTGCTTACACTGAGAACACGTTCATTTGGAAGCTGTCCCTTTGTCTGAGCTCCTTTGAACTATTTTAACATTGCAGATATGTATTTCCAGAACTACACTGCATACTCAAAATGAGGGTATCATAGTTGTCTTTTAGAAGAGGAGGCATTGTTTTCTATTATATACTTTACCTTTCATTATGGATCAGAACTTCCTCATATTTTTTGTATTGCTTTTTTGTATCAGTTTACTATTATTAAGTCATCTTTATAAGAAAGCCAAGTTTTTTTCTGCTTGTGCCCCACTATTCAGCAGGACAGCTTGCCCTATAGATTTCTTCCAAGTTGTATTACTTCATACTTTGTATTAAATCTAAAATGCCTTGCCATAACATAATTTTTGCTATAAATCTTTTAGCCACTTAAAGAGACATGCATTTATTTCCAGGTGCCTCACATCACTTTTTTTCTCAAGTCTGGTTCTCAGCTAGATTGATTTCTGTATTGAGTTTGCATATCCACTCTCGGTCCACATGAGTTTTATTGTATGCAGTGTTTCTACCCACATCTCAATGATATGCCATTAGTAAAATGGAGATCCTCCACATTGCCAACAGGTGTGCATGCTGTGTGTGAGTCAGCATGTTTGTGTGCCCTGCAATGAATTGTAACCATATGAAGGACTAGCACTGCTGCTTCATGCACAAAGAGTGCTAGCATAGGTTCCACCTTCCCTGTTACCAAGCGGATAACTGAAGAATGAATCATATGGGAACCCATGAAACAGAGATCTAACTGACAGTTAGGATCCCAATGCTACAAACTACTCCAGCTCTACATATTTATTCCCGTTGTAGCTTGACTTCATGAAAAAAAATTCTTACAAAACCTGAGACACTACTCACAAATCCCACCAACTCTAACTACCCCTAGAATCAGACTACAAGCATCAATGCTTTGGCAAGCTCTGCCTATCAACCTAAAGAAAATCAACACATATTCTAAATCCAGAATGTAGTTCAAAAAGGACTTCTTCATCCTAGCCAAAATTTCCTGCTCCAACACAGAACTTAATCACCTAACATACAATCCCTGTTTCCTTTCCAAGTCCCTTCTTTTCTCTCAAGATTTACCTAAAATTAACCCACTTTAGAAATACATGCATATATTGTACATTACACTCTGCCTGATTATATATTGCAGTGTGCTTGTTCACTAGAATGTATATATTATTTTTTTTTCAATGTAACTAGTCTGAATTACTCTATTATTGCTCACATTTCTGTATTTTTTGTTTGTGAAATGTTCTGTATTTCACCCAGGGCGAGCCTGGAATTCGTCAATACTGATTAGTGTACTATCCCAGTAAACAAATATAAATCAATTAATTGAATGTTTGTACTGTAATTTATAAAGATAAAAAAAACACCGATTCAAGTATCAAATAACTCAGAACCAAGCTAGTAACTTTGTTTTTTTCTGCTACACTGTCAGTGGCACAAAGGGTAGCACACTCACCTTTGGTGCAGAAGGCCATGGGTTCTTTTTCTATACCAGGTAGATGGACTACTAGCACTGCAATGCAGCATACCAGGGGTGCTGCACTCCTGAACATGTTGTCCTTGGATGAAATGTTAAATTGAGGTCCTATCTGTTTGAGTTGGTGGTAGATCAGGTGGATGTAAAAGACCCCATGCCATGTATCAAAAAGAGTAAGGGCCCTTTATTTTACGCAACATAAAAACATAATTTACATATTTACAAAATGTACGTATTTACAGGCACATATGCACAATTCTGATTTTACCTACTTAGCATTTTTCTTATGCCATAATCATTATTATTATTCCATAAATGACTCCTACTCCTCCATCCACAAACGTAATCTGATTTTTCACGATGTATCTGCCAAAATTCTTTTTGTCATTAAACAAAATTTCACTCAGTCTTTCATTCCAAATTACTCACATTATATAAAATAGTCCTTCACTCATATTGTCTCCTCTTATTCTTATAATAGTCATACATAATCATATTCATTCCTATATTATGCCATTAATATTTTCAAAAAATTTTCTTCACATAACCTTCTCCAGAGTTTAATCAGTCTTTCGCATTTCAAAAAAAATATGCTCCATTGCCCCCCCCAAAAAAAAAAAATAAATAAACATACTATTTCAACTTTCTCTGTCTCCAACTGAATGTTTTTCCTGGGTTTTTGTACAGATAATCCTTAAAACTCAGAATCTTACATGTACTTTCCTTCTCTTTTCCCCTGCATATACACATTTTTCTTTTACAGTTTCTTCTTTGTCTCCTAGTTCACTCTCTCTGCAGCCTCTTGTTGTCTTTCCTCATGTATGATTTCTTCCCTTTCACCTTCTTTTTCATTATTTACTGTTTACTCTTGACAATCCAAAAGTGTCCCTTTTTTTACACAACTTGCATTCATGCACACACCTTCTTGCAGTATACCCTTTCTCTCATGGCTACATTGCACCTTGTTACAATCATTAATTAAAAGAGAAAGGTCTCCACAAAAGAAACATGATTTAGACTGCCCAGCATATCTTAATGTCACTCTATGATCAGCCATATAAATAACACTTGACAAGTATTTGTTTTTTTCCACATTTCAAAATAGCTTCCAACCTTCATCCTCCATTCCATGTTTCTCTCATCTTTAACTTTCACAATGTTGTCAACAGTTTCACATAAACCCTGCATGCATTGTTTAACATCATCTTCTTCCAGTTCATTTGTTCTAAACTGTACAGTAACATTTTTTTAATATTTAAGGTACTACCAGAAAACAAATAATTGTTCCACAGACAAATGCCCTTCTATTTCTTACACAGTTCCAGAAATGTCATCATCAGTCATTCAGTTTCAAATGTTAAGCCACAAAAGGTCTTTGACTCTATATGTATAAAAGGCCAGATTTCTTGAGCAACAGCATCCAAGTTAGAGAATGTTATAACTCCACTGTACTTGACCCTCATCAAACCATAATAGAGTATAATGCACCCTTTTGCATGTACCTCGCCATACACCTGCAGCAGCTGGAGAGACCTCAGAGGTTTCTCACTAACAAAACACAGGGACTCCAAACCATGACCTATGTGGACAGGTTGAAAACCCTGCCACTTTATCCTGTATCTTATAGGCTGCTGAGATGACTTGTACCTGGCCTATAGGGCAATCACTGACTTTTCCCTAATGGAAACGCTGCACATCTGCAAGTCAAAGAGCAGAAAAGTCACTCACTCTAGGGATCTCACCCTAGCTTGTGACATTAACAGAACTTGCTGGAGAGACAGATATGTCTCCCTGAGACTGCCACTTCTCTGGAATAGACTTCCCATTCACATAAAACAGAGCTCCTCAATGAGCCCTTTCAAACGCAACCTAGATAATTGGATGGGAGGCTGCAAATTTGCCCCAGGGGTGGCACCCATGTCCCTCATGAATAGGAGTAGCTGGTGTTGATCACAGACCCATTCTGTTCATAATTTTTTTTCTGCAAACTACCCAAAAAGAACAAATGGGGATACTTGGGGTTAACATGGCTATGCTTGTAAAGGCTCTAGCCTAGTAACCTCCTATGAACCTATGAGCTTCTTCTTTGCTGCTGTTGGAGTCTTCTGGCACCATATAGCACCTCCAAAGAGTAGGGGGTTTCTTTATTATATTAACACTTTTCCATCTTTCTTTATTTACAAAGTCATTATATTTACAATTTACATCACACTTTATATATTGCAGTAAAGCACTTTACATGTTTATTTTCCTAAATACATATGAAACCCATTTCATCCCTCCCAACCTTTCCACCATAACCATTTCTTTATATCACATGTTATTTCCTTATCTTTTCTTTTGTTATACAGCAATTCCTCACATTTTATTTTCCATAAACACCAAGTAGCAATGAATAAAATTTAATCTCATTTCAGTTTCTTTTTCATACCCAACCTTATATTTGCCATATAGTACCATGTCCATATCAATGTTCTTAAATACCTTCCAGTCGTAAACATTTTCAAATAATGTACAAAAATACTTCATTTTTCTTACATTCCAGAACAATATAGTAATGTGTCCCCAGTATTACAGTTATTACATTGTAAACTACCTCTGTTGTGACTAGATTCAACCATATTCCTCAAAGAAAACCAAAGATGCACAATAATTCAGTTGCAACATAGCTTAGAAACATGTACACACTACCTAAATATGCTATTTTTACTAAAATATATAGGCTCATAGGTTCATAGCAGATTGCTAGGCTAAAGGTTCAAGAGCCCTTAAAAGTGTATCCGTTATGACCTGGATTTACCCAGATTTTCATTATCTAAGGGCTAGGGGATGGCTTAGGTTTGTGTCCATGCCTCTGAGTTCATTACAGGCTTACCCTTTCCATGAGAGACATAGGCGTCACCCAGAACTGAATTTATTATTCTCTTTCTATTGATCCAAGTTGCATTTTAAGAGGGTCAGGAAAGGGCTTTGCTTCATGTGAATAGGTGTCCTGTTTCAAAGAAGGTGCAATTTCTAAAACACATATCTGTCCCTCTAGCATGTACTGTTCACATCACAGGCCAGGTTTAGATTATTGGATCGGGTAATCCTCATGCTGTTTGTTTTGCAAATGTGTAGCAGTTCCATCAGAAATGGATTTGAGAATGCCTGTTTATTTAGGCATAGATTACCCCTTAATAGTCAGTAGAAGACATAGTAAAGGGATAGGGCTTTTAAGCGATCTGCATAGGACACATTATTTGCACTCTGTATTTTTTGTAAGGAACCACTGAGGCCTCTTCATTTGTTGCAAGTGTCTGGGTAGGTACATGCCAAAAGATGCAGTGTACTTAACCATTGTCTGATGAAGGCTCAGTATAGTGGTACTATAACCTTCTTGGATCTGGATGCCATGCCCATACTTATAAACTGTGCCATATAGAATTTCTTCCACACCACTGTGGTGGTCAAAGCTCAGGTTACTGTCTATCTTTGTACCTAGATCTTTCAATACTGTGTCCTGTCTTAGTGCTTAACATATATACCCTTTTTCTTACGGACAACTGAAACACTCTTCACCAGTCTGTAGCGTTAGTATTTTCTATTTGAACTTCTCTCCATTGTTCTGTTACTACCCGTTCCCTTCCAAACGTAACCCTAGAGCATCGGTTTCACTTCTGGTAAAATAAATTCATGCAAGTTGTACCATGTCTGCAAACCCCTTACTTTTTTTACTTATTTAGTTGTAGTTCTGCTGTACATAAAATTGTTTCTGCTCTATATATTATCTCTTTCATGAAGTGTTTCTTCTTGGCTGCTAAGACCAAATCGTCTGCACAAGTAAACATTAATGGTAGTTTGATCCCTTCCCGTTATTGTGTAACCTTAATCTACATATGTGCTTGTATAACTGCATTCATTACTATCACAAACTGCCAAACGCTTAGTAGATAACCTTGTTTGCTCCTCTTCCCTGTCTTGTCGTTTTTCCTGCCCATCTATTCACCGTCACAGACAAGATCTTTCGTAAATCATCCTCACTATCCTTATTTTTTCTCCTACAAGATATTCTTTTAAAATGTTCCACATTTCCCATGATCAATACAATCAAAAGTCTTAGCCACATCACATACTGTTACTTTTTGCTCTTTTTTCCCCTTATTTCTACACACCACTTTTTAACCATTATTAACATTTTATTTACTCTTTTGCCTTTACCTCCACATACCCCCGTTTCCAACTCTTCTTTCATGGCACCCTTCATTCTTTTCTGAATAATTTTCATAAATATTCTATAGTCACTATTTGTCAACATAACTGGTCTTTATTTTTTATTTCTTCCCTTCCCCCTTTGTTCATATATATTTTATAACCCCCTTATAAATCTCACCTGACCTTTGTTTATAAAATAAGAAAAACAAAATGTGAGCAAACCAACAGAGCTGAATGAAGGCCAAGAAAGGATCCTTTCTTTTTAATAAAGAATCTACAGAGGACATTTCTTGGCCTTCATTCAGTTCTGCTGGTTTGCTCACATTTTGTTTTTCTTATTTGGACTAATTTGCTTGCGAGCTACCTTTAGCAGGAGTGGGTGCTGTTTGTTTGTTTTGCATGTTCATTTGTTTATACAAAACATACCCTAATACATCTGTACCTGCTGTAGATTATTTTTACCTTCCTTTATAGTATCCTCTAACTCTTTTCTCTTGATTCTTTTTCAGTTTCTTCCATGACCTCCTTTTTATCTTCTTTGCTTTCCATACATGTTCTTACATTCTTTTTCTCATACATATTCCGTATATATCTTTCAACTATGTTCGTAATTTCCTCGTCTTTATCTTTAAACTGTTATTTTTCATCATTTGTCTTGTTACATCTCAATCTCTTAACCAAAAACGGGGAAACATATTATTTTCTTCTTTTCAAATAATACTTTTGTCTGAATATCATTTCTTTCTATTTTGGTCTTTATTTATATTTATATAATTTCTTTTTTCTTCTTCAAGACTTCCCCTGCCCTGTTTTCTACTATTCTTTCCTAAATGTATTTTTTCTTATTATATATCATTATTTCTTCTTTCATTTCGGTTTCTCTAAATGTATGTATATTTTTTAAACTTTTCTTTATACACCATCTACCACTTCACCAAACTGCCATAAAATGGCTTTGTTGCTATACAATCTTCCCACAGTTGTCTTATTTCTTTTTTAAGACATTCCTGCAATTTTTTGTTAGTCTTTTTAACCATTTCCTTCTTTTATAATATTTCATTCTCTGCTATTATTGTCCATACAGTGCTATGATCTGAAAAATGTTTCTCTAATTCCTTTTTTATTTCTTCCATGTCATCAGTAAACAAAATGCAGTCAATCTCTGTTTTAAGCAACCCACCCTTATAAGTACATTCTCTCCATTTACCTTTTGCTAGCTTATCATTATTTGCAACCCCTCTCTCAGCATTTTCCACCTTGTACTATTTTCATTTCTAAAATGACAATTAAAATCTTCCACCATTTACTATCACATGATTTTGAATTTTCTCAATTTTTTTTATTTCAGTTACCTTTGTATACATGTACACTACTAGTATTCCGAACACTTTCTGTCCCTTTCTTACACCCTACACTAAAACTATCTCTACTATCACCATTATATCTGATATTTTAATCTCTTCATTTCTTAGTAATACTGCAATACCTGAACATGACTCACTGTCTATAGTCTAGAACACTTGTTTCTCACATCATTTCATTGCTTAGTAATACTGCTATACCTGAACATGAATCACTGCCTATAGTCTAGAACACTTGTTTCCCACATCCTTTTATTGCTTAGTAATACTGCAATACCTGAACATGAATCACTGCCTGTAGTCTAGAACACTTGTTTCCCACATCATTTCATTGCTTAGTAATATTGAAATACCTGAACATGAATCACTGCCTATAGTCTAGAACACTTGTTTCCCACATCATTTCATTGCTTAGTAATACTGCAATACCTGAACATGAATCACTGCCTATAGTCTAGAACACTTGTTTCCCACATCATTTCATTGCTTACTAATACTGTAATACCTGAACATGAATCACTGCCTGTAGTCTAGAACACTTGTTTCCCACATCATTTCATTGCTTAGTAATACTGCAATACCTGAACATGAATCACTGTCTATAGTCTAGAACACTTGTTTCCCACATCAGTTCACTGCTTAGTAATACTGCAATACCTGAACATGAATCACTGCCTATAGTCTAGAACACTTGTTTCCCACATCATTTCATTGTTTAGTAATACTGCAATTCCTGAACATGAATCAATACCTACAGTCCACAACAATTTTCATAGGATCATAGGAGGTTATTAGGCTAATAGCCCTGGGGCCCTAACAAGCTTAGCTAAGAGCTTATCCCCAAAAAGAAACCTCAGTCAACAACTGTTGCCTCTGTCAATGAGGGACACAGGTGGAACCTCTGGGACAAATCTGTGTTTTCCTATCCACTCATCAGGGTTGCTCTTGAAGAGGGTCAGCAAGGTACTCGGACCTGTATGGGAAGTCTATTCCAGAGTCAGGGCAGCCTGTGGGAGCCAAACCTGTCTCTCCAGCAGGTTTTGTTGGTGTTGCACATTAAATTCAGGCCTTTTGAGTGGGTAATGCGTGAGGAGTTCGACTTACAGATATGGAGCCTCTCTAGTAGGGCAGGGTCTGAGATTGCCTTGCAGGCGAGACACAGATCACCTCTGAGCAATCTGTACGATACCGAGTAGAGTGATAGTGATTTGAGCCTGTTTGTATAGGACAGGTTTTGGAGGCCATGGAATCTCTTTGTGAGGTATTTCTGGGGCCCTTCCAGTCGGTGCAGATGTTTGGAGAGGTACATACCAAAAAAGGGGCGTTATACTCAATTATTGGTCTAATAAGGGAGGAGTAGAGAGAGGGAATAACCTCCTTTTTTCTGGATGCAGTCCCTTTACTTATAAGATGAACTCTTTTCCACGTCATTCCAAATTCCACTCTCTTCTTTTTGTTTGTACATCTTATGTCAAGTAAACAAAGTACCTCTGCATCTATTTTTTCCACAGCATTCAAACACCACCATTCTTCTAACATCAGTTTTCATGTTATTCATATTCACTGATGTTATACTTATCTTATCCTTTTCTCTTTTTTGCAGTTCATCTTTTGACCTCCTTTTTCTCCTTCATACTCCTCCCCAATAGAAAACTCTGTCTTTTTTTTCTGACTGAGAGAGCTCATATCTCCCTCTTCTTCTTCCTCTGTTTCTAAAAACCCAAACCTGTTTTCCATCTCCATTTTCTCACATACATGTTTCTTTTTCATTTATTACTTTGTGGACTTCATCTAGTGCCATCTTTTCCTATCTTTTCCTATCTTTTTAACTTGTACTTCCCTACCCTCACCCCACCCCCATCCTTTTATTATTAATTTCCACTCTTTTTCCATTTCATTTCTATCACTTTGTCTTTCTTCATTAATTATTGGACAATCAAATTAAAAATGCTCCTCACATTTACATTTCCTACATATAAGTCACATTTTTCTAGACTGTCCAAACTCCTCAAACTGCCCACACCATCTTGATTTAATGTGATTCATCCTCAAAGGGAATCAAACCTGCTTTTGGCTGCCCCAGTACTTAACACTTCATTTTATCCTCATTTATTGCTCCAACTTGGTATATTCTGTTTTTAGTGTTACATAAACTTCATATTTACAGTCCATACTTTTCTGTCATCCAATTTTCTTTTTAATGTCATACTTATCCTGACATAAAACTTAGAAAAAAACATTTAGTTCATTCTTTTCTATCTCCATTGTTCTAAAATGTAACAGCAGTTTCCTTTTTAACTGTACATTTAAATTGTGATAAATATAGTCCTTCCAAGGAGATATGTCACTTCTTCCAAGTTAATTAATAATTTTTTTCTGCTAATGCAAATTTCTAAAAAGTTATTTCACAGAAATGTTTGGTTCCTATATGTATTAAAGCCATAATATCAGACAAACTGAATCCTAAGGGCATGACAACATTGTCTAAAGCACAGTACCTGTCTATTTGTTTTTAATACTTTGTTTTCACCTACACAAGAACCTTCCTCCAGCTCTCAACAGTTCCAGTCTGTCTCCTCTGCACCTGCACAACCTTTTCTTTCTGCAGTCCTTCACTGGAACCTGCTACTGCTGCTGCTGCATATGTCTTTACTGTGGAAATACGTCTGTCTGCCTGTCTGTCTCTCTATTTACTGCTCTCTGTTCCATCTTCCTGAAACCCAGCATAGAGTATGGCCTTAAAACTAGTCACTCCACAGGACAGATATGCCCCTTTTGTATTCACACAATTGTTTACAGTATCCTTCAGTCTTTCTGTCATCTCCTCACTGCCAAATATTTGTCCATTTCCATACTCCACTGCACGGCTTCTGATTCTTCTGCTTCTGCCTCTTCCATCATTTTTTTTTGTAAAACAGAGTCAAGCAGACACCCTGATGCCATACTATTCACCTCCAAAACATCTTTTTCCTTTTGAATTAAAGTTTCTGTTTTCTCCTTCTCCAGTCCATTTCCATTCACAGCCTCCATCTTAGATTCAGGGATGACCAGTAACAGTAGTTATCACAGAGTAGGTTTGCTTTATTAACATTTACATCATATAAAAAAAATCAATTATTTACACACACATTTTTTACATTCATACTTAAATTATACAGAAGTTATACACACAAAAGAAGTTAACTAAACAGTTCTATTAATTTAATTTTTCTTTTATATTTACCTCCTATTCCCTATCCTTTCTTCTATAGCCATCTTTTTATTTGAGTTTATATATAATCCTCTTCTATTTTCTTATTATATAATAAATTCTCACATCTTTTTTTCCATCGCACCTACATTGTCACAAGCAATACTTTATCTCATTTATCAGTATCACATTTCGTTACTTTATCATATTTCCCCTCTAATTTCATATTTATACATTTAAACCCTCCCCATCTATATTCATTTTTAGTAATTTCCCAGAATTCTTTATTCTTTTTTTCAATCCAAAAAACAATATGTTGTTGTTTCTTCTTCACTGTAGTCAACACATTTTCTCACCTCCGTCACCTTATATTTCATATTCCCTGTCACTGGTAACTTGTGCTTCATAAAAACTGCAAAGCTTTTTTCTTCTGTGTTCTATTGCCTTTTTTCATCTTCTTTTAATTCCTTTCATGGGTACACCATTTTTTCTAATATCATATTATACCATTCTGTTCTTTTCCTATCAACTTCACATTCTTTTAACTTCCATAATTTCATTTTTGTCATATCCTTTTTTTCAACCTTGCTCATTTTTTCTTTTCCCCTCCTTTATTGTCCTGTAATTTTTTACATATTTTTCATATAGCATCTTACATTTCATTTCTTTTTGTCTTTCTTTTACCTTCTCATTATCCAAAATAAATGCATAGATGCTAAGCACACCTTCTTTTTTATACATTATCATCCTCATAAAAAGCATGTGTTTGGCTGCCCCCAGTATTCAACTAGGCCTCTATACCTTTGACATTAATAATGCTTGGAATATGCACAATACATTTGTTTTTTAAGTTTCAAATTTACATTGCAATCCCATGCCCCAGTCCATAAACCTCTGTTGTGATACACTTTAGATAGATTCAATACATCATTACATAAATATAATAAATGCTTTTTCAAAGTCTCTTTTTTCACTTCAGCTCTAAATTGAATATTATTATTTTTTCTTAGTTTAGAACTTAAGTACATGTAAGTTCCATGCTGCAAAGTTTTTCTTTTTTTTCATATTCTTCTATAAATTTTTCCATTATTTGCCCAGTCTTGAAAATAATGTTTCAAAAAGTATTTTTATTGATATGAATAAATGCTCTAAACTCATTAGTTTTAACCCTGAGCATCTTAATAACTTTGTCCCATACCTCATAGCTGTCCATTTCTGCATCTTCCTTCTGTTCGAGCCATACTTTGAACAATCTCTTTTTCTTCAAACTTACTTCTTTCTTTTCTTTTCTTTTCTTTTGTCCATGTATCCCCTCTTTTACCATTTCTGCATAAGATTTATTTTCAACCTCTATGCCTTCTTTCTTCTGCATTTCTTCATTCTGTATTCTGTCCATCATCTCGCCCCATGACATTTCCTTCCAGTCTTCTGGCTCACTTTCATCGACCATGCCTAGCAATATATCATCCTGCAACCTTCCCGACTAGAGGGTTGTAACAATGCACTCTTGTGCTATACTCTTGGACTCAAAAGAGCTTCTGCTGAAACACATCTTCTGAATCCATGAAGGATGCATCCATCCATTGCAACTGCTTTTGCAATGGCTGTATATCTTTTTCCATCATCTCTGTTCCTCCATTTTTATTCTCGACCACCTCCTCACTCTCCAACACAAAAACTGCATCTATTGCCTGACTGACAGCACCAGAAACACCAACATCATACTCAAACTCCTTCTCTCACTCCATTTTCCCTTCACTACCTTCCTCCTTCAATGGGTTTCTTTTGCGTTTGGAATGGAAGACAGGAAGTGCAGCACCACAAAGAGTCCCCATACATGAAAAGAGTAGGGGCAGTTCTCTGATGCCTTGTCAAATTTTTGCTAACAGCATAAATACCACCTTGTAATCTTCCTGAAAATAGGCTACTAGACTAATGAGAGAGCAAAAGATAAACAAAAAAAATTAGATAAATAAAATAAACCTGCTATTACCTTCTGAGTCCCTCTATATACCTTTTTGCCATTACTTTGCAACCCACTTCAAAGCTATTTAATGACTGCATTATGTTTATGTGTACCATACTTTCCATGCTTTCATAGTTAATCCCCTCCTAATGCTTCACTTGAAAGTTTTTTAAGAATGTGTGAATTTGTGAAACTGAGTTGTTTGATAGTATTAACATGCCAGGCTCGAACTATCATATGACTGATTTGAAGGAGAACCGCAATATGCAGATACAACTGGCTGATAGGGGGGATGTTGTTGTAATGGATAGAACTCAATACAATAAAAGTATGGTTAAACTTGTTTCTGATGCAGTGACATAGTACAAGTTGACCAAGTCTGAAATTAGTAATTTTATGTGAAGAGTTCATAATGTGTTATATAACCTGCTTATGACAGGTCTTATTAAATGATCTATATAAATATTTGCTGGTGGATAAACCTGTTGTACCGGTCTTGTTTGGCCTCCTCAAAATCCACAAAAATCCTGTAGTGTCTGGCCAAGGATGGTTAGCGGAGCCTTTACCAATTTATGTGGAAAGCAAACTTAAAGCTGTGTTGGATAATGCTCCTGCAGTGTTGGGAGACACTGAACATTTTTTATCATCTCTCTTTGAATGTGTTGAGAATTTGGGCAATGTTTCTGGTTATATATTTGTTACTTTAGATATCTGCACATTATTTATGGTTATACCTAAGGTAGATGAAATTGATTTTACTAGACTGTTTCTCTCCCACCACAGTAATTATTCCCATGGCTCCATCACTGTTATCTATTCTTTCGTAGAGCTTATACCTGAAAACAATGTTTTTGTCTTTGATGAGAACTTTCTTCTCCAGAAATTAGGGGTTGCCATGGAAACTGTATGTGCCAACAGTTATGCTAATATGGTTATGGCACAGTGGGAAGAAGAGTATGTACTATCTGACAATGGCTTTAGATCAAACCTTAAATCTTATGACAGATTCGTGGATAATATCTTTCTTTTATGACATGGTACTATTGACACCCTGTGATTTTATATGGTATCTAGAAGGGAGTATATCATTTTTGAGATTTACTGTACATTACTCCCATATAACCATTGACGTTCTTGATGTCAATCTTTCTTTGAATACTAATGGCACTATGGATACCGCCTTATTTAGAACGTTTTGTTGGAAGAATGGACTTTTACATCACAGTAGTTTACATCCAGGTCACGTCTATCCTAATATTATAAAAAGACAATCTTTAAGAATGTCTATACTCCACACCATTGATTCCACCTTTGAGCAAGCTCTAGATGATCTCCATCATAAGCTTGTTGACAGGGGCTCCCTCTGAGCTAGGTAATTTTTGTAAAGCGAATGCCACAGAGATGAGGAATATGGCTCATCCTTATTTCTCCTCACCTCGCAAGTGTGCCAGGGATAGTAAAGAAGGCACTGGGATTACTTTACCATATTCAACTGACATTAGTCTGGTCTATTATATTGTTTGCAAAAATTGGCCTTTTCTTATGGTTGAGAATCAAATTAGGAAGGTAGTTATAGTTTTAGGAATGGCTTGTCTTTGAAGAGATGCCTATGTTATGGGAAGGCTGACAAGCACATTAGTAGTGTTTCAAAATCTGACAGATTGGCTACCCTATCCTTGTAAGGCTTGTAATTATATTTCTGCTGATAAATCCTTTATTCATCCCACAAGTAGGAAAATGTTTGAACCTAGGTTCTATGCAGATTGTAAAACCTCCAATTAGGCTTATTAAGCTGCATGTAATCAATGTCAATGTTTTTCTGTGGGAAAGACTAATCGTGCTTTTAAGGAATGGATTCAGGAACACTTACATGAAATTAGAAATTGTTCAAACACTTATGCACTTGCACAACATATTTCAGTTTTTACTAATCATAACTTTTGTCTTCTGGTTTTACAAATTATATATGAAGATATTAGATGCAGTGATTTAGCTAATAAGATAGGACAAGCAGAGTTAACATGGATTATTGCACTTCAGGCATACAGAGAACCAGGGATTAGTGGTAATGTCCATTTAAAACCAGCTGTACTAGTATGTAAGCTGGCTCACTGAATTATTATTTGCATTCTTTTATTGAGTGTTTTTTGTCTTGATTTTAATATTTAATTGTTTGAATTTTACTTTGGTCTTATTCTGCTTTATGGTCTGTAGAAGTGGCATACTCTGTGAAAGTGCTCACCTGAATAAACTTCTTGGATATATTTTGCCGTGGTGGTCTGAACTTCTATTTTTCAAAAAAAAAAATATCTCAACCTGCCCACAAGCAGCTGCATAACACCAGCTTGTAGATGTTTATAGTGCTCCTAGAAAACCCATTTGAGAAAAGGCCCAATCTCTTATTTTATTTTAGAATCTTATATACATATTCATAACTGCTTTAATACTTTGCCCAGTTTTATACACTATCAAATATATATATATATGTATGTCTTATTTATATTTCACATCACATCATGCCTCTAAATCTCTTAGAGCAAAAAATCTAGACAAAACCTAAAATGAGGGGGGACAGATTTTAAATATTGCTCTTACAAACTTAGAAAGTTGATAGAATAATAGGCTTTGTATCAGCATGAATTTTCTGAAGGATGTGGAGTCTTAAAACTCAAATGTATGTCATCATGTAATGACTGCAATCGTCAGCAATTTGCCAGAAAGGAGCAAATGTTAGGAGGAACACATCAAAAATATAAGGCAAAACTCTAGACATTCTGCAAAAAACTTGTACAGTTGAGAAGTTTGCATCACATCGTGTACTTATTTACATCACATGGTTCATAGCATGTGCATCATCTGAATATAAACCTTTAGTTGGCTGTTGGTGATATCCAGGCACAAGTCATATGCTGTTCGGTCTGACATGGCCTTTTGTTGTGCACTTTGTGGCAGATGGCATGTGTCCTGGGTACTGCTCTTGCACTGCCTATTATATTATTATATTATATATCATATACATCACTAGCAGCCTGTGTATGAATTGTTTCATGATTAAGTCTTTAGTTCAAAGTTATTTGCAGGTACTCAGTGTTATTCTACAGCCTTAGGACATACTTCTACAACTATTTTGACAATGTTTCTGAATAATGGATGTTATAAGCAATAGACCCTCATTGCATAAATTCACTATGATATGGAAATGTATGCATAAAATGTTTGTGACTCCCCTTGTATGTACCTAACCAAATGGAATAAATGGACATAGATTCTATTGTGCGTTTTGATTTTGACTTCTTCAGATCTGTTAATTGCTAACATTTTTCCAAACAGTATGAGTGTAATTTATTTTGGAATCAGGTTAGACCAAGTCATTTTTAGTTTGGGTTGCAATAAACAGCGATGACTGCCATGCATTAAAACTGGAATGTCATCCACATACTGAATGAAGATGTTCTTTCCACATGCTTCCTGTATATTATTTATAAACATAAAGAACAAGAGTGGACCTTAGATGGGATTCTTAAGGAACTTATCTGGTTAACACTATAGGGTGGATATTAACAACTCTGTACTTAATCATTTGGCTGTGGTAGAACAGGTAATCCATAAACCTGCACTTTTATCTCCTGGAAGAGTCATCTTTTATTAGTTTTGGTATGAGAAGGTTATGTTTTACCAGAGCAAATGATTATATGTATATACATATAGAGAGATAGGTAAAGATATATATATATATATATATATATATATATATATATATATATATATATATATATATGTATGTATATATACAAACTCACAGTCACACACACGTACACACACACAAACCAATATTCATACACATGCACACATCCAGACTACAGCAAGCAATTGCCCTTTACATACATCAGGACGCAGACACCCGCACACTACACACACACACACACACACACACACACACACACACACACACACACACACACACACACACACACACACACACACAAACACTGCTTTACTGTATGTAGGGCTAGCAGTATTAGTCCTTCCAGTGAATTGAAGAGATGCATGCCATCTATACTTTTCCTGGTTTGCTCCCCAAACAGCATGAATACAATTCGGAAGCTTGGGTTAATTCCAGGAGCGACAGCATATGGCTAATTGGTATTAGCTCTGTCACTGGACTGCTGTATTTGCATGTGGCCTTGTAAGTGCTACTGCTATTCATGATACAGGCCAGTGCTTTTGAACTGCTGTAGTGATGCAGATGTCTCTCAATCACCTAGAACAGACTATGTAGTCCTGGGGTTGTGTCATGCATTAGGCATTTCAGAATTCCAAGGAGTGTTATGCTTCAAATGTTGTCTTTATTAAACCCAAGGTCTGTATTCCTGAGGAGTTTATTTCTAGAAAGTTCAAATGTTGCCTTTGCTAAACCCAAAGTCTGTATTCCTGAGGAGCTTATTTCTAGAAAGTTCAACATCTAAAAGGAACCATTTATAATACTTCTCCTAATGGAGAAAACAAGAATATAACATGAAAGTATTATAGTTATTTGTGAAATGGCAGAATGAAAGCAATTATGAATAATCCAGATAGTTTTGCTTCTTTCATTGAGATAAGAAATGGAGGGATTGTTTTGTATAAGGTATTTCCCAGGAGCATCTTATCACAATGCACCATTCTTTCTAAACTGTTCTGTTATTTTCCAACACTGAAACTTATAGGAGGAACTGAAAACAACAGGGAATGGTGATTGGTAGAAATTGTTATTGATAGCGTAATGTGTTTATCAAGATGATTATCAGTCAGTGAACTAGAGTAGGAGACTATTTAGTGGACTGGAAAGAGGGTTTTATTTGTACACTGGATGTGTGTGTGTGTTGTGGAGGTAGGAGTGGGTTTGTCTGGTAGTAAAATAAGACATTTCAGTTTTCTTTTGTTCTTTTTCTAGTTTTGCATCCATTTGTGAGTGTCTCTATGCTTTGCGATCATTTTGTCTGCTTAGACTTTTCCCAGTGTTTAAATGATTTTCCCAAAGAGCTAATGACGGATTCTGAGCAGTCAGGTTCATTATCAAGGGAAACTAGCAGATGATGTCAGCAAAGCATATTAGGGACTCCTCAAACATAGGTAGTAAAGTACATAAAACTTTAATACTGAATTGTTGCAACCATGCACACACATTGCTTTAAACATCTAATTTTCACTTTCTTTTGTGTAAACCAAGTAAAGCTTTTCTATTCAGCATTTATGCATTTTCCAAGGCAGACCTTTTCTCTGGCTTATGCTTAAATTATTTATTGATGCTGTACACTAAACTTAGTGTAGCAACTGAAATATTAGGGAATATTTCTGGCAACACACTCAGAAATTCATATTAGGAAATACATCTTGAATTCCACTTTCACAGCAGTTTTTCTCCCCTTTGTTCTGAATCTGTTTATAATCTTCTTCTTCCTGTTATTGACGAATATAACACAGCTGTCATGAAATCAGCTGCAGAGCTATGGATGCTTGAGTCTGAAATCTCGTCAGCCCTCTTCTGCATGCACGCTGACACCAAACACATTTCTCCATTCTGCAGTGATCTACTTTGTGCCCCATGGATGTTTCTGGATAATGGCCCTCTGGTATCCACAGTTCTAGCTGCTAAATAAAAAGAATTAAATGCCTTATAAGTGTAGTTTGCTGTATTCTGTCTCCACCAGTTAGACTTGGTTAGACTACAACTCTTTTCCTACTTCCCTGTTTGATCTTCTCACTGACACATTTTTTGAATAATGTAGCTATCTTACCCACTGTCTGTCTATCTATATATATTTTTTTACATTTTTTTTAAATTTGTCTAGAAATGCTCCGATTCCTTCCTCACGAAGCTGAGATGCATCCAATTAAACAGATATTGCCACCATGAGTATGCCACAGAAATATTCTACAACAGCCAGATCAACCCCTTCCCATTAATTGGTTATTCATTCACAAGTGTTCATTCACTAGTATTGATAAATGCTATGTTATTGCCTAAAATGCTTATGTCTGCATTACCTTCAAGCCTTCAGTTACACCATTTGTTTCTTTACCATTAAGGTATGCATTCCCTAAAGAAGGATATGCATAGGGCCCTTTCATGATCAGGCCCCTTTTGTATCACACCTGCCAAGTTCAGCTAAAATAGAATTCTGCATGCTACAGGTTTCTGTTCTCTAAGACACTTACTTTTTCACTTTCAGCTAGCATGTCTTACATAATGAGACATGACCCTCCTGGGAATGCTATTGTGTGTTGCATGATTCCATATAAACTCAATGACATAAAATTCACAGAAAAGAAAGCTGATCCAAAGCAAATATACTGAGTCACTTTAAACACAATGTTTTTCTGTGACAGGCAAACCATCCATACCACTGTGCTTAATGTAATCAATTTAGAAACCGATATACATCAGGGAGGGACAGATCCACAAACTCTAGGACAATGGGCAACCTGAACCTTCTAGTTAGCTTTGCACACTCCATTTTTTGACATGCCTCATCCTAGCCCACCATTACCATGAAGATCCCTGAAAAATATATTTTGTAAATATGTAAAAAGGAAACATGGCATAATTACTTTCTCTGATTATTGATGTTATACCAATTGCAAAGTAAAATTCACTGGGTGTGTAAACTGAATGCAAATATTACAAAAATATTAAGCTACATAACAATGACCTGTAAAACCATCTGTACCTTTTTGCCACTGTACGTCTGAAATGACTGCATTTGTAATTATACTTCTGTCTCAGTTAAATGTTATCCTTTAGATAAAATTAAACCACGGTACCATCTACTTGAGTTAATGTTAGCTCACGTGGATGTAAAAGATCCCACAGCACCCACCAATCTAAAAATCAGTGAAATTTCCCCAATGATGTGGGCTAATTTCCTGTAGCAGTAGAAATACCATCTCAGGTCTCCCCTGAAAACAAACCACTGTCCTAGTGGGACTAACCCAGTCAAGAAAGAATTGATGGGTATACAGATAGATAGATAGATAGATAGATAGATAGATAGATAGATAGACAGACAGACAGACAGATAGACAGACAGACAAATAAATAGACAGATGGATAGATAGGCAGGTAGACAGAGAGATAGATAAGTTTTATATCCATTTATATATTTTTTTCTAAAACTGAGCTATATTACATGAACTGCATTGTGTAACAGCACCCAAATTGGACTAGCCTACCAGTTATCACAACTTAAAAACATAAATAAAAATCTTGTCTGTAAGAAGTACCTTTCATCCAATCGCAATTAGTTGAGCACTTAGTCATATCAGAGCTGGTAGTTTTCCATTTTGTAGCTTATATATTTGCACTGATTAGCACCTAGTGAGCTTCAAGAGGAGAAAGATAACTTTTTATCCTATCATTTTTAGATGTAACGGGATGCTGCATTGCTGTTGATTGCATGCCTTTCTGGATATTGTTAAATAGATCTAGTTCTTAAGTTCAAAAGCTAATAAACTGTGAACAGAAACATAGAAACAGTTGATATTAGTTTGACCACAAGTCTTCTGGTGCATTTTGAAGATGCCTGTTGCAAGGGAAGTATGGTTGTCATTGTCCTAGGAAAAGAGTCAGTACTCTAGAGAGCATGTCAGCAACAGATCAGTCCCCTGTTTATCTTTATGGATATCTACAAATGGAGCACAGCTGGATAGGGGCACTTCAGATTCAGAATATACATATTTTTGTACGTGTATGGGCAAAATATTGTATTGATATCTCAAGGAAGCTCACGGACTTTGTTGTGGCTGGAGGGTGGCTTACAGTCATAATGCCCAGCAATCTATGCTTTGCAAGGAATTTACTAAACCATATAAGCCAAACTGACCACAGTAACTATGGGATTTAACTCTCATACCACTGCTCTCAGTGTTTTATTGGAAAAACAATAACTAGTATAGGGTTTCGATTGCTACCACTGGTACCTATTAAAATACAAATGGCAACTGACCTTAAAATTATATGTGCATCGCTGCCTTGTGCATGAGCTAGCATCTGTTACACCCAAATAAGTTCATACTCACAACTGCAGTTTAAAGATATAAGCACTGTTTCACAAGGAATTTACAGATTTCAGAACAAGCCTGATGTCTTTCAATGCAACCTTACCAAGAATAGTTGAAACTCAATCAGAATAATATTATGCACACTCCCTCGTATTTTTCACTATGGGAGGAAATCACAACTCTCCAGTGCCAGCTCCCTCCTTTCTAAACTTTAAGGTACACTTTCACCAGTTAATCAATGCTAACAAAGCATCTTGCTGTTTACCACTAAAATAACTCAACCTTTGAAGATTAATATGGTAGCTATTAGCTCTGAGTAACTACTTTTCCAGTGATGGGCAGTACAGAGTTTGGGGCACAAGCAAAATGCACAAAATCCTATGGTAAGAAACAAAACATCAGCCACAAGCATTCAAAATTAAATAATAATAATATTTGTTTCTGAAACAAAGAAGTTCAAGAATTTGCTTTTTAAGTAAATATGTACAGTGTAAAAGACAAATGTAAAACTGAAAATGAGACTTTTAAGAATGACAACAAATCTAATATCTAAACTAGAAATGATTTGCTTGTGATTAAAGAGACAGTGTGACCTTACACTTTCTGGATTTTCAGTTTCTAATTAAACTTTAGAGAACTTACAATAAGCAAAGTTTGTTTCTGTACTTCTGCTGCCTTCTGAATTAACAGTCACTACGTTAATGATTCCTCAAATAGGAGTTCCTTTGGCTTAAGTTTCACTTTTATAAATTGCCTTTCCTATTTCCACAGGTACATACTTTGGGGGGGGGGGTCAGAATATTAACAACCTGCTGTCCAAATAATGCATCGTGATGTGACTTTGCATTGTCAAGCAGCAAAATCTGCAATTGTGCAAATAGTTAAGACGTAATGCTTAGTTCTAGCTACAAGATGCAATACATTTTCACAATGTTAAATTTAGTTATATACTATTTCACACATTTTTTTGCATATTTCACATTTTTATAAAAAGGCAAACAGAATGCAACTTCTTTTTACTTTTATCATTTCAGTTATATATACAGTTTTATACATGCACACACACACACACACACACACACACACACACACACACACACACACACACACACACACACACACACACACACACATTTAAAATTTGATACAGCTCTATTACAGTTACTTAATTTTTCATGCATTTTTGTTTGAAATAGTAGTAACATTTCCCACACTATTACAGTTCTTACAGATTACATTGTATATCAAATGCAGGAAAACAAAGCCACTGACCATTGCACAGTGACAGGTATCCCTGAACTCTAAGCAATATGTCACCTCTAGTCATGCACTACATTGCAGTTTAATGGTGCGTTTACAGATTTCTTCATGTTTAGTTCAGTTAGTCTACACCTTGAAAAAGCTATCTGTATTAAAATATATATGGTCATTTAGTATTTCTTTCAACAATCCAGGTGCTTTCCATTGGTTTAACAACAAATAAGGGAAGAACAATCCACTTATCTCTTCATCAATCCTTCCTTCCTTCTTTCCTCCTTTTTTCCTTCCATCCATTTAAACAACTTGTGCATATGAAGGTCACAGTGGTAGTAAAATGATGAGGGTTGTCCAGAAGCATCACCAGCTCATCCGAGGGATGCTCTGAATTTTCAAGCAAGATGAAAGAGAAAATCCCCACAACATGTCCTTGGTCAGCCTAAGGACTTGCCCCTCCACAAGTATGCTGTGCCTTGTACAGGCATGGGAGATGCCCAAGGGCATCCTCAGAAGGATCTGTAACCACTTCAGTTTACTCCCTGGTCTTCCTAGACTGCTGAGCTCATCACACAGTCACAGATAGTGAGCCCAGTTACCATGTGAAGAGGCATCACTTCTGCTACTTGTACCTGTAATCTCATCCCCTTGGTCACTACCCAAACCTGTAATCTCATCCCCTTGGTCACTACCCAAACCTGTAATCTCATCCCCTTGGTCACTACCCAAACCTGTAATCTCATCCCCTTGGTCACTACCCAAAGATCATGATACAAGTAGATTGTCTGGTAAAATGAGCACTTTGTCCTGTGGCTCAACTCTTCCTTTACCACTGCAGTCTGGTACAATACATGGAGTTCTGCTGACACTGCACTCATCTGTTCATTAATCTCCTAGTCCTTTCTACTGTCACTTGTGAACAAGACTCCATCATACTTAAAAAAATTGCCTTGGATGGCTGCTTTCCCCTCAGCTGCAAAGGGTGCTTTCCCCTCAACTACAAAGGGAAAGCTACTCTCTTACTGGAAAGAACTATGATTTCCGGTTTAGGTTTGTAGATATTCATGTCATCTGCTTAATACTCAGCAATGAATTACTCTAGTATACATTGCAGATTACAATTAATTGTGCCTTAGTAGCTTTTGCATTATCTGCAACTAACAAAGACGCTACCTTAGTGTCCTCAAACTGACTATTCTCCAGACATTGGATGTGCTTGGAGATCCTGTCCAACAATATCACAAAAAACAGGGGAGACACGTCACAACCTTGATGGACCCCTACACTCACCTTCAATGTATTCAGCTTACAAAGCTGATGACATATCTCTCACTCCTCAAAGGGACTAACAGCAGGCAGCAGTGATGCTGGGACACTGTACTTTTGCACAGCTTGCCGCAGGATGTTTTTGAATACTTGGTTATGTGCCATCACTACCATAAAATGATGTTGATGGCTTCCCTCATCATTGCTTTAAAGGTCCAAGGATTACTTCCATGACAATCAACGACTCCCTTTTCGCCCCAGTATGTCACCACTGCCTCTGTTATATAAGTAATGAAAAGGGTTCATTCTGACACCAAATTCCCAGCTCTCTGCATGTATGGGATATGGTCTTCCCAAGTTGGGAGCTGAACTCATGGTCAGTTGAATATTTCCAAAACCACTTTTAAGTTTGCCTTGGTCTTTCTCGCCCAGCTGATCCAACTCACTTTCAAACTGTGATCAGTAAACAGTTGAATATCTCTTTTGACCTGAGTTCTCAGATCATATTGTTAGACATGAATCTAAGGTCAATCGTTGACCTTTGGTCTAAGTAGTCTGGCACCTCATTCCATATGGCCATCCTTATATTCCAATATGATGTTTTTTATGGGTGATCCACAAGAAACACAGAACTCCAAAACCAATCAACTGTTTGAGTTTGAATCAGACAAGCTGTTCATAACAATCAAATCCCTTAATGTATCTCTGTTATTCCCATAAAAGTATGATGGAAGTAGTAGATGTAAAAGTTTAATGAGCTATGACAGATGTTGGAAAGCAAATCTAGTTAAGTGTTAATCATATGTAGACTCTTATTTCATCAGAACAAACTTGATTGCAGCATAACCAAGAAGGCAGCAAGTTGAATTAGACAAGATGTATTACATACTTCACATGTTAAAGCATATATATATATATGTGTATATATATATATGTATATATATATATATATATATATATATATATATATATTTTTTTTTTTTTTTGAAAAACCCAACAGATAAAGAAAATGTTAACTAGCTGATCTATAATATGCTTTGTTGAATTAAGATGAAGGAAGCAATTGATTTATACCCTTTCCTCTCTTTTCTTGTGTCTCTCACATATTTAAATGTATACATTATGTTTATGCTAATCACCTCATCCACATATCCAATGCATTATTTGTAAGAAAATAGACCAGACTTACACTACCTAAGTTCGGAGAATGAAAACAGTTACCAAAAGGAAGGTAGCACAATAACAAAACACATCAAAAGGGCTGCAATGAAAATGCAGTCTATAGACTGGTACAAAACTGGAGTTATTTCCTCTATAGAAATACAACTGCAAAAAACAGATACATGTGATTATTATGCATTGAAAACTGACACATTTCTTTGAATTTGATGAAGAAAAAGAAAGGCAAGATGCCTTATTTGTAATGCAAAAAAACAACCAAGCAACCAAACAAACAAACAAATATTTGCCTTTTCTCTGAGCAGTGCCATACTCTAAAGTGATTACATGCAACACCACTCCATTTCGCATTTGGGGTGTGTGGAGGATTGCACCTTCCTCAAAAGTTAATTTCAGACAAATATATATTTGTGATATTCTGATTGCAATTTTGTGCATCTGGGATGGATTGTTTTTTAGTTTTTGGGAAACGTGTAGAGCAAATATTGGCTATTCAACAACAACAATAGTCAGAATCACTGTGCGTTGATGGCTGTAAGTTAGAAACATTCTTTAAGTTTTCAGGAAATGTCAAAGAGGTGCTTAAACTGTTGAAACCTAGACTGTGATAAAATGATGACCATTGTGCCTACCAAGTACATCTTTTTAATGTTCTTTTGAAGTTTTTCTAATGTAGTTTTACTTAATTTACAAAAAGCTTCAGCATCAACATGCATAACTTAATATTTGCTCTCTAGAACGGCATGAACAATATGCATTTCTTGCCTTTGTGAATCTAAGCAATGCTATTTTTTCTCCTTCTGTTAAGGTGATCACAAAAGGACATTAATGAGAACTGTACTTGTGTAGATGTGCTTAATCTGTTATATAAATCAGACATTCAACAATCTTAGAGAAACCATCTTAACCAGGTGGTTTGGTATTAGTTATTGTACAAGTAACTTCAGGAGAGCAGAGTGGTTTCATTTGTTAGAAGGGCACAATATTTCCATATTTAGTTCAAAAGATCTCAGAAATGCCACTATAGCAGATTTATGAAGTGTTATTATCAAAACAGCTAAACAAATATATGTATACCATAAAATATGATTGTGTTAAAATGTTTTCTAATTCCTATAAAAGAAAAGCAAAATACTTTCAAACAACCATTTCTTCAATGTTAGTCATAATGATTGTCTGTATTCTCACTGCACATAAAGTAACTGCCAAGGCTTATGTTGTAGTCTATATTTGGAACCTGAACCTTCACAAATGATTGTTAAAATAAACACTGTAATGTGTGCCGAGAACATTCAGTGACCATACTAGTGATGACTGTTATTTTACAATCTTAATTGACTTTATTTGGACAAAAGAATATGTGACTGAATGTATTCATATTATGCATTAACATACGTTTCCCTCTAATAGATCTTCTATGTTTATATGGTATAACATGCTTGAAGTTAAAAGACAGTATAATATGTGTGTGTGTGTGTGTGTGTGTGTGTGTGTGTGTGTCAGTAAGTGATGCAGAGTCAGAAATTTGCTGTTCCTTTGAAATGTTCAGAAAACCAAATTATGACACTATTTTACTACTGAGTTTCTGTAGTGCAGTAGATAGCGCATCAGTAGGAAATGCTTTTTACTCATGTTGCATATTATAATGCCCATTGCTTATTATGTGTAGGTATCCAGAATATGTCCCAAATTCCATATGCAGACTAGGGGAGTTACTTTCAAAATATGTTAATACTTCATGAAAGTATAAAGTGGCGCCCACCTAAGATTTGGAGCAGAACAGAAACAAATAATTTCAGACTTATTATTTTGGCACCTAATGGTATCAAAACTGCTGTAAATCTGCTTTGAAGGAACACATAGTTCAGTACAAGGGGCAACATACAGTGGAACTTTTAGTTGTAGGGAGTTGTACTAGCCAGAACACGTTCAAGAAATGTGACTGATGATTTTGAACAGTTGACTACTGCAATGGATTTAGGTGGAGCTGTAGAATGGAAACACATGTTCCTCTGTAAGCATTTCACACAGTCCCACACAAGAAATCAATACAAAAATTTCAGTGCCTCCCAATGGGTGATAAGATATCTTTTGCTATTTCTTCCCATGAACTTTACAGCTATAAAGCAAGACCATTTCCATTAATTGGGCACACGTTTTTGAACCGCTTCACTTGCCCCATTAGTTCTTAATATACTCTTTTTTTCGCATTTTCATTGGCTCTAAAAAGCATTATTTCCTATGCAAAAATGAATAGGGCATCAAAAGGACTTGGTAGTCCTTGACTTATCCCTGTAAAAGTAGTATGAACGTTATTTGCTTACTTACTGATTACTACACTTAGCTGCTGCTCCTTGTTTATTTCACTGTTGCTAATCAAGTGTTTCATTTTTTTAGAAAAAATGTTTATTCCTCGTGTTCTACATTAAAACTGGTCTTATGTCTGTGAATGCTACTAATTTGTACATTGTCATTTTCCATAAACATGGTGTTGAAGAAAGGTCTTGTCATGAATCTGTGCACCTAACCAGTCAGCTAATGAAAATAACATAAAAGCAAAATTAATAAAAAGTTAGTAACTTGTTCTGTATGTCAGCTCAGTGAATGTAGTATTTGCAGTGATGAACAGGCAGTTACAAATGGGGGTCCCATAAAGGTCAGCAATGGAACAGATTATTTTTCAGATCAAAGTAAGTGACTTTACAAACCAAGTGGAGAGAGAATTGCAACTCAGGATCTGCAACACATTACATGACACACCTACAGAGATAGTGCATATAATAAAAATGGGGCTCAGTGAAACTGCAAGAGTAGACTAACTTATATAGGCTTGGATGTTATACAGAAAAACAAAGCACACCTTGGCTAACAGTCCCAGACAAAACTATGCATTGCTGAGTGTGGTATAAATAATTGTCAACAACAAAAGCAGGAAGAGACTGAGGAGGTTACTTTAGATAACCTATGTATGGAAGCTGGCTACATGAAAGCAACAAGGAAAATAACGCTGAAATTGATTCTAGCATACATAGGAAAAAGCCTTACCAGCAATGTTCTCGTATGTTCTCCTAAACTGATTATACAGAATTCATACCTGAAAGCCATTGAAGAAACAGTTTCACTGAAGGTTGTGTTGTACACATTATCACCCATGCAAACATTCAGCTTCATTTAAATAAACCCATAGTGTTAGAGAGTCTAATCTCACAATGAATTTTATTCCACAGTTTAGTTACTATTTGAGTTATAAATTTATTT
The DNA here is from genome assembly GCF_019279795.1 of Protopterus annectens. Classification (NCBI taxonomy): domain Eukaryota; kingdom Metazoa; phylum Chordata; order Ceratodontiformes; family Protopteridae; genus Protopterus; species Protopterus annectens. The sequence continues at coordinate 1,114,656,780 of NC_056743.1, read as the reverse complement.
CTGATATTTGTTTGGTATTTACTCATGTAAATGTTTATGAAAAATGAGACAGAATATAAATTGTTCTTGAAATCAAATGGTGAGACTCCACTTGTGTATGGCATGTGGTGTTAGAGGCTGCTTTCTGCAAGGAGAGAAAGCAAATGATACTGTTCAAAGAAGAACTGCTAAGGTAGTGATTCATGACAACTTGTCACAAGCTCAACTCAACAATCAATGCTTCAAGATCCAAGCTTGCAAAAAAGTGTGAATGTAGCTATTTGTTGAAGATGCTTTGCTCCTAACCTCTCACTGTGGAAACCTCGACCCCCAAACACCCCTCCTACAAATTATGTCCAATATCAGACTTACTCTGATTTGATGACTCTGAATAAATTGAACTTAAAAGAGATAAACTATTCCTGGTAGGTGGATATGTAATATAAGTCATAATGAAGAAAGGTTACTGGAGCTTAACATGTACAGACCCATGGAAAATAAAGTAAAATAAGACCTTTGTGCATATTAAAGGAATAACTAATATACAAGAGGACACAGATGTTTCTATGTTGAAGCACAATAAGGCATTAATTCCCTTGCTACTAAGCAGGGTTCAAATCTAGGCCAAAATGCTGGAGAAGCTGGTATGAGGAGGTGAAAGACAGCAGACAACGTGGCTAAAGCATATTGCAGGGAGCATAGGATTAGAGGGGCACCTCAAAATCCTAACAATAATGAAGGATAGCTTCATATCAGAGTAACTGTATGCCATCTGTACAATACCTATCATGTTGATCTAGACTATGCCAAAGTCCCCCCCCCTTCAGCTGTGACACCAGTCTTAAAGAATAAGCTGGATGGCAGCTAGGAGAAGAGGAGCAAAAGGACGGGTCTATATTATAACATCGAATTTTATAAAGTTTGAATGTTATAATATCGAACCAGTTTTGTTGAACGCTGAAAACAGCGAAGGTGCAGGACACAGAATTCTTTCCCAGGGAAAGAATTTGGAGGGCCGTTGCTGTGGCTTCGCTGTTTTCAGTGTTCGATATGTTGGAACATTACGGGTCGGGTTCAGGTAAGTGTGTGATTGTGTGTAGGTTAGGGTTAGGGGGTGGGTTAGGAGAGTTAGGGTTAGGGAGCGGGTCAAGTAAGTGTGTGGTTGTGTGTAGGTTAGGGTTAGGGGTGGGTTAGGTGAGTTAGGGTTAGGGCGCGGGTGAGGTGAGTGTGCGATAGTGACGGACCTTAGGGTTAGGGTTGGGTTAAGGTAAGTGGATAGCTAGTAGTGTATGTAAAGTTTAGTTTAGGTTTAGGTGTAGGATTTTAAGTGCATGTGTGTGGATTGCTGTTTTTTGTGTGAGTTTGTGTTGTGTGTATGTTTCTCGGAATAGTGATTTTTTTTCCCTGGGAAAAAAATCGCTATTCTTACTGTTCAATGTTTGCGGATTTCGGTGTTTAGGGTTCGATATTATAACATAGTGACGGACCTTAGGGTTAGGGTTGGGTTAAGGTAAGTGGATAGCTAGTAGTGTATGTAAAGTTTAGTTTAGGTTTAGGTGTAGGATTTTAAGTGTATGTGTGTGGATTGCTGTTTTTCGTGTGAGTTTGTGTTGTGTGTATGTTTCTCGGAATAGCGATTTTTTTTCCCTGGGAAAAATCGCTATTCTTACTGTTCAATGTTTGCGGATTTCACTGTTTAGGGTTCGATATTATAACATTCGATCTTTGTAGATTTCGATGTTATAATATAGACCTCAAAAGGACATGGTTGATGGTTTTCTTAATGGATGGTCATGAAAAGTTTGAAGAGAACACCAAGAAAACAAATTAACAATAAGCAGGGGTCTCAAATTGAAATAACCACTATTGTCATGGTCCCCTTCAATAACACACAATGATACAAATGACATTAGACAACCTTTATTAATTTCACACATAACTATATTACATTATTTTCAAAAAATAATTATAACAGGAATGACCTTATAACCACAACATGAAAATCTTTATAATATACTGTACATCAGGGCAGCGTACCCTCTCACCCTGTCCAAATAAGCAGCTTCCATACTTCCACTTACTTATTCTCATCAAGCAACATCCAACAGCTCACTTTTAAAGCTCATTGCATCAACACCAAACACCAAGAGGGTGAACAGAGGCTGGACAAACCTGCCCGTCTTCTCTGCCCAATATCTTCCTGCATAAACATACTAAACAAATTAACCAAAATAAAAAAGGGGAGGGAGAGTGGGTTGCAAATTCATACCAAAATGTGATTCTTTTTCCCAGTTACAGTGTTATAAAACCCAAGTCCCACCGTACATCTACCTTACTTCCTCTAAAGTCCTCTTAACAAACTAACCCATCATTTCCCAAAGTATGATCAAACTTAACTCTTTTCTTTAATCTTAACCCCCTTCCAACAACTCCCACCCTCACCACCAGTTTACTCACTCTAACCCCTCACCAAAGATGTCCCTGGGCAAAGTGATTTGTTCCCAAACCTGACTTGCATTATGAGAAGTGGCAACCGCAAGCAAGGGCCACATTCTCCAAGACAGAACAGAAATACAAAAATGAACATTTGTTGGTAGTCATAATGTAAAAAGCCTCAATAATATTATGATTGCAAATGCATTAGCAATACTGAGACAATAATGAAAGTTAAATGCTTGGAAAAAATTGAGAATCAGTGCACACGGCATTGAGTTTAGACTACACAAATGTCCAGAATGTAATATTTTACCTCTAGATGCTCTTACAATTCTGTGTCGGATTGCATGGAGGGGAAAGCTGTGTGCACATTTTAACCTAGTATGTTCACAGGATGGCAAACATAGGCCAAGAACTAGTGCTATATGATTACAAAAATAAAAATATTATGTTCTTTTTCAAATATTTACACTTGGAAGTGATTTCTCCCAACAGCTTTTTGTTATGTGACTTGATAGAAGCTAGGAATGATAAAATAAATTAATAGTATAAATGAAAAGACTGCATGTGTATAGTGTCAATCACATTGTCACAGAAACAGCTCAGATACTAAACAGAGCTATGGCAGTAACAGCCACTATGTCTTTAATCCTAGACTTTTTTTCTAGAGGGTGTTTTCTGCCATGTCAGCTAACCATCAAGAATCCTCCTCCTCTTAGAAGCCAAGTCTATTCATTTCTGGTTATTATCAACTGAGGTAAAAGCAGATCTCAGAGAGGAGCCTTTATACACACAGCCACGGTGTTTGTTTGGGCCCTTGTTGGCATTCTGGCAATAACCATTACCCAGTTAATCTAGTTGATGTTCCACATATAATAACAAAGACTAATGACAGCAAAGTGATATGACTACAAGCCTCACCTGACTGAGAAATGCTAGGCTCTTATTGAGGAGCACATGGGGATTACACATATTGAAACAACCCCCAACCTCTCACCACTATAGAAAAACAGGGGGTAAGGTAAACAAGTAGAATCCTTTACAGTAGTGTGAACTGTCAAGGTCTCAGATGTCCATGGATTCAGTTTAAACATATTACTTTACATTCATATACTGATTTGACCTGCCAGAGACATGAAGAAAAACATGTGCTACTGAGTAAAAAAAAGTATAATGTTGTAACTGTACAACAGTAATAATGCAAATGTTTTCTTCTGATGTACACAAGGAAAAGCAACAGATAAAAACCAATACCTTGTGACACCTTATAAACCTAAGGGTACGCAGAAAGTTGAATAGTGCCAGACATCACTGTCTGGGAATGCCCAGAAAAGTAGGAAAGAAATGGTTCCAGAACTCAACAGGGGGATCACAGTAAGATGTAAGTTTTTCTAAAATGATACCATTATCAGCCACGTTAAATGCCATAAAGGACCAAAACTGAACAAATGCTTAACAAAATCAATCACCACCATGGTATGGGTAGTATTAATAATATGTCAATTCCAAAATGTAGAATGAAAAGGATGAAGAGGTAATGAGCCTTCCAAGACATTTGTCTATAAACACCTTTCTTAATGACCCTACCAGTGAACTGTAGGTTCCTGTTGAATTTCTGTGGAGCGTCATTTCAACCTTCAACATCAGAAGACCGTGGGTGTCATTATAATGGCATCTACATTAAATATGCAGTTGTAGTACTTTAGTGTATTCCCCCTCCTCTAACGTATAGCACATTGGACTTAGTATATAGGTTTACCATCCATTTCTTGATGTATGGCTGCTCATACCACGGTTGTCCAACATAACTGCTTGAGTTAACAGTTGCTCATGTTGCAGCTCATTCCACGTAGCAGTATTTTTTTAATCTTCGAAGTGTATGATGTTTTTCAGTCTACAGATTTACAGCCACAGTAGGTTCCATACTAACTGCCCATCCATGTCACATTCCACTGTTTGATAGTTCCATATTTAGTGATCACTGCATCATTATGTTGATTTACTTGGCTAAAAATCAAAATTTCCAAAGCAATATCAAACTTTATATGGCCAATGTGCCAAATGAGAAGCTTGTTTATGGATCAAATTATCAAACACTAACTAGACACATAACTTCCCAGACTGACTCTGACTTACTATTACAATTACCCCCCCCCCCCCAACATGCTAAGATTTTTCCATGGTTCATTTCTTGGACACCTACTATCTGCACTGTATACCATCTTTTTCAACATGTCAATAGGCATTTGCAGCACACATTTTGTGTAGATGACAGTGTTATTTGGTAATCTAGAAATACTACTTTACTTGTTAAATCTCTTAACAAAAGTCTGTTGAAATTAAATATCTTTTGAACAGGTTGGACTTAAAGAGAATTTGTGTAAGAACAAGCAATACTTTTGGCAACTTGATACGTACGAAGGATCACTGGACATCTCTGACAAAGATAGCAATTCAATGGTAAATATCCAGGCTACAAATACCTTGACACATGTCTGACTCATCTCTAACTTTCTCTATCTGCCTTCAGAAAATAGCTGCAACAATGAAGTGAACAACTATCCTTATCATTAAAATTATGTTTTTCTTTCTATGGTAGTTTGCAGGTTGAGACAGATCCTTCATGTTGGCACTGTTGCTGAGACTGAACTAGGGCCATTATGAGTTTTTCTAATTATATAGAACTCTAGGTTGTATAAAAATATTTATAAAGTCTAGGAAAGCAAAACTAATGAAGTCATTGTTTGTTAGTTACATTAGACCCAAACTTGAGTATGGAATAACAATATGGAAACCCTATAGGAAAACAAGCATGAATAAACTGGAAAGAGTGCAACAGAAATATACCAAGGGCATCCATGGATGTGAACATTTAAGTTATTATAAAAGACTAAAATATCTGAATTTGTACAGTGTTTCTTACAGATATCTAAGAGGAGATTTTATTCGGGTATATCGAGCATTTAGAGGCAACTTCCTCTGGGAATATTTGGGATTATCAAAAAGTACTAGAGAATCATCAGATAACCTATGTAGAAGATTCCATAGGAATGAGAAGTGCACCAATTGGTTCTCTGACAGAGTAGCTGATGTTTGGAACAGATTACCAAATTACATTAAAGCAAGTACTAGTTTAGATATTTTTAAGAACAGCCTGGACACATTATGGGAACAAGTGTTTTGGTATACTGGCAGGCTAGAAGGGCATTAATGCCCGTGCTTGAAATATTTGTATGTATGTATGTATTATCTAACATGTTGCTGTATTGATGTGGGGCACTTTTCTTAACCCACTGAGTCAGAACTGGTAGAATGTCTTTCCTGGTCACCTAGGATTAGGGAGCTTTTCTTGAAATTGTAGGTAAAGTAATCAGAGTATGTAACCACTAAGAAGAAAGTGAGAAAGAGACACAGAAAGTGGAGTTTTAAAGGATATATGGAGATAAACAACAAAGGCAAAAGTAACTTCTTTCTTTTAAGGTATTGCAACTATTTATCCAAGACAAGAGGTGAACCATTGATAACCCCTTCAGTTTCTCCAGTAGATCACTGTATGTGTAATAACTGCTTAGGCCTTTTCTTCTGTCTCTTCAGGATAACAGACTGTGGAAGAAAACAGTTATGAAACCAAACAGGCATTGTGTAGGCCTATTTTACTCCAGTCTACTACTTCTCAAATCATTCCACTGAGGAGTAACACCCCTTTTAATTCCCTCAAAAGCAGGAATGAGTTGCAGTGAATGCAGGCTGCACAGCAATGTTGGCTATCTATACCTAAATATAATAAACATGGGTGCTTATTATGTATTTTATATGACAGCATTTGTATGGAGAAATTAGCTAGTAATAATGAATTGCATACCTTTCACCTGCTATGATTTAGGCAAAGTGCTATGATTTTGGCCCTCAAAGTGAGCCACAGTCCTTGTAGATTTACTAACATTCTTCATAAAGTCAGACCTGTTAGGATTACATACTTTTTTTTTGATCACCGGTCCATTGTTTCACAGATACTGGCCCGGTACCCTGGTATCCCAACTTTGTTGAGTCTATCAGCCGTCTCCTAGCTCCCCACAGACTATTCCAGTAGTGCTGGGGCCAGTCATAGACCTTAGGCATCCAGGCACTTAGCGCATCTGTGCATCGGTCCAGGAGGGTTTTTTTGCTGTTATGACCTATCCACTATCGTTCCTTCTTTCTGACCTAATGATTCTTTCCTGAGGGGTAGGTGTGCAATGGGGATGTGCAGCATATTGCCCTACCTGTGCAGCAGTTCAGCCATGTCTCCACCCTTTTCCCCCTCTTCTAGGCACTCCTACATATGTGCTGTCCCTCATTTCTACTAGAGATCAACACTGGAGCCACCCATAGGCCCACCCACACAAACCAGGATGGCAATGCTTATCCCTCCCTGCTGCTCCATCAGACACCTGAGTCACTAAGTGAACTTAGGTCTGCTGGGTCATACTCAGGGCTTTATTTCTCTATGTCACTGGAGCATGATTATGTACCCTTTTAATTAAATGAACTAAGGCTATACAAAGATTCCCTACCTCTAACTTTATAGGGACTAGTATACAAAGATCTTCTATTGTAAAACATAAGAAAATGCTCCTCTTTCTGGTTCTCTGCTATGATTTTTTAAAAGCCAGTGCAATTATTTTTAATGCTTAGAGGTTGAAGAAGTTTGATGACGTGGGTTGTGTCAACAAGATGGTATAATAAGCCAGTAAACTGTAAGTAAACAAACCGAGCGGCCAAACAACCACTGAATCAATAGCATTATCAAGCACTTTAACAAATGGCAAGTCTGCCTACATTATAGGTTGTCAGACTGTCATCAACATACTCACTGAAACCTCAGAAAAGTCTGTGAGTCTTCCACACAGATATCAAAACAATACTTTGGCTTCCCCATACAAAAGGACACATATGCAACACACTACAGAAGCAAACAGACTTCCTTTCATCCCCCAGCAGAGCTGGATAATGGTCAAATGGGGACCAAGGCAGGGTAATGGATCAGTCCCCCCGACAGTAGCCCCTGCCTAGCAGCAGCCCCCCCCCCCCATGCATTCCAGTGTCCTGCTACTTGGCTAGTTCTCCCATTTCTCTCCTTTTGATCACATACTGTTCATACTTGTCATGGTGCATACTATCTTCTTTACTTCTACAATGATTAGTGACACTTAAAACTTTTATAGCACAAACACTGATAGTCATTTCCTAAACAACATAATACTGTCTCACAATGAACACAGACTTAGCATGAACAGTAAACTTCTCTGTCCTTGAAACTCACTTTCATTGAAACCCACATACAAAGATAATGCATTTGTCTACTGGCAGATTTTCAAACCATAGGCCACTTGCACACATTTTTGACTATGCATACATACATGTGCTCTTTGATGTATTAAATTGTATTCTTTGTATAATACAGCATCACTTGCTAGAGTGTGTTTTAAATCTGTATGTTTGAGCATCTTTCCAATAATCAATGAAACAACATATATGAACCAATAATGACAAAACTACTCATTACAGAACATTTTAACCACAAAAGGCCACTCAGATTTTATCATTACAATGCACCAATACCAGTCAATATATACTGTCTCTGCAGAAGTAAAAGTCATGCTGGAGTCTAACTGTGTTCCAGTCTAAAGTTTAAATGTGCATGCGTCTTCTTACTAAAGACACATGGACAGATGCTATTAAGGATGCACTGTGTGTGCACCCTTAAAGAAGAAATGTAACTCATGCAGAATGCACTCTTAAAGCAGAAATGTAAGTTTTGTGGCAGCCCCCTGGTTAGTGGCATCCACAGGCTAGTGGGCCCCCAAAAGCCAGTGGGCCCTAGGTGATTGTCCAGATTGCCTAGTGATGGGTCTGACTCTGGCCCCCTATGTGCATTCTCATACCCACACACACACACACACACACACACACTTAAAATAACCAAGGTTTACTTTTTTAACTACTGATTTATAGTCAAAGACACGTATTTGCTATTATCCATCTGCATTTAGTCCAGTCCCACAAACTATAATGCCTAGTAATTAAAGTTTTAACTTCACAGTATTTTTCTGCTCATATCATCTTTGAAACAAGCCCAAGTCTCTTCCAGGTTGGAGGGTCTCACCATACAAGAAACAATGTCTTAATTATAGACAACCACTTTGCAGCAAAATTAAATTATCTCCCCAGTGACACAGGTTTGGCTGCAGGTCTGGGTACTTGATGACCTACAACAGGGAGGGGGGATGGAAATGAGCAGAAAATGATGACTTGCCCATTTAAGTGACAATGTGACTTTTAGGTCATGCGGTTTAAATGATACCAAGTGAGTATCTGGGTGCCAGTCTGTTTTGTACACCTGAGAAAGTACTATTTTTACTATGAAGTGCTCATCCTTCCAGATTGGTCATGGGTGTGCAGACACATATACCTATTTTAAACCCAATACTGCATGTACTGAATGCTGCTAACTGACTGTCCATATGAGCGGGGATGTGGTCAGCATAAAGAAAATAACCAGGTGCTTACACTATGATGTGGTCTACAAAATTACTCTCTAGGCCCAGTCTAGCTCACTCTCAAACCTGGATGCCTTAAGACAGTTCCCTCTGGAAAGAGAGAACTGATGACTGACAAAAAATTGTATTTAACACTCTGGCTGAATAGAAGGCTTATGGAAGGGTAACAGTTGTTAGTACACAAATCAAATCTCAGCAGGGACCAGTAGTTAAGGCCTTTACCTCACAGATACAAAGTGAGGGTTTTATTTTGACCTTGATTTATTGGCTAAGCAAGTAAGAGTCTGCAAGATAGTATTTTCCGATTAATGTGTATCTATCTGTCTATGTATATGTATACACACACATATGTTCATATGTATATATATATATATATATATATATATATATATATAATAAAATTGAACAATAAGTGATTGAACACAACTGGACAATCATCAGCCAGTTGAAAAATACAAAATAAGAAAACATATATATATATATATATATATATATGTAAGTAACTTTCGGCTTTTTCCCGGTTAGGGGTCGCCACAGCGGAACTCCGGGCCGCTAATGATTGGCAGTAGATTTTTACGTACCGAGTTGCCAGCCCTGATGCACAACCTTCAGCGAAGGTACCCCCATTCATGCATGTCTCCACACAGAAGACGCTTTAGCTGAGAATCAAACAGGACAACGTCTTACTGTGAGGTGATAATGCTACCACAGCACCACCACCGCAGTATATATATATATATATATACATTTTTTTGTTTGGCAGAGAAAGGGAAGGGCTGTACCCCACAAGCACCCTGCTACTTGTATATACCAACTGTGAGACTGCAATACAGTGGGGAAAGTAAATCACCAATATCTACTATATAGCAATCTTACGCAGAAAAAAACAAAAAACGCAGTGCATGCAGTCAGCTGAGATTTGATCAGTTGTGCCGACTTTTTTCTCTTCAACAATTTGAATTGTCAGCCAGTTTTCTGTAACCTATACATACATCAAAACTACAAGTACAAATGTACAGGGAATATATGCTATGCATGAGAATGCAGTATCTCAAAGTATTTTATATTCTGAGCTACAGCAATTTTTTAGTAAGTATATATTTGTAGCAAGGGTGTGGATAAACGTAGCACCCTCATCAGCAGCACTAAAATGTTTAAAATGTACAATAACAACTTTATTTTTTTAAAATTATAGAGTTCACATTATTGGATGATGTACTTCTGATAGGATGCTAACTATATAATATATATATCGGCACCCTTGCCAATCACTGTAATTGACACTTTGATTACTGCATGTTGATACATGACAGAAAGATTGAAATTTGCAGCACTTTCTACATCCATCTTTTTGTCATCTTTCAATCAAACAGCTCTAGTCCAGAAATGCAATGAAATATTGTCCAAGCTATCTTCATTGTTATCAGGTTCACCCCTCTGACATGTTTCTGCGCTTCTTTTATCATAACCTTATTGTTTCTTCAGGAAAACTTGTATAATCATCCGCTACCCTTTCTGTGAAGCAACATGCACTTCTTCCTGGGCAGTATATTGGCTCATTTGTAAGATCTCTACTTCACATCTCTATGCTTTGGGGCTCAGTTCTGACCTCTGATCACTGCCTTTGTGAGAATCAGTTTGTATGTTCTTCCTGTGTCAGTGTGGATTTCTTAGAATATTCTAGATATTACAGTTTGCTCCCGCATTTCAAAATCATGCTAGTTGGCTACATTAAAGTGTTTGTTTCTGTTTATATCTCTAGCCATATTCATCTCTCTATCTGTATATAAAAAAAATCCAAGAAATAGCTTACAACAACGTAAATGTCCACAAGCCAAAAGCTGAAACAACGAGCAGGTAACAGATGTATACATCACTCAAAACGAAAGCCAATGCACGAAATGAGCAAAAATACTTCTTTTAATGAACCAAATAAACCAAGTGAAGCACAAACACATTCATATTAACCGCTTTCATCCACACTAAGGTAGACCTTAGTATTTTTGCGCACTTCGTGCATTGGCACATCTGTTACCTGCTCGTTCTATCTGTATAAATAAATATATACATATATATATATATATATATATATATATATATATATATATATATATATGTATATAGGATTTACATTTATTTACCCTTGTGACTTGGGTCAATTCTCTTAACAAACGCATTGGTATTTCTCTTGTGCCTTTCTTGTAACCTGAAATCTATCTCTGTTTTTGAAGACTATATATACCCTTTCAGAATGTATGGATTATTTTAAAGTACTTAACTGTTTTTATTATGTATGTCATCTGAATGTTTATTACAAGGCCATGTGTATTCTTAAAGCTTCAGAGAGGACGACTGGCCATAGAAGCAGCATAGTGACTCACTTTATATTTGGTGATCTAGTCTCATTTTTTGTACTTTTCATTTTCATTCTGACAGGTTTCAGTTTGTGCTCTGTTGTAGCAATAAAATCTCACCAGTGTTTCTGTTATTAAAATATGTTCCTCGTTATGACAAGACCTTTTAAGTGAGTTTTTTGAGGTTCATAACTCATTATGAGGATGCTTTGTATAAATTTCAAAATGCTAAATTAGCATGATTCATTTGAAAAGCAGCACATGAATAGAAATCTCAGAGGATTTAAACACTGTCTGGCCTTCAACTTTCCCAGTGATGTGTCCATCCTTTTAGTCATAATTTTTTTAATCAGAGAAATTAGGTAAAACTTGTGTGGGTAAAGATAACACATCACAGAACTTCTCAGGAATTCAACAGCATGCAATGATATAAACATACCAGTCAAGGATAGTCCATAGAAGGTGAAGTATCCTGTACAGTTCCTGAAAAAGTGCAAATGAGGGCTTAAAGTACAAATGAGTCATTAAAAAAAACCCATATATTCTGTAACTTTAGTAATACATTAAACAAGAGTTTTTATTCAGAGATCTGTGATACATATGCAACAGAAACAAAGTAAAAAAAAAAATTCTGGAAAATCCCTGCATATATCGTACGTGTGTGTGTGTGTGTGTGTGTGTGTGTGTGTGTGTGTGTGTGTGTGTGTGTGTATGTGTGTGTGTGTATGTGTATGTGTCTGAATTTTGCAGGTTGAGGACTTCAAGGGGATTACAGCACCATATTGGTCTGTCCTTCAATAAAAATTAAAAAGAGGGGACAGGAAGCTTGCCACTTCCACAGGAGTCTGTTGTTTTTCCTTTTATCTTCTCTGTAGAAATCTGCATGCCCTACCCTTGAGTAATTGGGTTTTCACTGGCATCACCATTTTCTTCCTAAGTACCAAAGATATGCCAGTAGGTAAAATGGTGATGCTCTGAATGTGAAAAAGTGTCAGTTAGTGTTTATTTTTATCTTTTAATGGGCTGGCATACCATCTGTTTCTGGTTCTTATCGTTATGTGTCTTGCTTGCTGGGATAACTTTTCAATCAGCCACAATCCTGAATATGAATAAGATAAAGGGTGAATTGGAAAATGAATGAATTATATCTTTAGAATGATTTATACAGTGTACTCAGCACAAAGCTTGTATAAAAAACTGGTGGAAAGTGTCAATCAATGATATACTAAAAAGCAGGAGGGAATGTCTTTTTACATAAATGCATTTCAGTTTACTTTTACTGATATAGGCCAAGTAAAGCTAATACTCTCATTTTAGTGTTATAAAATTCTGTTAAGGACAGTACTTTTAAACTATCAAACTGCTATATCAGTACAACCCACACAGCAAAATCCTTGTATTCAGTCCTATAATTTCCCACTTTTTACTTAGGACAATAAGTAAGGAAGAAGTTAAGGACCTGTTAAACAAGATGAAACCTTTGTATTGTGTACCCTATGATTCTCAGCCTAATAAAAAATAAACTAGGCAAATGCTTATGACACGTTTTAGTTGTATGCTCACAGCACAAACAAATTCACATACACTTAAACTGACATCAGCACTTTACCAGCCAAAAGGTTTGGCCCAAAGTTTAGCCAGTGACAACCACCCAATTGACAATATTCACCTAACCAAACATTTTGTAGAATCTCATTGACATCCAGATTCTCAAATATAGTCAGAAATATGCATCTTGTCAGATTGGCAACATGGGTTCAGATCTAAATTCAGTGTTTTAACAGCAGTTTACTATCTAACAAATTAACTTTATGGCAACATGGAATAAGGCCACAATTAGAGGTAAATATTCATCAATCTGAAAAGTGTATACATAGCAGTGAACCACATTATATAATTACAAAAAATAAAACATGCAATCAGTTTATATATTATGAACAATACAAATCTGATACCACCCCCTGTACCAGAGGTGCTGCTAAAGGCTCCATAATAGGCCCCATACTGTTCCCAGAATACATACATGATTTCTCCTGGGATCTACCAAACTTAAACTGCCTTCTGAATGCAGGCATTACATTTTTCACAAAACAAGGTAGGTCTTCATATATAGTAAACACCTTGCTGCAAAACAAGTTAGCTGTATTTTGAATTAGTTGAAAAAAATACCTTAAAATCCATACTTATGCTCCTTGGCACAACACAAAGGCCAGCCCAAGCTCAACCTAAAAATTAGAAGACCCACTAGGACAAAACCGGTCTGTAGTGAACCAATGAATGTACTTTGCCATTATTACAGGAACTTAAGTTTGCATCCCCATTTTGAATCGCAGTCACAAGAGGTTCTGACAAAATTAAAGCTGGCATTTAAAGCTTCACAGTTACTAACTAAAGAAGCCAAGTAAATACACTCCCATCAAACCTCAATTCACCAAAAAAAAAAAAGTTCCAACAGAGGTCACCATTGTACAACTATCAAAAAAGTCAGCTCACTAGCAATTACTGTCACAGAGCCACTTTCCAAATGCTCTTAGCATACAAATGAATAAATGTTAATTACTGCGCACCATTAAAAATAAATTGAAAATAAGGAACAACTCCTACTTTCTTAGAAACCAAAGTGATACTCTTCTGCGTGCCCTCTCACTGGGTGAGACAGTATTCTCAAAAATTGCTCTTGCATCATGGAATAGTTTGTCCTTTCAGAAAGTACCTTAAGAAGCACCTGTAAAAAAAAGAAAGTTATACCTGTTTTGAGAAGTACAGATGAAACATGAGAATTATTTAAATAAACACAATGATGCTAGAAAGTTAAAATTACTCTTTTGACAAAAATATACACTGTAAATGTATAAATATTAGAGACCATGTAATTCCATAGTTAATATGTAAACAATTCAGTTGTGCCTTAATATCTATCACATTGTTTTAACCACAAAGTCTGTTCTTGCATGTTATTGCAAGCACTGAATGATTATTAAATTGTTTCAGCCGTACAAGTCCAGGTCATGCTTGAAATGGGTTCTTAGACCAGTGCACCTACCCAGTTAACAAATGTAAAATAAAATTAATAAATATGCAGACACTTCATATAACCAGCAAGACAAATAATAAATAAACACGGCTATATATTTTACTTAAAAGAAACAGATGACAGAGAAAACCAGTGTGTGAGGCAATCTGATTTATTCCACATTACTTCCCTTACGTATTATATGCCTGTTGAGTTGTGTTCCCCTTATGTAAGTTTAATTTTAAAGTCCTCACCTACTCCCACTCTCATCTATCCTAACTATGAATGCTACCCGATCATATATTGTGAAGGCCCACCCATTAAGCTAACTCAATTACCCTTCTTTTCATATATTGACATAAACTAGTTACACAGAAGAGTAACCACAGCTTTAACCTTTTTGCAGCCTACTTTTAACATCCTGGTTACTATTACTACACAGTATTACTAGGACTAAACAGATAAAACAGAAGACAAAAACTTTGCTCAAAAAAGAAAAGGTACAAAATTTTCCAATTTGGAAAGAATATGACAAAAGTAATTATTATAGTTTTTTATTATGATTAATAAATAGGTTAGATTTCACATTCAAAATGGAATATAGGCACTATATGAATTAATATTTGAGCATTTGATAGTCTTCTATTTCCTAAGGCAGTTGTACAACTATTTTATTATCATGTAATTCACAGCAATGGCAGTATTTAATTTCTGCATATTTATATCCCATTTTGCCCATTTGATAATTTATAACACTGTTTTTTATATCCTAGTTAAGTGCAAATGTTTTTTTTTTCTTTGGTCCCCTTTTGTGTCCTCTATTGTAATTGTTATATAATTTGGAAATGAGTTCTGAAAGGCATGTGATATGTGACATCAACAAAACCTGCTGGAAAGGCAGGGTTGTCTCCCAGAGGCTACTCCATCTCTGGAACAGACTTCTCCTATAGATCAAACAGAATACCTTGCTAACCCTCTTCAAGTGCAACCTTGATGAGTGGATGGAAAACCACAAATTTGTCCCAGGGGTTCCACTGTTGTCCCTCATTAACAACGGCAACAGGTGCTGAATGAGATTTCTGTTTCTGGGGATAAACTCGTGGCTAGGCTTGTAAAGGCCTCAGGGCCATTAGCCTAGTAACCTCCTATGATCCTAGGATCCAGGCACACCTCTTATTTTTCTGTGTCAATTATATACCAAATAATGGCATCCTTGTTTCTAGTCAAGCATATACATCTGTGTTTTATCATTTACTGTTACTAATATCTCATCCACATCATTACGTGTTAAAGATGTCAGGTGATACCATCTTAAAATATTTTTCTGCTTTAAAAGTACATGTGAAAGCAGTTTCTTATACTGTTTCAGAGAAATTATAAATAATGATGATTCAGTGTTCAGTTTTATGTCCAGTTACCCATGAAGTACCTCAAATTTCCATGTGATTCTTTTTCTAAACCTGATTATGTGTTTCTAAATTCTGAGTATTTTGGATCTTATGCTTAACAGTAATTACTTGTCTTCAGTTAAATGTACTGTGTAGTCATTCATCAGTGTGTACCCCTGCAACCACTTTGTACTTTTTAATTTTACATTTGTCAGCCTACCATTGCTACTGCCAATACAGCAGCTTTTCTGATGGCCCTTTGTATAACACTTCTTTGATCCTAAAAAAAGTCTCCCTTTCTCTCTCTCTGTGTGTATATATATATATATATATATATATATATATATATATATATATATATATATATATAAATACGCAGACAGACACACACAAACACATACACACACGTGTATATATATATATATATATATATATATATATATATATATATATATGGATTCGTGTCACTTCACTGAAAGACCATTTCACTGACACCCATTTCACTGAGACCAAATCACCTAAAGTTCATTTCACTGAAAGTTAATTTCACCTAAATGTCATTCCATTGACAAGTAGTACTCTAAGGCAAGTCAAAGGTATATGTCCTTTTCCCCACTGTAGTGCGATCCTGGTGTTAGTATATATCGTTAGGGGGTGTGGAGGCGTAGCCCCCACTTAATTTGATTTTCTGTTGTCTGGTTTGGTTTTACATTATTTGGTAAAACCCAGCTAGGTAGGGGGCTATGCCCCACACACACACCCATTGTGGGGGATGTGCCCCCCACACCCCCTAACTATATATACTAACACCAGGATCACACTACAGTGGGTAATAGGGCATATTCCTTTGACTTGCCTTAGAGTACTACTTGTCAGTGAAATGAGTTTTAGGTGAAATTAACTTTAGGTGATTTGGTCTCAGTGAAACGGGTGTCAGTGTAATGGTCTTTCAGTGAAGTGATACGAATCCCGAGATATATATACATATATATATATATATATATATATATATATATATATATATATATATATATATACACATATACACACACACACACACACACACACACACACACACACACACACACACACATATATATGAGGTTTGCAACAAACCAATTTTTTTCAGGGGCATCTTCGTATGAGGGTAAGGTTGGAAAAGTATGTGAATTAAGGTTTGAGGAAGGGGAGAAGGGGTTATTAGGGTTGTGATTGGCAGTGGAAGGAAGCTAGTTAGTGTTTCATGGATGGAATACATGCTTCCAAGAAAAAGGGAGTCCTAATGGAGTGATACACTTGGATCACGGGTCTATATTAGAACACCGAACATTCAAAATGTCGAGTGTTCTAATATCGAAGCCTAGCAATCGAAAAAAAAAACATCGAACATTCTGAACAGAGAATTTTTTCCTAGGGAAAAAATTTGCTGTTCCAAAACACATACACACAACACAAGCACACCAAACAAACAGCAATCCACACATACACCTAAACTCTAACACCTAACCCTACACTAAACTATACAAACACCATTAACTAACCACTTAGCTTAACCCAAACCCTAACCCTAAGGTCCGTCACTATCGCACAGTCACCTCACCCGCGCCCTAACCCTAACTCACCTAACCCGCCCTAACCCACGCGTCCACACAATCGCACACTTACCTGAACCTGACTCATAACTTTCCACCAGAGCGCTGAAAATACCAAAGCAACAGAAACGGACAACTGAATTCTTTCCCTAGGAAAGAATTTGGTTTCCTGTTACTTCGATATTTTCAGCGTTCGCTGAAAACGGGTTGATATTAGAACACTCGACATTTCAAATGTTCGGTGTTCTAATATAGACCCTTGGATCACTACATATAATGTGCTATGCAGATGATGTCTGCTGTATGGATTGTGTATATAAAAATTAAGTAAAGGGTGCTGATTTTGACATGACCAGTGTTAACAAAAGTATGACTAGTAATTGGAAAGTAGTACTTGGCAACACAGATTCATCTAATATTATAGGTAAAAAAACACATTTTGTTTTTAACTGTATTAGTAATATTAAATCATTACTGGAAAATCTCAGTTTGGTTACTATTATCCAAACTGGACCTTCAGGTACTTATAAGTGCAAGAACTGTAAATACTGTAGGATTATTAATGAAGGTCTAAGTTTTAAGACATAATGGTAAGGATATTTTTGCTAAATGTAGATTCGCGTTTGAGTCAAAGGGAGTGGTTTATGTTGTCACTAGTTGTTCCTGTGATGGCTTCTACATGAGTAAAACTACTATGAAGCTCTTGCAGAGAATGTACAAGCACAATTTAGCTATAAAAATTAAATTTTTAATAACACTTTAGCTAATCATGCTGTTAGTTCTACTGATTTTAAAAAATGTATTTTTTATGAAACTGATTATGTACAGGTCACATCTTTGAATGGTGATAACTTCCACGGTGGTGCAGCGGTAGCGTTGTTGCCTCACAGCAAGAGGTTCTCCCATTTGATTCTCGGCTGGATTGCGGGAAGTGCCTTCTGTGTGGAGTCTGCATGTCCTCCCCGCGGCTGGGTGGGCGTTCGAAAGACATGCGTAAATGGGCATGCCTTCATTGAAGGTTGAACATCGAGCTGGCACCTCGGCATTCATGAAAATCTACTGCCAATCATTAGTGGACCGGAGTTCTGCTGTGGCGACCCATAACCGGGAAAAGCCGAAAGACAATAACAACAACATCTTTGAATGGTGATGTCAATACGAAATGAGAATGCAAAGAAGTTTATTGTCATATTTCTTTGAATGCAGGCAAAATATCTGGGTTAGATGAGATGATTAGCATCAAATGTCTCTTGGAGTCACAGGGAATATGAACTTTATGTACGTTATTTTTGGGATGCTCTAATTAATAACATTTTTATTTGTAAGACGATGTTTATCTATGTCTTTGTATTTGCATTTTTAAGGAGTGTTCTTTTGTCACATAGGTTGTAGTTTTTGTCAGCTGCTGACCACTTGATGTCATTCAATTGTATTAAAATATAGTGATTTTTTTGGAAGTTTAGTTGTGAAAGTCTTGATATTTATTATAAAGAAAGAAAGTGCATAACTCATTCACTCTAGTTGCTTGTAGTTGTGCCTTTTTTTAGCTTTGTTGCGTGACCTTTTTGGTATTGCTAATATGCGTGTGTGTGTGTGTGTGTGTGTGTGTGTGTGTGTGTGTGTGTGTGTGTGTAGGTTCAGTTGTCTATATTTAAGGGTTGCTATATTGAGAGGTAGTATAGATGTCACTGCTTATCAAAAATTACAGAAGATCAAATTATGATATAGTCAGATCATGTTTAATCATCTATGGCATAATTTTTGTATTCTGTTGTGTCACTGTAGAGATGGTATATATTAGAAAGAGGCTGTGGGGGCAGTGCACTCATATCAGAAGTTATGTGGAGGTAAAGCCATCCACATAAAACATTGTTTGATATGTGTGTGTGTGTGTGTGTGTGTGTGTGTGTGTGTGTGTGTGTGTGTGTGTGAATCAGTGTGTGGGCACGTGCACATGTGACTGTTTATAGAAGTTGTTTATGCGGTATATGGATGTGGTATGTGTGTGAATGTTTTTTTTTTTTACATCAATTTAGGTTTTAGTTTATGGTTGCAATTGCATTTCTTTTTGCGATCAATAGCAATTCAGGATCTGGGATTTTCAGTGAATGAGTGGATAGTATTCTATGTTCAAGATACAGGATGCCAGCAAAGTGGCAAAATTACATTTCTAACTATATATATATATATATATATATATATATATATATATATATATATATATGTATATACACACACACACACACACACATATATATATATATATATATATATATATATATATATATATATATATATATATATATATATATCTTTTATATATGGGGGACCAAATATGGTCAAATTTGCTTTTAGTTGACACAATTTGGCCAGCTAAGCAGATGGTCGACAGGTGTGTAAGATTACACATTTCCTAGGTTTGGGGATTATGCTTTCCTTGATATTGTGCAATCTTTGAGTTTGTATATATAACTAACTGGGTGGTGGAGGGTGCAGACCCCCACAGGTGGTGTAGGCATGCTTGCCCTCCACCACCACTGAAACAACACTGTTTTTTCTTATAGTTTTAGTTTTTCCATGCACAGAGTTTATTGCTTGATGCATGCACAGTGAGGTGTCAGTGGTTGCACTTTGATAGCTGGGTCTGTCAATTAAATGTACTTGACTTGTATATGTAGATATACATATAAAGATATAGATATAAATACAGATATAGATATATAGATACACACAGATACATGTGCATATGCACAAACTATTCTCATGCTACAATAACAAAGCTGGCAGCCTTTCACACTGACCTGCATGCTGGCATCACTCACAAACTAAGATGGAGCTCAGTTACTATTTTTCTCATCACTACAACCTAGAAGCAAGTATAAACTATCACAACACAGTAATGTTGCTCTGTGCACTAGAAATTTATTAAAATACAACAATATAAATGATTTATAAGATTAAAGGAGACAAAACCATGCAATAACTAACCACAGACTGATGGATTAAGCAGCAACTTATGTACTTCTTTAGCCATTTCACTCAACAGAATAAATGTTAAAATCTGTACTATCGTGAGGGGATGATGGCTGTCATAGTCCACACTGTGCAGTGGGTCATTGCTCCAGTCCGAAAGTTAGGCAAGTAAAAATGCCATATAAAAAACATGCTGACTGGATGCAGTATTTTCACAATATGAGAAAAAGGTGCACCAAAACTAGAAAAAAAGTACTTTCTGAAATATGTGAAAATATGCATAGCTGAATCTAATATGGACTTTATCAGATGAATCAAATGAAATCTGCTTCCGTTCCTTCTTTTTATTTATTTTGTTTGTTAATGGACCTTGAGGATAGAGGATGGATGTGGTGCTATTCCTGCCAGCTTCAATATCACAGAGTGTATAGGTATATTAAAAGCCCAAAATGGAATAAACTTCCAGTAGACACTTTCATATGGATAGCAAACTTTTAAAATAGTTCTTTCTATTCAGAAAATAATCACCTCTGAAGAGTGCAGCATTCAAAGATATGAAAGATTAAAGCTGAAGATCAGAATCTGCTGTGTAACTGAAAGGTTACACAACTTATGGAAGGGGGCATACCCTTCCCCCAAAAGCTATCTGACCTTGAAGTTGGAATAATTAAGTCATGGCAATATGGGGCCATGAGACAACATTTTTTGGGTTTGTCTTTAGACGTAGTAAAATTTAGAATTTTGACTAGACTTTACTTTTTTACCTGTTTGAAAGTCAAGATTCTTAATGGAAAGTGTATAATATTAGCAATTTCTTGTTATATCTACTTAACAGCACCTTAGCATCAGTTTTCCATTGTGGAATGCAGGGTCTTTAACCATAAGTTATGTGGTACTGTATTCTAATGGAAGAAATGAGTTGTTTATCCATTGAATAAACTTTATATATATTTTGGAGTCACTTAATATAAATATAAAGGTCTCATGATAGGATAGACAAAGAATGTACTAAATAAAATTACTGCTTAGCTGTATCAGCAGAATGCATTTTATCCAACATTCTGACTATAAAAGCCTGGTTTTCATCTAGTGAGTTAATAATCTTTTTTTCACATTTGTTAACCTGGCATGTTCATTGGACATAACTACTTTTTCAGGGGATCCAGGGCAACCTGAAAGCAATGTCTGTTTACGTGTCTTGCTCAGAATCACACAGTAGGCAGCTGGAGGTTGGAGGAATCAAACCCTGTAACCTTGGCTGCAAGAAACAACTAATTAGTAGTTATCATATTGCCTGCACAGGTAGAAAAACATTATTTGAACACTAAGCAAATAAAAAAATTCTGATGACCGTAAAAATAAATACATAAGTAAACAGTTACAATAAACTGGTTGCAGTATAGTAACACTGAAAATGTTTTGTTTCCTTATCTCTAGGGAAATTATAACAATCTGAGACTGATGTTTGCATTATGTCTATACTTTATTATAGAATATTGTGTGTTTGGGGAAAGAAAACTAGTCTATAGTCAGAGCATCAAGATGAAGGAGCTGTGGGTCAGCGAAACATAAAAGTCTGCCATTTGGATGTCTATATTCTTGATACTAAAAATGACCTAATCTTTTTGATTCACACTGCTTGCTTTTCTCTATCAGATGTTTATATTCATTTATAGGTTCATAGGTTCATAGGTTCATACTAGGCTATCTGCCCGAGGGCATTTATAAGCCTAGCCCATAGTTTTGTGGCTTACGCCACCCCTTTAGCTTGGAGAAACTATGCCCATTATTTTGCTGTGCCTCTGTCGAGCAGTGACACTGAGGTAACCCCTGGGGTGTATCTGCGATCTCCCATCCATTGGTCAAGATTCCTCTTGAACAAGGCCAGCGAGGTGCTCTGCCTCACATAAACTGGGATTTTGTTCCACAGCATAGGGAGTCTTTGGGTGATGAATCTATCCCTCCAGCACGTCCTATTAATAACAGTGTCGAGGTTTAAGTCTCCCGCCCTTGTGGCTCTGAGGGATCTAGATTTTTTGAGATGAAGCATGTTCATCAAATCTGGGTTTGACATGGCCTTGTATGTCAGGCATAGGTCACCTCTGAGCAAGCGGTAAGCAACTGAATATAACTGGAGTTCTTTCAGTCGGGCAGCATAAGACAGATTTTGAGACCCTTTATCCTTTTGGTGAGGAACTTTTGTGGCCTCTCCAGCTGCTGCAAGTGTCGGGTCAGATACATTCCGAATGGGGCATTGTACTCGATCATTGGTCTGATGAGTGATGAGTATAGGGAGACTATGACTTCCCTTGATCTAGATGTGAATCCCTTCATGATAAGGTGGGCAATGTAGAAGGTCTTCCTAACTACTTTAGCAATATGAGTGTCGAATGAAAGGCTACTGTCAACCTGGGTTCCCAGGTCCCTAATAACTTCTTCTGTGTTCAGGGATTGCCACCTATATGGTAGCTAGGGGTAACCTTATTTTTCCCGAAGGGTATGACTATGCATTTCTTGGCATTTAACTTTAGGCCATGGCTCTGGCACCAGTTATCCATTTCTGTGAGACCCTTCTGAAGGATATCTGTGTCGGATGTGTTTTCAACTACGGCCCAGTTTGCAGTCATCTGCAAACTTTGTCAGCCATAACCCTCCTGTGTTTGCTTGTACTTCAGAAAAGTAGATGCCAAACAAGAGTGGGCCCAGGACTGAGCCCTGTGGGACACCACTTGTGACAGGCTTTGAGTCTGACATGGCGCCAGCAACTCTGACCCTGTGGGTTCTGTCACTCAGCCAGTTTGCAACCCATCTTGTAATGTATGGGTTTACATTTAAGTTGATGAGTTTTTCAATGATACCCGAGTGAGGTATTGTATCAAAAGCCTTCGCCAGGTCTAGGTAGGCTGTATGGACTGCCTTTCTCTCGTCAATGGCCTTGGTGACTGTTTCAAAAAAGTCAACCAAGTTTAAAAGGCATGATCTGCCTTTGACAAAGCCAAACTGGGTTGGATCCAAAGTCTGCAAGTTCCCTATGTCTTTATTTATGAGATCCATTATGATCCTCTCCATGGCTTTGCAGATAAGGCTTGTCAAGCTAATGGGATGGTAATTTCCAGGGTCGGTGGAGGCACCGCCTTTGTGGAGTGGGACCACAGTCGCTGCGCCACTCCTGGAGTGCGTATCCGGAGGTGAGACTAAGATTAAACAGCTGTCCTAACTGTGGGTTTAATTCCTCGTTGAGTTCATGGAGCACACAGCCGGGGACACCATCAAGTCCCATGGATGCTGTGTTCTTTGCCTTGGAGAGAGCAGTTCTCACCTGGGCGTTAGAGATGTTTGGGGGGCTACAATCATTTGGTATAGATATCTCTCCTTTAGGGGAGGGGAGAAGTTTGCACTGAACCTGTCAGCCAGTATGTTGGCAATGTCTGTAGGATCAGTAATCTTCACATCATTTTGAACTAATTCTGAGTATATCTGGGAGTTTCCTCCTAGGTTTCTGACATAGCTAAAGAATGCCTTATGGTTGTCTTTAGAGTCCTTAGCTATTTTTTTCTCAAAATTAGCTTTGGATGATTTTATGGGAGCTCTTAGCTTTTTACTTATAGTGATCAGCGGTGTCTTACCTTTTAAGGATTTTGCTCTATCTTGTAGTAGCTTTCTCCTTTTGTTGTAGAGTTTGTTTATGGCTGGGGTCCACCAGACTGGACGCTTGCCTTTGGTACAAAGAGTCTTTGTTTTGCTTGGGATTGCCTGATCCATGCAGCCCTGCAGGTGCTGGTAGAAGGCATTTGTAAGTGATTCAGCGGTTTGAGTAATGTTAACCGCCGGCCCAGGGGCCTTAAAGGAGACCACACTAGTCTTTAGAAGTGTGAAGTCGGCTTTCGAGAAGTTCTTTACTGTGGTCTTTTTTTTTCCGGGTGGGGCGGGGATGAGGACCTCCAGCGAGATTAGTTTGTGATCAGATCTCACCAGTGAGGGGTATACTTCCGGCGTTGAACATTGTGCTCCCATGTTCGTGATGATGAGATCAAGTATGTTTTCTCCTCTTGTGGGGATGGTGACTAGTTGTTCCATGGCATTTGAGTTTATGAATTCCAGGAACTTTTGGGCTAGAGTGTTTGGGCTTGAGTAGTGTTCCCAGTCTATATTAGGGTAGTTGAAGTCACCTAGTATGATGGTGTTCGGAGATACATTTATCCCTCCAGTGTTTTCAGGAAGGCCATATGAGGTTCCTGAGTTTGCGAGGGTGGCCTGTAACATGCTACAAATTGCAGAGCAGTCTTGCCTATGGTTAATTGCACCTGGATGGTTTCCGATGCATCGTGCGATGCCACCAATCTTGAGGTGTGGGTGTCCTTGATGAATATGGATACCTCCTCCTTTCTTGGTATTGTCCGGGTTTTGGGGCCGGAACGCATGATATGAGGTAAAACCTGATAGTGCTGGGGTGCTCTCAGGAGCCTTGAACCAGGTTTCTGTCACAGCACAGACATCGATGTTCTCCATACTGAGAAGGGCCTCGAGTGCGTGCATCTTGAGGTTGAGACTTCTGGCATTGAGCAGCATTACCCTTAGTTTTTTTTCTTTGTTTTGTTCTAGGGTGGTAGGTTTAGAATTTGAGCCTTGCCTAAAAAAGGCACTATGGGGGTGGCAAGAGCCTTTGCCAAAATCCAGAATCCCAGGGGTGACAAGTGCAAGCCGTCCCTTGCAAAGCAGTGTGGCTTGTCCAGCATGTCATCCCAGGCAGACAGACATTGGATCCCCTTTGAATGACACCAGAGTTTAAGCCAATTGTTAAAGCTGATCATCTTATCTCTGTATTGTGGCATCATTCTTGGTGAAGGTAGGATACTGCTCAAGCATCTGATACACATGGATTAAAGAGGGTTGTATGTCTATTTGTCTGTCTGTCTATTGCTTTCTGATAGAGGTAATGGACTGACCACAAAGGACACATTTCAGTCACAGCCTAGGGTTACATACAGAAGTCATCCGAAAATGTATGACAACTGGTTGTAAGTGGTGGTTAATAGCAAAAATGAGTGATAATAAAAAGAAGAAAAAAGTCCAAATGTTGTAACAATGTTGCATTCTTCAGAGGTACATTAGAGGCACAAAGCAAGACAGCAGAGACATCAGTGTTAAAGGCAAGGAATTTTGAAGTTTGAGAGTTACAGTAAGTAAATGAATGAATATAGATGAAGGCGTGATAAAGGTGTGTGAGACATGCGGCAGGGGAAGCACAGAGGGAAAAGTAAGGAGGTGCATAGAAACCCAATGGGAATTGTTAAGGGATCCATGGAGTACTTGAGGTAGTATCCTAAGTTTGAATGTGGAGACAATGTAAGTTGATGAATAAACCTTACTGTACATTTTATTTGTTTAGTATCTGAAGCAAAGGAATTGACAACTATAAAATAAACATCTACCAAACAAATATATTTATTTATTATTTGACTACTGAAAAGTCTGGCAGGGTAGGAGCCCATTTTCAGAGCAGTCCAAGGAAGAACAGCTCCAGAGTATTACAACACATTTTAAGAACAATTTTACAGTGTTTAAAATAATACAAAAAACAACTACAGTTTAAATATTTATTCATAGGTTAATAGAAGCTTACTAGCCTAACTGACCTAGAGCCCTTACAAGCCTAGCTATATTTATCCCAAGTTGCCCAATTGCTGGTGGTTAGGTCAGTGAAGTTCACAGAGGTAAGGATCTATGGTAGTTAATAATGATTTCCTCTGTCCAGGAGGAACATGGGTGCCACCCCAGGAGTGAATTTGCAGTCACCCATCCATTGATCTAGGTTACTTTTTGAAGAGGGTTAGGGAGGGGCACTGTTTCACATGAATTGGAAGCTTGTTCCAGAGAAGTAGCAGTCTCTGGGAGATGTATCTATCTCTCCAGCATGACCTGTTCATGTCAGAAGCTAGGTTAAGATTCCTGGAGCGAGCGACTCTCATGCAGTTTGATTTATGCATGTGCAGTGTTTCCATCAGGGCCGGGTCAGAGACTGCCTAGTAAGCCAGGCACAGGTTACCCCTTAGCAACCTGCAAAAGACAGAATACAGTGACAGGGCTTTTAGTCTTTCCGCTTAAGACTTGTTTTGTGCACCCTACCAAATTAGACATAATATGAAAACATTGGTTAAGAACAGCTAGAATTTATACAACAATGATTTAATATTTAGAGAAATGTTAGCCAGTTTATAGAGAAGTTAATGGTATATAATACAAACAGGAATTGCAATATGAAGTGAGAGAAAAGCAGGCTTATGGTATATTTAGAGAGAAACCCAGATGAGAGAGATTGATAGAAGTAAGGAAGTGAGTGAAGAAGGGAGAGTAAGGGGGTATAAGGTATGAACAGGTATTTGTTCACATTTAGGGATATAATTATTCTGGTGTTCAGCAAGAACAGAACCAGCTTTTAGCTAGGATGTCTTTCAGAATGTTTTTAAAGGATGGGAAGAAGGGTATTGACCTGATGGACATAGATAAGGAGTTCCAGGCCTTAGCAATGTGGTACAAGTACAGACAATGCCCAGCAGATCTGATACATTTGTGGAATGACAGGAGTTTTTGGTCACTGGATCATAATGACCGACTAAGAACATAGTTGTGTAGAATGTTATTTAGTGCTGGACAAGCAAATAGATGCTGGATAATTTTATAGGTGATAAGAAGCTGTGTTTATGTTAGTTGATGGGCTACCTCTAACCAATTTAGGCTTTCTTGTGCTATACACTGGGTGGTTCTGAAAGGAGTATTTGCTGTACATTTAGCTACATTGTTATAACATGTTCAGGTTTTGATTTTTGTGATGTATGAAGGTTAGTAAGGATGGGAGCATCATAAAGAAGTGTGGGGAGGAGATAAGTAGTGGCAAGTATAGTTTTAGTTGTGTTGTTGAGAAAGTTTTTGGCTCAATAAAGCATCCCTAGTTTTTGATGAGTTTTTCTTATGCAATTTTGTATATGCAGGTTGAATTTAAGATTATTGCCAAGTATCATCCCTAAAAATTTGCTATGAGAAATTACTTCAATTGTATTATCAAGAGAGAAGACTTTATATTTTGTTTTGTTTTTTTCATGAGAGAGGGATTTGGGGAAAAAGGTTGCAGTTTGTATTTTTTAGGATGGAATATGAGTTGTGAGTTACAAAGCCATGTTTCAGTGGCTGTGAAAGCTTCCTGCATAATTTTTTGGAGGTGTGCCATGTTGTCAGATGTGCAAATGAATGTGGAGTCATCTGCATGCTGTATTAGGGAAGCCTGTAGTGCGGATGTGTGGAAGCTGTTGGTGAGAATATTAAAGAGGAGGGGACCAAGGATATAGCTTTGTGGTACACCTGTGGAGACTTGGAGGTATGGAGACAGGGTAGAGTACCATTTTACTGACTGATACCTATTGGATAGGCAATTTTTGAATCATAGAAGGGTGGGCTTTGAGAGACCTAATGAGGATATTTGAAGTAGAAAGTTGCTGGGACAAACTGTATCACAGCAAACTTGATGACAAATACCATCAGATTTAAAATCCATCTTGTAAACATGGGCGGACTATGAATCTTAGAGAAAAAGGGAGGCATTAACTGCATAAAACTATATGTTCCACTTACACTGTGTGTGTATGTGTGTGTGTGTGTGTGTGTGTGTGTGTGTGTGTGTGTGTGTGTGTGTGTGTCTGTGTCTGTGTCTGTGTGTGTGTGTGTGTGTGTGTGTGTGTGTGTGTGTGTGTGTGTGTGTGTGTGTAAAAAGATAATAAACAGTACAGGAAGGATAGTTACATATATTCTGTGTGTCGCTAAGGATATAAGACATATAATGTCTTGGTTTAATTTAACCAAATGCTTAGATTTTTACAAACCCTGGTGGGAACAGACTCCATTCCTAAGTCAGGGCATAATTGAATCAGAAATCAGTTTTGCTTCAGTCTTTGACATTTCATATGAGTGCTCTTCTCAGCACCCAGTGCAATTTACCCATAACTGCCTCTTTTACCAGTTCATAAGGGGTTACTTTTATCTTTAGCATATTTACATCTGTTTGAAGATTTTTTTTGTTAGCCCAGTTATTCCTAGTACAACTGGAGCTATCTGTGTATCCGTATTCAACATTGCTCTAGTTTCTGCTTGCAAGTCTGGTATTTTAGAAATGTATGTCTTTCAATTTGTATGACACTGTAGTCACTGGCTGTAGCAATGTCAGTAATCAAAGCTATTTCTGCTTTTTTACCCCTTGAATTAAAATATCTGGTCTTCTTGCTTCTACCTTCTATGTTACTGGTATGGGGTGATCCCATGTAATCATTCCTTCATCATTTCATGTTTCCAATGTCTCTCAGCTGCCTCTGTGTGTAATAATCTTGCGACATTGCTATTGCTTTTCAGTATACAAACCTTCCACTATGAGTGTATCACACCCTGCCACAAGATGTGTAACTGTTTCTAAATGTTTCAGTAAGAAGGATATTGTGTTCTTTAAATAAGCCCCTATCAGTGTACAGATTAGTTAGTCCTGTACACACGGCACAGGCCAAATGATAAGCAGAACCTGTACCAGTCTATCTGGCAGCTTGGCACAAAGGATTACGTCTGCAAGCAGCAAACAGGCTTCATCTTATCCTTTGTTTGTTTTCATCATGTGTGTTATTATCTTACCCATTTAACAAACAATTAAAAAAAGAAGAAAAAGAAAAAAGGAAGGAATGAATTCCAAGAGAATTGCTACTGTAACCTTTATGTTCATTAACTCTGGGGCAAGCAAAAAACATTAAATATTTCTTCAGTATTTGACACTAAGTGTCATGAGCAATGGATCAAATCTGCTTAAGGTCTTTATATAGTACTGTTACCCCTATATAATAATAAGGGTAGAACTCAATATTCTATGTCTTCTGCACAAGTGGTTTTAGGTATACTCATTCTACAAAGACACCACTTTGGGTATAGCTTGAGTGCTAAAAACTGTCCCAGGGTCTCTCAGTATTAGACTCTGTGTACCCCAGTCATTACCACTGGTCATTTGCCTCTTAATATATGAGGTATAGTGTGCACTTCTGAGTTCAAGGGTTCATAGGTGAATATTAGGCTAACTGCCTTGAAGAGCCATTTTAATCCTAGTCAGTTGTCCAAAATCAGAATCAAAACATGTACCATGTGGCTATGAGGTAAAGATCTTAACAATTATGCCAAACACATCCTCTGCCTAGAAACTTTCAGTGATATAGGCAATGGATGCATGAATAAGTAAAACTGTCCTTAGTCACTTTCAACAATAAAATGTAAAACAATGTGTCATAATTTGTTGTGTTGAGGAGACTGCATCACTGCACATACATACTAACTGCAGCAGAAAACCTGAATTAGTGTATGAAATGTGCTATGCTTCACTGGCAACGTGGGGGTCAGTAATATCAGAACGGCACAAGTTCTGAATTATAGTGCATTACATGTAAAGGGTATTGAGGAGTTCAGACACTTTCTACATTATACATACATAGCTTTAACTGAAATCAAGTAAGTCAGGAGCCCTCAGTGTTAAGCATGCACAACATTTAGTAGACTGAGTATTACCAGCTGCACTAGGATCACATTAAAACTGCCCGGAACCACCATCAGACAATAATGTGCATATAAACTGAAAGAAAAGACTTGCCCCAGGAGTCCTGTTGTACATGCTGCATACTGAATAAAAGAACAAGCTGTCTTTTATGATTTATTCCATAAGCAATCATGGCAAGAGTTTATAGCCATAATTAGAAGCAGAGGAAAGGAAGTCATGTCAATGTTCCTTTCTGCTAAAAACACAGTAACACACCTCACTCAGTGCCGAGGCTGACTCAGGTTAACCACTGTTTATGCAGTCAGTGCCTGCATGTGAAGGATGAAAGCATACTATGGTCTGTTGCAACTTTACTCAGCTCACTCTTTGAAGGAAACTCACAGCTTTGGTCTCCAATGGTATTTCTGCTGAAACTGTATTGTGGTAACCTGAAAAAAGGGCTTTATTTACAAAAAAAATGATGAAGTAAGAGAGGTCTTATGTGACACACTCAGAACCTCCTGTGTAGATCATTACAGTGATCTCTGTTCCATGACTCAGAATATTTAAACCAGACAACTGTCTAGGATAAGTATAGGTAGCAACATGTCAGTGTTATGTAGTCTACACGCTCAGCAATATACTGCAAAGGATATAGCATTCTTGCTCCTCTCTCAATTAAAGATGTAGATGTAAGCACAAAACAGTTTGTAAATCTTACTGTACATCACATGGTACCCCCAAATGTCAACTTGCCTTTTTCATTTGCACGCCCAGTATTTTTTCAATCTTATCAGGCACCAGAATATGTAAAAATGCTGCAGTATGTTGACACTGGTAAAAGTTTCATATCTGTTCATGACATGTCCCTTCTGTTTCTGTATTGTTTTTCTGCTACACTAGGCATTATCATATTTAGATATTGAGCTATTTCTCTCTATAGATGAGTAAACACACTATAACCAAATGAAGTCATTGACATTTTCTCAACTATTTGAAGTAGCAAGAAACAAACAAAAAAAGGCAGGCCTTACTTTTATCCGGTCCATATACTGTCCAGTTGCATTCTTAAAACTTATATATCCCTATGTACTCTTTTCCTTTGACATACCTGGCATGATCTATATAATATTCTCATTCAATGATCCCGTATTGGTTTTAACCTATGCAGTCACATGCGTGATTCAAATTCTTCCACATTCCCATCATCCTTTATTTATTCTGATTCATTTCCCACTGCAACATGTACTGCTCCAAACTCTTTCAACACTTCTCTTAGCTTCTAACTTCTTTCCTTTGAGTGTTCTTATTTATCGTCCTCCAAATTCATTTCTAGCCTGTAGTCACATCAGATTCAGGAACGCCATTCTTTTTCCCCCATACAACTTAGTTTATGTCACTGATCTATCCACGAACATTGTCACTGATGTTATTTCAAGTGTGTTTACTCTCCATTACATGTATATCAACTTCTCTGTTAATTTCCTCTGGCTTGTTACGTGCTACCTTCCCCAGTGTATTCCATCTTATAAGCTTTTCAATGCTCCTAATCTCTTTTTCCTTGTATGCGACACACCGAAGGCTTCTATAAAAATTTCTCATCTCATTCTTTCTGATTCAGTCTCTCGACCTACTTTTCTTCTCTCTGTTTTAAACATAGCCCTAGTTTGAGTCTCATGTCCTCTTTTAACTACCAAGGCAGCTCCTTAGGATATACTTCCTTTAACCCTGAGAAAGCTGTATCTATCAATCTAATCTGTTACAACTTCAAACCTTTCTGAGATTTTTCTGTTAGGCCCCTTTATCTTTCAGTCCAACTCATACCTCTGGTTCCTTCTGATAGGTTCACTCCCATGACCTAAATGTTAACTTTTGGTTCCATCTGATAGGTTCACTCCCCTGACCTGAATGTTAAATTCTGGTTCCTTCAGATAGGTTCACTTCTCTTACCTGACTATTAAGATCTGGCTCCACTTTTACTTGGTGAAATAATCTGCCTGGTTGGCCTGTCTCTCTTTCAGTGTTTGCCAGCCCATCCTGTCAGAGTCTTGCTTCTTAGGCCTCATTCCTTGTCTATGCTGCTTCTCAGGTCTAGAGTCTTGTTTGTCTCCTCAGATGTACTGCTTAGCTTCATCACTGTAATGAGATATAATTCTCACATGATAACAAGGCTTGATGAATAAAGCAGCCACGACAAGACTTCATGTCATTTTAGATCCTCAATGACACTAGGAGATGCCTGCCTGCACTTGTACATTTAAAGTGGATAATCAAGCACCATTCTTAATCTCAATTTCCAATTAGTACCTTTTCTTCTTTTTGTTTCTTCTGGAAAGCATTCTTTAGCTGAATATGTATTTATGCAGCACATTTCTGAGTCTCTAATATGTCTGTTTGGGATGCCATACTCTATGTATCTCAACTATTTCTAAACTCACTCCAACTGGGATTCCTAATGCTTGAATCATTTGCTCCCCATGCAGCTCACACATGCTGGTATTGTGGTGACTCCGAGCTTTGTCTTGTTAGATAACTTTTTTAACTGTTCATATCTGGCTTTCAAGATTGCAGCTTCTTCTTTCAGTATTTTTATTTTCTCCATTCACATGAAGAGTTAGTCCTCTACCCTCTGGAACTTCAAATCAAGACCCCTTCTACCCTCTGAACCTTCATATCAAGACCCTTGACTACAGCCTTCATCATCTTTGTCCATGTTCGGAATTCTGCAATGTGGTGCTTCAGAAATATTTTTATCACTGGCAACCTCTGTAGCCTGCAGCCTGTTTGTAAATAGTTCAACCTTGTCTTTCATAGTAGCCTTCCATATTTTACCTAAACACTGCATAGGACTTTCATCTCACCTTCCTTTCTTATCTTTTCAGATAGCCAAAGTAAAACAGATCTTAGTGAAACATAAGATTCTGTAGGACAGACTACTCTCAATCATTGTAAAAAGATGGATTTTCACTTTGTCAGTATACTAAAAACTCCCTGTTTTAGAATTTTATTTTCTATTTTTTATCATAATATCTAACTTTCATGTAATATTTAGAGTAAAATAAAACAAAAGATTCTGTATGACAGTCTTCTCACAATCATTACAAAAATATGGATTTTCACTTTATCACTATACTAAAAACTCCCTATTTTATTTTCTATTTTTTATCATAATAGTATGGTATTATGCAATATTAAGAGCAAAGTAAAAAATATTTTTTTTCCTAAAAATATTAGACCTTTGCCATTTTATTTTTTTTACATGGGACAAAACTGCCTAAATCAAGAATGTGCTATGAAAAGAGGGACAACACATAAGAAACTGAATGTGCCACCAATCTGTCTCTAGTGTCACATCTTTTTGGTCCAACACTCTTGCTAAGCATGTTGTGTCAGTGCTTTAAAACTTGCACATTATTTTGTGCATTCCGCTTCACTGCCAGAAATACATGAAAAAAATCATGGTTTTCGTTATTGTTGGGTTACAGAATAGAAATGTCCCTTATTTCATATATATTAATATTAATCCTTATTTTCTTTCAGTCTTGGTTCATTCTGGCTATCTCCTGCTTCTGCCTATGGTCCCTCTTTCCCATATATCTAACTATATTGCATTATATACAGAATAAAAAGCTGCAGACATTTTATGGCTGATTCCTTGAATTACCTCCTGAGCTCCTTACTACCTTGCTTGTATTCCATATGACTCTTCCTTGTCTCTTCCCTAGTCCATGTTACGTGTTATATAAGAGTTTCCTTTTGGCTGGCTTATCATTTCTTGAGTAGATATGTATCAAACTGTACCACAAGATGTCATGGACTAACATTAGACTGCAGATTAGAAAACACTGTTGTATAACCCTAATTGCATCCTTTCACTGTTGATTGTTATTTCACCTGTATTTAAATATAAAACATTTTGTATAAACTAAATCAGTTAGTATAAATTGCGTGTGTGCTTCTGCCAGCACCCTCAGGCACATAATGAAAACAGAGCTGAAAAGGCCCAGAATTCCTTCTTTATAGTAGTTGCCAGCAGAGTGCCAGAGGTTAACATCTGTATTTTGGCAAGGTTCCACACCACTGATTATGCACAAGTTCATAAAACAGGAATCTCGTCAAACTCAGCAAGTGGTCTTCTCCTACTGCAATTTTGATGCCTTGGTATATATACTTTTTCTTATTTTAATTCCTGAGACATACATTTTAGCTGTTATAAAACATGTCTTTTAAGTCTTAGCACATTAGTGGACTAAGTTCAGATACTGAGTTTTTGGGAGATCCTTTAATCACTCATGAAATGTACTTTAAAGGATTCCCTCTGCATAATTTCAAGTGGATTAAACTGCATATCTATTCAGATGCAGTTCAGAAGAATATGCTACTTGGTGGCACGAATAATTATATGAATTATATAGTTGTTTATATGGCTTGTTCTATCAGTTTATTATCTGATCTTTATAAAGAGCATTCCAAAAGAGGACCCAGTCCTTGGACATAGTTCAGGGTTATAGTGATGTATAACATTATTGTGTTAAATAGTTCTGGAAGAGGTGAGGATGCCCATGGAATATATTTTCTTGGACTGTATCACAGTAAGCCTCCCTTACACCATAGAAAACCCCTTGATACTCCCCTGGATCTCAAAAAAAAGTACTGTTGATCTCCTCATAGAAATAATGCTTGCCACATTGACAGCCTCCCCTCAATCGCACACACACACACACACACACACACACACACACACACACACACACACACACACACACACACATACACACAAAATCATTTTTTATGACTAATTTGCAGTCAGAAACACATTCTTTATGCATTTAACCTGATGCCACAAAACATTAATAATGAAAAGTTCATATTTTAAGTATACAGTGACTCCCCCAAAATGTGCCTGGTTCTGTCCAGGAAAATTAGCTTCATTATATGAGGGAAGCTGAAGAAGTAAAGGATTTTAGGCATACCTTTCAACTGTTCAGGTTTTTGCAGAATGTCCAGATTTTTGCCTCATGATTTCTGTCTGTTCCTCATGAACTTTGTGGTTTTGTGTTAAATCACTGAGGACTGAAGTCACTACATACTGACAGACTTTTGAAGTTCAGACTTCATATCCTCCACAAAATATATGCCAAAACACAAACTTTTATTCTAACAAATGTGTAAGTTCATAAGAGTAACATTTAAAATCCATTACTCTATATGGGCCTTTGTTCCCACATAATTTTTGGCTTTGTCCATATTTCTTACATTTAAGATTTTGACAGGTCTGATTTCAGGACAATAGGTTAGATATACAATTTATTTTCAAGAAATGTAAAATGTGTAGCTTTCTTTTGTTTAATGATTCCACCTTATGAACAAAAATGTTCACATATTTAGTGACAAGAACCCGTTATGCAGTGTTACACTGAAATTCAGAGTGAAATTTGAAGCATTGTAAATAAACGCATTTTTGCTGTGTTCTTTAGTAATGCAAGGCATCACAAGGTAAATGCTTCAAACCAAAGGGTAAAAAGGTCACACACACAAACATTCAGTAAAAACTGCAAGAAAAACAGAAGTAGTTGCAATTTTTGCTGTTGAATGCAATTTCACTTGTTATACATTAAAATTCCTGTAATGGAAGCCTATGGGATATATGCAAATGAACCTTTAACGACACAAAGCATTTCAGCTACATAGCTTCTATACCCATGATTTTTTAAGTCTTTATGGGCACATTCAGGCCAATAAGTCAAATCCCACTAGCTGTGGGCATGCATGCTTCATCCCTTTTAGGTTACCTCATCAACACCGCATAAATGGAATGACTGGATATACTTTAGAAATCCTGGGCTTTCAACCCAACTGATACCCATGAGCATAGGTGCCTGCAAAATATCCCAACTAACATCCAAACCAAAGGGTAAAAAGCTCAGATGGACAAATTCACTAAAAACTGCAAGAAAAACCCAGCCAAGCTAAAGTTTCCACTGTGTTATGTCTTAAACCTCCTGTAATGGAGGCCCTCAAGATATATGCAAATCCCCCCTTAAGGACATACAGTGTTTCAGTTATATGGCTTCTGAATACTTAGGACTTTTTAAGCCTTTATGGGTACATTCAGGCCAGTAATCCAAACCCCAAGAAGTGTGGACATGCATGTTTCAATCTTTTTAGTGATGTCATTAGCACAGCATAACTGCATCTTTTGTCTATACTCACCTCTTAAGGACATACAGTCTTTCAGCTATATGGCTTCTGAATGCTTATGACTTTTTACTTTTTAAGAGTTTTTGGGTACATTGAGGCCAGTAAAGGCAAACTTCACCAGCTGTGGATATGCATGTTTCAATCTTTTTAGTGATTTCATTAGCACAGCATAACTGCATTTATTTTGTCTATACTTACAAAAAAAATAGTAAAAAGGTCATACAGACAATATGTTATATGCTCCTAACTAAAGATATACTTGAAAGACATCTACTACATGAATGCCAGCTCTCTTTTATTTTAATTTCTGCAAATGTTTTAGATTTATTTATTTTATTTTACTTTGAAGTTGTTAACTGGGGGAGAGTACTCATCCCACTGGACTTATTTCTGTCTCAGCTGGGGAAAGCACAATAGATATTTGACAATATATACAGAATAATTCAATGTATACATGTTTTATATACAAAATGAATAACAAAGTTGGCTTGAGAGTATTAATACAATAGAAACATAACATCATATACAGACCGATAGACAAAACACTGTGTATACATGCATTATAAGCAGAGTGGATGTCACAGCATGCTGAAAAAATAACAGGGAGAAGAAAAGTCAGAGCAAGCTATGTAGGGTGAAGTATGGTAAAAAGGAGTTAAGTTATATGACCAGAGACAGTTGTTGCATCTTCCTAGAGTCTTACAGTATGCTTCTAGTTGTAATCAGAAAATGGGGTTAGAAGGGGGGCGGAGCCTAGATGGCCAACTGAAAGCAGTGAATTTTGAGAACTCCATAAACTAGTATAATAAAATAGGAAAATGTTTTTATTTTTACATTTAAAACATCAGAAATCTATAGATAAACTACAAAACTGCATAAATATCAATTTTGGTGGAGATATACAAAAAGTTTCCTGTCAAATAACTTGGAGATATATTGACTCACTGAATATGAACAACTCAAGGAATTCTCATCCAGAATGGTGCTTTGAAAAAAGAACTGCAATTGATAACATCTACCTTACAGGAACTATCTTTAAATATGGAAGGCTTTAAAAATGACTTAGAAAACCTCAAATTAAATCCTCAAAAACAGATTGATACTCTTAAGGAACTATTACAGCAACACCATACAAAAATAACAACTATAGAGACTTCTCTAAATGACACTGAAGGGAGACTCAAAGAGGAAGAATTCCAAAAAGAATTTCTGTTTAAACAGAATACATGGCTGCTTAACAAAATAGATGACTTAGAAAACAGGGAAAGGAGAAATAACATAACAATCTTTGGTCTGCCTGAAAACACTGAAGGAGAAGACATTGTTTCATTCTTAACAACCCAGATTCCTGAATTTTTAGACTTGAAAGAGGGGCTTTCATTTGGAATTGAAAGGGCATATAGAGGACTGAGGAAACTTGCTTCTTACTCAACAAATACTCCACCCAGATCCATAGTTATAAAATTTCTTTCATTTCTGAAGAAGGAACTAATATTAAATTCTGCTTGGAGAAAATCACCCTTAAAATACAATTAAAGCCTGATAAGGTTTGACAATGATTATCCTTCTAGAATACTAGAACAAAGGAAACAGTCTGGCCAATAGTAAAACTGTTGAAACAAAACAACATTAAAGCACAGCTGGCCTTTCCAGCCAAGATAAAAATACCTTTTGCCAATGAGATGAGAACCTTTAATGACTTTGAAGAAGCTACTATATTCATCAAAACAACAACATAGTGTCTATCCCAGAAGAAATAGAATGGATGGCCCCTACTCTTAAAACAGTAAAAGAAACAACTCCTTGGACTGATTCTAGAAAGAAGAAACAAAAAACTGATTCCGATAGCTGTGCCAAAAAATACCTCTTACAACAACATCTCTCAAAGTATCAACTGATATGGTACATCAGTTGTCATCTGTTTTTATTTAATAAAAATGAGGGTTTCTTAAACAACAGAGAAACAGTAATGATTTATTCAGAATGTTCAAAGAGTCCACTAATTCTTCACAAACAAAGGTAGGTCAAGATGGGTTACCATTTACATTATATATAAGCCAAACAAAGCAACATATAATACAAACATAAAAGTTTCTGTTCCCCTACTTGAACTTAATGAATACTTATCTTGTTCATTTTTCATTGATTTTTACTTATAATAATTTAAGTAATTAATTAACTAACTCAACAAGGTACCAGTCAGAGTTCAGACTCAAATGTAACAAATTAACATCAGATATAACAGCAGTAACAGTAGAGTGTTAAGAAATGCTGTCATGGAGACTAATGCCTTCTAGAAATGTCATGTATATCCTGGTTAAATAATAGTAGCAAGCTCTTAGTACAAATGTCATCATTATTCTGTCTAAAAATAGTTAATATCAATTATGGCAGGTATCACAGCTACGAGTGCTGTTTGATCAATCCTGATATGGTGTGCGTGGATGCAGCTGTGTCTGGTAGCTAGTACAAATGTCATTATCATTCTGTCTAAACACAGTTAATATCAATTGTGGCAGGTATCATAGCTTCGAGTGCTGTTTGATCAATCCTGATATGGTGTACATGCAGCAGTGTCTGGCAGCTAATACAAATGTCATTATTATTCTGTGTAAACATAGTTAATATCAATTATGGCAGGTATCATAGCTTTGAGAGCTGTTTGATTAAGCCTAACATGGTGTATTTGGATGTAGCTGTGTCTGGCAGATGTTGTTTGTTGTTGTTTTCATCTCCGGGAAGCTGTGGGTTGCGGCTTGTGATTGAAGTTTACTGATGCTTGTGTATTAGGAAGAGACATTTGGTGTTTTAGCCTGGTTCCAGGGGAAGGGAGTGGATAAAACTGTGATTTGGGATATTTTGGCAGAGAGTAGTTTGTTTATACATCTGCTGAGTGAGAGGTGGGAAGGCTAGAAGAATGTGTTATCTCTTGTTGCGGTGGCTTGTTGGGAAGGTTTTTTTTTTTTTTTTTGATCTGTTTGCTCTCTGTTCTTTTCCTGGCTGCTGCCTCACTGAAAGGGAGGGAATTGAGGCTTGAAGTTGCAGTGAAGTGAAGCTTTGCTTCAGTTGCATAGCAAGCCTCTGATGTGCAGTACACAGACACACTAACAGAAACAGATGCTCCCAGGTTGCTATGGTAATGGAGACAGAGTGATGATAATGTTTAATGGCTCTGAGGATCCTCCGAGATGATTCACTTCAATGAAGTTTTTGGTTAAAAAAAAAAAATATATATATATATATATATATATATATATATATATAAAATAAAGGGCCTGTTTTAAACCACATGTACATATATTAATGGTCTCCCAACACTTCGTTTAGCTCATTAAATTGATTCTTAATTAAAAAAAAATAAATAAATAAGCGCAATTTATATTTAAAATGTATTTTGGTCCAAACACATTAAGGGCTTACATAAGACTGGAAGTCTGAGTTATTCTGAAAGACTAAGAACACTTGGTCTTGTGCAGTACCCTTTGCAGTGGTCTGGGAGGTGAGCTTGCTCAGACATGTTGGGCATATGGGGATAGCTGATTTTAGGGGTGTTTGTGGTTGCCAGGAAGTGGTAGAGAGTCATCAGATTTCCTTTGTGGAAATATCTGTGGGAATGGAACAGGCTTGTAAAATGGAACAGGACAAATACTGGTTTGGATATTTTAAGAACAGCCTGGAAACATACCACATGAACTAGTGAATGGTATTCTGACAAAACTGGATGGGCATTGTTGCCCGTGCTTGAAGTACTGATATGTGCACATGTAAGGATGAAAATATACTTATAACAAATAAGAAACTAGAAGGGTCTCATAATTTAAAGTCTATGGTCTGTATAAACATGCTTGGAAGGAGCTAATAAGAATAAGCATTACAGCTTGCGGTCTCTCAAATAACTAAGTGACAGCCAAAAACACACACACACACAACAGTTATGTAATGTACAATTTTAGTAAATCTAGACATAAAATATATAATTGTCTTATAAGATGAAACAGCCTGCTGAATTTAGATATTAAAGACAGGATTTAATAACATGGGCTTGTGTATAATAACACTACTGTCTTATCTTGTCATAAATGACATACACTACATTGAACACCAAGGGGAAGCATGATGATTTTCTTATATAAGTAAATGTGCATAACAAGTCATGTAATTGCTTTAACTTGAATTGTAGTTTTTGTAACCCATCTTGACCATATATAATACTTAAGCGGTTACCAAGGTAACTAATGTTTTATACATGACATCAAACTGACAAAGTTGTTCAAGAGAAACAATAGAAGCCTGAACTTGAAATGTCACAGAATGTAACAATCATATTCTGAACAAATAGTATTAAATCGACAATATACTCAGTTTAATAACATGGGCTTGTGTATAATAACACTACTGTTTTAACTTGTCATAAATGACTTACACTATATTGAGCATAAAGGGGAAGTATGATAATTTTCTCATATAAGTAAATGTGCATAACAAGTAATGTAATTTCTTTAACTTGACTTGTAGTTTTTGCAACCCATCTTGACCTTAACATAATACTTAAGCTGTTACCAAGGTAACTAATGCTTTATAACTAAAGCCACGATAAACTGTAAAATACTTCTGCTTTAATCACCAAAATTTGGTGATTAAAGCAGAAGTATTTTACAGTTTATCCTGGCTTTAGTTATTTTACAAGTTTGGCTCTTGGGCTGTTTTTTGTCTGTTTGCTGGTAGCTAATGTTTTATACATGACATCAAACTGGCAAAGTTGTTCAAAGGAAACAATAGAAGCCTGAAATAGGAATGTCACAGAATGTAAC
This sequence comes from Protopterus annectens, assembly GCF_019279795.1. Taxonomy (NCBI): domain Eukaryota; kingdom Metazoa; phylum Chordata; order Ceratodontiformes; family Protopteridae; genus Protopterus; species Protopterus annectens. Next base: position 1,114,615,944 of record NC_056743.1, on the reverse strand, counting down.
AATCACATTCTGAACAAATTGTATTAAATTGACAATAATCACTCAGTTTAACCGTTGCTGATTATACAAAATAGAATGTTGCCATTTAAATCTAAAAACTTTCAGTATATGCCATAAAATGGCAATTTATGAATATGGAAAGGGAACTTGTAATCATTAATCACAATAAGTGAATTTGTTGTTTTTAACCATAATTTCACTAATGTTATAATAAGAAATGAAGATATGGAAATCCTTATGTATAGGAAATGGGGGAAGAGGGATGCACTAATAATTAAAATGCACTACCTTTCATCAATGTTTACATAAAACAAACAGGCAGGGGTGGGTGCTCTTTTAGGGTGCCTTAAGTTGTTAGCCCCTCTCAGGAACTGTTTGATGAGAGGGTGAAAAAATAGAGGTGGCTCAGTATTATAATGAGCTGAGATGGCAGAGGCATGATTCTTAATGGAGGAGAAGGATAGGCCTCTGTGGAGTAGCTCTGCTAGTTAATCCAGGATTAGAGGTAAGGAGGGCACTGTTGTGTCCTTCCCTTGAGACTGATTTCAAGAACAATATCATTTTCACTTTTCAGCATAAGATTTCCTAGTACTAGGCCTTCTGGCTTCAAGAATTATGTCCAGCACCTGCTTGCTGAGGGTTGCTGGTGGGGTAGTCAAGGGATAAGCCAGGCTGCAAGGTTTAGGGTTTGCAATTGTGGATGCAAAATCTGTCCCTCCTACTGAGACAGCAGGGTAGGAGTCTGGTGAAGGTGCCAGGGTGGCACTGTTGTCAGGCCGCATAAGAGTGGGTACCAGTGCTGGCGTGGCCAGTCTGGGGCAATAAAAATTGCCCTTGGTCTGTCCTGTTTTATCTTGAGTAGTACTCTAGAGAAAAGGGGCAGAGGGGGAAAGGCATAAATTGAGAGGTTTTCCCATTGAAAGGATAGGGCATCCACCTTCCAGACCCTGTTGTGAGGGTTCTTGGTGCAGTATTTGCTCAACTGGTGGTTCTTGGGGGAGGCAAAGAGGTCCACCTCTGGTGTCCCCCACCTCGGGATCAGCAGGTGGAAGGTGTTGGGCTCCAATTTCCACTCATCTGGGTATAAGAGATTTTTGCTTAAGTCATTTGCCAGTGAATTTTGTTTGCCTGGCAGGAACTGAGCTTGTAGATGCACTTGGTTGCTCAAGGCTATGTTCCACAGGGCCATGGCTAACCTGCAGAGTGGGTAAGAATGGGTTCCTCCCTGCTTGTTTATGTACCACATAACTGTGGTGTTGTCTGTTTTTATAAGCAGTTGTCCTGGAAGGATTAGGTGTTTGAAGGCAGTCAGAGCGTTCTGTACAGCTAGCATCTCTTTTTGATTGATGTGCTGGAGAATCTGCCTTGGGCTCCAGTGGCCCTGAATGCATTTACCTGCCATGTGAGCCGCCCATGCATAGTCTGATGCATCTGTTGTCAAGGTTTGGGCGGCAAGGGGTTGAGTAAAAAACAGTCCCTTGTTATGGTTGCATGCTTCTGCCCACCAAAGGAACTCTGCCCACCAAAAGAACTCTGTCCTTAGACAAGGTATGATAGGAATGACTTTTTCCAGGTCCTGAGAATGTTGCCACCAAAGGCATTTTATGTACCATTGAAGTTTCCTCATATGCAGTCTTGCATATGGAATTAGCAGAATACATGAAGCCTTGAACCTTAGGGCTTGCAGTATTTTCCTTGCAGATAGCTAGGTTCTGGTGGCCATTTGTTTGAAGTAGTTTGTGAGATAGATCTGTTTTTCTGAAGTAAGAAATGCCATCTGGGAAGTTGTGTCCAAGCTTGCTCCCAGGAATACAATCTTTTGACTAGGCACCAGTTGTGATTTCTTTTCGTTGATGGTGTACCCCAATGAAGTGAGAAAGCTTTTTACAAATGCCAGGTGCTGAAGTAGCAATTCCTGACTGTCCGCCTGAATCAGGCAGTTTTCCAAGTATGGGAAAATTTTGATATTTCTCTGCCTGCAGTATGCAGTGGGAGGGTGGCCTACTGGTTAAGGTGTTTGCCTTACAAACTCAAGGTGCAGGATTTGAGTCTCACAAGGGATAATTGGATAGGCTTAAAATGGCTCACAAGGGCAGTTAGCCTACTACTAACCTATGAACCTATGAATGGCTGCAGCCAGGAACTTTGTGAATACTCTGGGAACAGTAGATAAGCCAAAGGGAAGTGCAGAGAAATGATGATGCATAGAGCCTGCCCTGAAATGTAGATATTTTCTGTATGGCTCCCTTATGGGGGTGTGCAGGTAAGCTTCTTTTAAGTCTAGAGTGACTAACCAGGCATCCTTGGCTAGCATAGGGAGAAGCTGTTGCAGGGTAAGCATCTTGAATTTTGGGACCACCAGAAAGGTGTTGAGAATTGATAGAGCCAGGATTGGGCGCCAAGAGCCCGCTTTTCTGGGCACCAGGAAAAGTCTGAAGTAGAAACCATGACCCCTTTGTTCTACTGGAACAGGTTGAATAGCTCTGATATTGAGCAGGGAAAGTACTTGCTTTTGAGCCTCTGCCCACTGGTTTGGAGGAAGGTCTGGAAACCCGCTTGGGGTTGGCAGTGAATGGAAGTAGAATTTGTATCCCTGGGATACAATGTTTAGGACCCATTAATCTTGAGTAATGGACATCCAGTTTTTTGCATGAAGGGCAAGTTTTCCTCCTAGGGGCACAAGTAATTTCGCAGGGCTGGGAATGATAACTGAAAAGTCATTGTGAACTGTTTGCATAAGGGGGTAGCTTACCACACTCTGTTTTTGAGGTTGGGGCACTCCATTGTTTAAATCTCTGCATACCCTGAGACTGTAGTCTGGGTGGCCTATTTCCCCTGGGTTTGGTCTGGGAATGCCTACTGAATCTAGATGGCTGCACTTGTAAGAATTCTTTGACAGTTTGCATAGATTTAGCTTTTTATTCCATCTTTTTAAGAACTTCTTCTGCTTTGGTGCCAAACAAACAGTCCTTATTTAAAGGAGTGTCTAGTAATTTGGATTTGACATTATCTGGCAATGTTTGCTCCTTCAGCCAAGCATGCCTTCTCAGTACAGACCCAGTGACTGCAGCCCTGCAAGAAGCTTCTAGAGCATCAAAGCCACATTACAAAGTATGCTTACTAACTTGGTTTGCAGAATACATTAGCTCTTGTAAATCTTTATTTTCTGCACAATCTGGAAGTAACACCATTTTTTGTTTAATTAGTTCCATAATGTGTTGCTGGTACTTCAATATGTGAAACTGGCAATTCAATGCCCTGATGGCAAGAGTTGCAGAGGTATATACCTTCTTACCCCATCTGTCTAAAGCTCTGGAATCCCTGTCCGAAGGGGTAAGATTTTTGGCTGTAGTAGCCTTAATACCTTTAGGTCCCTGGGAAATGGTCTCTGGATCAGCAGTAGGATTCTTGAAGATAAATTTGTGGGAATCAGGTACTCTGTAGTACATGCCAGGTTTCCTATCAGCCAGGGGTAATGTATCTGGAGTAAGACTGGATTCCATAAAAAATTATCTACAACATCCAGGACAGGGAGTATAGGTAGAGGCCTGTGCTGAGGCAACTCTAAAAATTCTCTGAGTCTCTTTTTGGACTGAGGATAGTCTTGGCATTCCCAGTGGAAATGCTCTCTTAAAGTATACAAAGTTTCACCAAAAGAAAAATCCTCTGGAGGGGAGGCAGAGGGAATGGATTCCTCTGCATCTGAATCCTCCTGATAATCAGAAGAGTCTCCTGGTATGTACAATCATTAGGAAACTCAATTCCTTGTCTTTTAGGAGGAGAAGGCTGGCTTCCCCTAATTAGGGTGACAAGGTCTTCAGCAATTCTATGCATTTGTTTTTGTGGCATGGGAGCTTGAGCATGCACTTTGGTTGTCTGTTTTCTAGGCATAGTGTGTACTATGGGCTTAAGAAACTCGGTAGTTTTGGCTAAGAAAAAGTCGTTGGTTTGATCCGAACAGCAGTAGGTCAGAATACACCCTCAGAAGCCAGTGCCTGTACAGCGGCTCTGGACCCATCCAAGGTAGAGAAATCTGCAGGTTCCATAGTCGAAGAAACATCTCGCGGCATACTGGACTCTGAATGGGTCTCAGCAGAGGCCTGCGAATCCACAGAAGTGGGCATAAGGGGCTGCAAAGACTGAATACGTTGTCGGAAGTTTTGGACTTATGCGGTCTGTCTCTGTCTTTATCTTTACGTTTTTTTGGAAGATCGGTAGTTGGATAGCTTACCAAAGCCATTTTGGAATACAGAGAATGAGAGCGAAAGAATTTAGTGACAAAGATAACCCTACGACGAATGATTTGGGCGTTAAGGCACAAAACCGACAGAGAAAGACATCGTGGTCTGGGCCTAAACAGGTGACGCAGTAAGCATGAAAATCTCTCTGAGGTATTTGCTTTCCACAGGCAAGACAATTGTTAACTGTTTCTGACATTGATTAGAGCAAGAAAAAAGGATCCCAATGGGTTACTTAGCTTTAGAAGACGTCAGGATTACAAACTCGAAAATGAAAATTTCAGGTAGCGGCCTACTGGCACTTGCGAACTGCTTCTGCTTCGGGCTCCTCCTCAGCAATCAAGACTGATGTAATGGCGTTGGTTGCCTGTTTTATACCCCTGACAACCTGACGTCACGGAAGAAGCGACAACATCCGATGCAGAAATACTAAGACTCTGGTATTCGGGCTGACTGAGGGCTACATGCAGGCATATAACCCAAGTGTGATGACTGCAACAGTGAAACATGAAGAACTTCTATCAGTAGTGAACCTTCACACCCATAGAGGAAGAGGTTTTCCATTGATGAGATGGTGAATAAAAACTGATGATCATACCTGGGCTGCAGGTAGTGGAATGCAGTACTGGTATGTTTAATGAAGCACTAGATCATGGTGCTCATCTATGGTGAGGCATGCATGGACTATGACACAGGAAGACTGATGAGCAAGACCTGTGCCACTGTCCCAATTGCTGGACTTGATGCATGCTTTTATGTACCCTGGCCTTATCCATACACCTGTAGGACACATCTAATTAGGACATTATGTGCACATGTCAAATCACAAACTTCATGAGCCACAGTTGTCAACCAGTGTTGCTCTGATCTAATTACCTGTGTATGATTCATAACAACACTCACAGCAGCAAAGGCAATGTGGCTTATTATGTAATGTTTTATATAATGCCCATCAGGCCGTCTTTGTTGTACATAACATTCAGTCAGTCACTTGTCATTCCAGTGCCCTGATATTTTTGATATGTAATCTTTAAACCCTGCAGTTCACTGTAATAAAGATGCATGACATACCACACCTGGCCCTAGTAAGATTAGTGCAGGAACAAATATTCACAGTTGCTACTTTTCACTGAATTGTACCAGGCTATGTATTTTTAAAGGCAGACCCCACTTGAATATCCTGGTCCCTATGGCCATCATTTCTATCATCCCCTGCCACCCTAACTGCTAATAGCTGTTTCCCTGGTGTCTGTGTATAGATAATAGGGCTTCATGGCAACTCCTCCAGGTATATCCTCACTGTGGACTGATGTCCCTTAAGCCAACAGAGCTAGAATGCTTAAATGATGAACTGGCACCAGTGAATCTTCCCACACCATGCCATATGTACTAGATGCAGTGCCATGTGGGGTTGGGGGGGGGATGCTGCACCATTACAGTCTGCCTCCTCCATGAAGGGGACATGTCAGGAACAATGGACTCATCCATTAAAACAGTAGTTTTGCTGTCCTGTCATTCAAGGCTGCAAGGTAAGACAGTAGAGCAAGTAAAATATTTATTGTCAGGAAATGTAGGCTTATATCACATACAATACATTGTAAATGAAAGTACTAACCATGCACACAACTGTATAGCTGTTGTAGCACTAATGAAGGAGTTCAAACATATGCAAGATATGTGTTGCAACATCTGCTGAAGTGTGGCACAGACATGTGAGCTATATGACATGCAATCACATGTACCATAGGTACAGCTGGGGCATCACCACTCTTCAGTAAATCCATACTGGAGCACAGGCATATTAAGTACATGACAGCACTTACACTTTGTATTATAATCGTAAGAATGTAAATTGGTGCATTATAATGCATACATGCCCCAGGGTGGTAAAAGCATCAGACTGCCACCAGTGTTACTGTGCTTAGATATATAGCCGCCCAGTAAAATCAGAAGTTTCTCTATCTCATTTACTGTTTTTGCCTGTGGTCCATAGCAGATAAAGTTCTTAGCTTCCTCTGTATCCCTTGTAGGTTATCCTTCTTGAGCATGCATATTTATAACAACGCATGGCAGGCGTACATGACCACCGATACTGTTCCATTACTGCTCTCACTAGCTATATTCATCACCCCACCCATCCAAGATAGCTATGCCTTGCTGGTAGAGGCTATACAGGTGTATCAAAATGCAAAAATATCCTATCAGCTGGGTTGCCAATCTCTGATGTGGGACATGTATGAGACAGAACATAGTAACAACATATGTAAGCAGTACACTTATGCCATGAACAATGGCAAATGCAGTCAAGAAATAGTATATCTAAGGAGGAGCAGTGGCCAAAGATTGGATAGTAGCACATCATCAGAAGACTCACAACTTTGCAGGGAGAGAAGTGTACTGGGACAGACTGTCATAAGTAATAAGATGGCAGCACTGCTGTAGCTGATCTGCAATGTGGGCTTCAAAATCCATGGAGTAGTTTAGGAAGCCATTGATGGGATCCTGATTCTCAGCTCAGTGCAGATAACTAGCATTTGTGTGTGCAGGGTTGGTATAATGGTCAATGTCTTTACCTCACAGATGCAAGGTACAGGGTTTGATTCTGACCTGTGGTTATTGGCTAGGCTTGTAATAGTCTGCAAACTGTTACTTTAATATTTACCTGTGAGCTTATTTAGGTATTAGAAGTACACAGCCCTGATGATTAATTTGAATAAGGTATTCTGCCTTGAACACCTGGCACAGGTATGATTACCAGCAGATTACCTGTATGCATCTTACTGCATTGCACTTGCTACCTGCTTGTGGCCACTGACATGATATCCACCATACCCTCATTGCACATTACTTTGGCTATGCATGTGTTCACATAAACAGTTTGTCCAGGAGCATGACTCACAGATTGCGATCCTTTGAAATTCCACACAGCTGACTGACACGATGCTATGTGCTGCAAATATGAAAAAAAATTTTGTGTACACCTTTTTCAGACATGTGTATTGAATTGTGTGCCAGGTGTAGCATCACTACACTGATGACTGACTCTGCTTGTTGAGAAATGAGAATGTGATTCCAGGTACGTTGCACTAAAGATTGGGATTGCTTTATGTTAGGGATTTCACATTTCATAGAAAGATCGTCTCAGATTTGGTATATATAAGCAGTTGGAGGTGTGGCGTGCAGAAAGCCGAGCTTGCCCACTTTCATAAAAAGATTTTGTGTGTAGTTTATGATTGCTGTTTTGTGATGTGATTACAAAACCATCAAACTTGTTTGGAAGCCTATCAGAATTCCTACGCATATTTGGGTTAGTCAAAAAAAGTACTTCTACATTATTTTTGTGACTGAAATTGTGGATACATAGATGTGGCCATGCATGAAACTGGAATATAGTGGAAAATCATGTCAGACTTGTAGTATGTGTATATAATGCTACTGCATGTATCCCATCCAATTCCTGGTTTGTTGTCATAGTCCTCTCTTCAATCCTATATATCCTTTATTTATATACATGTTTATTTTCCAGCTTTTACCCTCCCATTTCTATTAATCTCACAACCATTTTTCATGTTTATTGTATTGGTCTGTTTGACTTGCTTTACCTGCCATGTGTTCATTTTGATTCATTGAGCATTATTTCCTCTACATCATCCAATTTTATGAAAATAATAATGCTGCCTCACACCATAAAACATATTATGCCATATATGCTGATAGCTTTCATTTAAAATGTCCAGCACCACATTCCTGCCATGTGATCCTCTGCTTTCTCTCCCCGCTTCTTCAAACTCTGTTACTGATGGTATCAAGCATCACATATGAGCTCTCCACACGTGCCTTACCCAGCTACATTTTTATTACTAGAATGATACTCTGTTTGTATATTACATTTATTTCTGCCATTGTAGCCTGGATTGAAGCTGTATAGAGTTTATTATCCAATCCATTTACATTGTTAGGATTTGCCCTGGTCCTGATTGCTTGAAGGATGAAGTGCATGACTCTTATTACAACATATTTAGCCCAACATAATGTGGGTTCCACTTATCTTGAAGAGTTGTTGGTCCAATAAAACTGGTCCATGAATTCTACAGTTCTACTCAGCTGAAAAGGGAGCTGCTACTTATTAACAGAATTTGCTGATTTAGCCCTCCTCCTGCAGAATTAACTACTTTGTCAGACTTGGCTCAGTGCTCCCACAGTCTGCTTTAAAAATCCTCTTAAAGCCCATTAATTTAAACAGTGCTATTTTTGAATTAACTTATTTATTTTATTGTCTGTTTATAAAAATGTATTGTTTTGCAATTTGATTTATTGCAAAATTGCTAATGCATATTGTGATGGTCCCTACTCTGGGCCATTAATCAAGGAGCCTCAGTCCTCACCTTTGATACCGATGAGGGACAGCCACTAGGACCAAAAGTGGATTTACACAGTATTTTCAGATGCAGCTCTCTGCACCAAGCACACTTTCCCTTAAGAGCACACAGGGAACACACTCAAGACCTGGGGCTGGACTCTTTCTCCAGGCCCCAAACAAGACTCCATACTGATCACTTTGGAACTATGTATCCCTGTTCCAAGTAGCTGGCACACACTTGGATATTTGATTACACACACACACACACACACACACACACACACACACACACACACACACGCACACACACCTGCAAAAGGCTGGCACAGTTTTACCAGCTGTGACCCCTCTCCCCAAACTATAAGGTAATTATGTTGCCACCAGTCTGCTACTCTAAATCTCTTACAAGGGCATCCAATTATACTGAGTAAAATTAATACTAGTACAAATGGTAGAGTGTGACCAGTGCATCAAGGCTTTCTGCAGTAGCCAATAAAATAAACATAAATACTATTAAGATGTTAAAAGTATTCTCTAAAAGACCAGCCATAATGAATGGTATGTAAATATTTAATAATAAATATAATAAAGTAGAAAACATGAGGATGGGTGGCCATGGTGGTGCAGTGGTTAGCGTTGCCGCCTCACAGCAAGAGGTTCTCTGGTTCGATCCTCAGCTGGGCTGCCTTCTGTGTGGAGTTTGCATGTCCTCACTGTGGTCGCGTTGGTTTGCTCCGAGTGCTCCGGTTTCCTCCCACATCCCAAAGACATGCTGTAGGTGGATTGGACACTCTAAATTGGCCCTAGGTGTGAGTGCATGCATGTGTGTGCCTTCTGTGGAAGGTTGGGCGCTGGGCTGGCAACTCGACACTGTAAAACTCCACTGCCAATCATGAGCAGACAGGTGATTTGCTGTGGTGACCCCTAACCGGGAAAAGCCAAAAGAAGAAGAAGAAGAAAACATGAGGATACTGAATATCTAGTTACAATAACCACAAGGGTTTCAATCATAGGAGATATAAAAAATAACACAGTCAGATAGAGTCACATGGATGCCGAAAACAGTACTTCACTAATCTCACTATATTTTCCTGAATGACTAGAAAATTACTGGGTTACAGCATTTTTGTCATACTAGATCTTTTTCTGATGTTGTGCTACTGCTAGTTTGTCCTGGGCCAAGCCCATGAGCTCTTTAAGGCTTGTCATGAGGTTTAGGACATTATGCCACAATAGACCCCTTGTGGGATTCACACTCATCCTCCCACTCATCATGAATTAAATCTAAAGGCCCCCTCACCCTATGCCCATACAACAACTCAAAGGGTGAAAAATCTGTGGATTCCTGGGGTATCTCTCTCTATGCAAACAGTGGATGGGGCAAATATTTGTCATACTGTCTCTTAAACTGGTCTGTAAATGCCTGTAGCATGGTCTTTAGTGTACAGTTTAACCTTTCCACAAGACTGTAAGTCTGGGGGTTGTGGAGGTGGTCTTTAGTGCTTGAACCCCCAGTACTTCCACAGAAAAGACAGCAAGTCCGACATGAAACTAAAACCTCTGTCAGTCAGTATTTCTCTTGGGAAACCTAGTCTGCTGAAAATCTGTAACAAAGCATCTGCCACCTTCTCTGCCTTGATGGAGGACAAAACCCCACCTCAGGGTATGTAGTAGTATAATCTGCTACCACTAGGACATACATCTTCTGTGTGGAACTTGTGTTTCTCAGAGGTCTAACAATATCCATAGCTGCCCTCTGGAATGGCTCTTTAATCATAAGCAAAGGCATCAAAGGAGCTTTGACCATGTCTTCTGCCTTGCTTACCTTTTGGCACTGCTCATAGGTCCTGTAGTAGCCTGTTACATACCTTGCAATCCCAGGCCAATAAACGTTTTGCATAATGTGTCTCTTGGTACACTTTATGCCCATATGATCTGCAAAAGGAATGTCATAGGCTATGGCTAGAAGTGCCAGATAGTAGGCTCTCGGCACTACCAACTGCTCTATTAGCTCACCCTCTAGCCTTTGCTTAGGGGTCCAGTCTGTATACAGTAACCTTTTGTTCCAGTATATAGACTCCCTTTTTTCTTAAGAATCAGGTGCCTTTTTAGTTACCTCCCTCAAGCTTTGTAAGGTACAGCCTGAAAGCCGAGCCAGTTTCAACTCTATCTTCGTGATCCTCACCAGCTCACTTTCCACAGAAAGCCTGGTATCGTCTGACAACAGTGCCTCACTGTCAGCCTGGGTACTACCACTCACCTCTGTCCTTGTAGTCACCCTGTCCATGGCAACATCAGTACCTACCACCAGCTGTGGCTCACTTTTAGGCTCACTGCTACAGGGTATCTCCCTCTCTGAAACAGCCATATCATCAGCCCCAGCTTCAGGTGTGGGGTCTGTCTGGTTCTCCCCGAGGCTACCAGACCCACATGCCTGTCTCCAAACCTGACTGCAAGTAACTGCATGCACACAAGGTACTGTATTATAAAAATAATTCCTTATCAAGACATCTGCAGGGATATCTTCAAGCACACTTTCCTGCTTGCTTCCCTTTCCACCATCATAGTCAAGGTTATCCCTGGCCAAATGTATTTGGAGTGGGGTCTCTCCTAAAGCTCTAACTGGGATGGACTGCCCAAGCAAGTACTGCTCCTCTTTAACCACTGCAAGCTTCACAATGGTTATGTCAGAGGCTGTCTCTCTCTTAGCAGTGTCCTGTCTTCCACCCACTAAGACAGGATACAAATTCTACTGATAGTTTGGTACCCCTGTTGTCTCCAGACAACTTACCACTGGCATGCTTTTATTTCCACATGCTGGCTCCCTCACCTTTTGTTCCCCACCTTGCTTTGGTGGACATCTGTGTGCTACATGGCCCTCTGGTTACATTTAAAACATCTGACCCTTAATCCTGGCCATGTACCTGAACTAGTGGCATCCCCAGTTACTGGTGGACTCTTTTGGGATGGTTTAGGCTGCCCATCATTGGTTCCCTTATATCCATGTGCAACACTGGGTATCCCCTTCTTGTGCAGTTGTACCCTGCTTGCTAAGTACAGATCCCCTTTTCTCCCCAGCTCATCTGAAGAGTTACACTCGGTCTGCCAACCAGCTTCTCATGTCCTCAAGTGTTAAGGGTTTGTTCCCTCACTAGAAGGTCTGCCATCCTTTCAAAAGTGGTGACCTGACACCCTCTAATCCACCTGTGAAATAAGTGCTTAACTCAACAATATTATCGCATACACTTTGATCTGCCTTGCAAAACATTTTTCAGTAAGCTTCAGGAGTTAACTTAGAACATTTCAATAAACATTGTTTAACTTTATCATAGTTTAAACAATCAGTATCAGACAATTTAGAAACAGCTGTTACAGCTTTACAATGGAGTAAGGTAGTTAGGAACCATACCCAGAGACCTTGGTCAACATTATACTATTTAGATACTCTTTCAAATATATAAATAAAACTATAAAAATTTATTGCTCCTGGGGTTCAGTTATTCCCTTTCTGATTACATCCTGGCCATGACAAAGAGTCAGCATCTCCCTCTCATGTTGATGCAGTCTCTCATTTTCGTCGGCCTTAAAACGTTGCAGTCTCTCATTTTCTTTCACCTCCAAACTCCATAGTCTCTCTGCTGATTCTAATGCCATCTGTTTTGCCTCCCTCTGTCTCTCTGCTGATTCTAATTCCAAATGTTTGGCCTCCAGTTCAAGTCTCTCTAATTTCAGATGGGTTTTTTAAGTCCTCTGAGGAAAAGGTGAACTGTCCTGTTTCTGAAGGCTGCACATCACCATCACCAGACTGGTTGTCTTCCAGGTTGCTGGTCTGTGCTGTAGCTGTGATTAAGGCTGAAATAATTTCCTCTTTAGTCAGGTTGGCATGCACCAGTCCTTTGGCTTCACACACCTTGGCCAACTGGTTCTTTGTCAGCTTGCCATAATCCCCTGCTGAGATCTTTGTCTGCTTTCCCTGACTAAACAAAACTAACAAAAATAAATAAAACTGTTGTGAAAAGGAAACTCTATATGTTTACTTGTGGCTGCTGAGAGTACACAACCTTTAGTGACAACTGCCCACAGGTACTGAAATTGAATTAATATCCTACCACTGCTCACTGATATGTGACAGTCCCAACTCTGGGCCAGTAATCAAGAAGCCTCAGTCCTCACCTTTGACACTGGTGAGGGATGGCCATTAGGAGCAAAAATGGATTCACACAGTATTTTCAGATGCAGCTGTCTGCACCAAGCACAATGTCCCTTAAGAGCACACAGGGAACACACTGTAGACTTGGGCTGGACTCTCTCTCTCTCTCTCTATACAGGTCTCAAACAAGTCTCCACACTGACCACTTTGGAGATCTTTGTCCCTGTTCCAAGTAGCAGACACACACACTTGGATATTTGATTTATACACACACACACACAAACACCTGGGATAGGCTGGCACAGATTTACCAGCTGTGTCCCCTCTGCCGAGACTATAAGGTAATTATGCTGCCACAGTAAGCTACCCTAAGGCTCTTACAAGGGTACCCAATTATACTGAGTAAAATTAATACCAATACAAATGGTAGAATTTGACCAATGCAGCAAGGCTTTAACCTTTAAGTAGTGGGTACAATGTCAGTAACATAAGCATAAGTACTCTTAAGATCTTAAAGTATTATTTAAAAGACCAGCCACAATGAACGGTATAGAAATATTTAATAATAAATAATAAAATTGAAAACATGATAATACTGAATATATAGTTACAATAAACACCAAAGTTTTAGCCACAGGAGCTACAAAAAATAACACAGTTGGATAGATTCACATAATTGCAGAAAACAATAATTAACTAATCTCACTATATTTTTCAGATTGACTAAAGAATTACTGTTCCTTGGTTACTTACAAATCAAGACAAGATGAAGTGTTTTGAGTTGCTTTCTACAGAAAGGTAAGGTGAGGTGTTAGGTTGTCTGGGATATCTGTGAGAGATCTTTCCTGTCAGGTTCTGAAAAGTGAAGTGTTGCTGCAAGAGTTCTGGAATATCTCTTACTAATATCTAAAAAAGCATATAAGTGCTGGTTATAGAATGACATCACATCTGGTCACCTGACTCTGGTACAATACACACCCAGAGCTTTGCTAAGATCTGTTGCAGCATCTGAAAGCTATAAAACAATTTCAAAAACATCCACACTTCCAGGGTAGCAATTAGTACACCCCTAAGGATAATACAGTAAGAATCCTAGTCCTGGTTTTCCCAGACATTTTTGTCTCTGGCTGCAATCAGACCTGTAAGATAAAATCTTTATGACCTAAACCAACCCATTTCATTTTCAACCTATTTTTCAAAATTAGCTGGACTGAGATTAACCTCTTCCCTTCCAAAATTCTCTGTTAAAAGATATACATTTAATCAGTTATAATAATATTGTTTCTGTCCAGCAGGACCCACTGTTAATGCATTTTTAACACAAGCATCTGTATAAATCAGTGTGATAGTCAAATGACATAAAACTCTTTACAAAACTCCAGCTAGCTATGCTGGCATATGTTGTACATGCACCACCCTACACTCCTTGGCACAGATGGCACTACCTCATATGTTCACACACATAAATAAAGTTAAGACATCTTGAGTAGAAAAATTCAGAGGGGACATGCAGACTTCAGGAATAAATTCAACAAATACTTTCCTCTGCTTTGTGATGTTATATCACCCTATTGTAGCCCTCTGTCTACTTTGTAACATAATTTGTTTTATCTGCAGTGGTTAGAGAGGGGTTCTATTATGCTTTCCTGAAAACTCAGCAAATATGCCAACAACACAGCCAGGTATTGTTCACTGGAATCCAAGTCAAATAAAAAAAGGAATCTTTTTTTCACCTTATATGCAACAGGATCTACCTCTTACACACTCTAATATTTTCAGTGCACTGACTGGTACAACTTAAAAACAAGGAAAATCTCCATGTTGCAACAGTCTTTAGTGAAAGTGCAAAATCTGAATAGCAGTTTTCAGTCAAAGAGTCTCATGAAACATGTCATTAGTGACTTGGTTTCACTTGGCAATACAAATAAGGGCTTTACAAAGTGTTCTAGTAAGTAGTGATCTCCCAGTTTAGATATTTAATATGCTATAATGTTCTTCTAAAATGAATGCAATTACTGATTCTTTATAACTGCAGCAGATAAGGTAAATGTGAAATTTACCATCTTATCTGTTTCTCAAATAAACCTTGTAAATGTGATATTTATTCTTGAATGTAAAATATGGTTACACCACAACACTGATTCCACTACTAAGTCAATGGCCTATATAATCAGCTAGAAGACTAAATCCATACAGTATAGAAACTAAACCCATTCATTTTGGAAGATTACTCTCTTGTCTTTAACTTGCCTTTTTATAGGAAAGGTACTATTA
The DNA here is from genome assembly GCF_019279795.1 of Protopterus annectens. NCBI lineage: Eukaryota > Metazoa > Chordata > Ceratodontiformes > Protopteridae > Protopterus > Protopterus annectens. The sequence goes on along the minus strand of NC_056743.1, from coordinate 1,114,600,922 downwards.
ATACAAATGTATTGTCACATGATATCAAGTAAGAATATATATATTTTTTGTCTTTTTGGCTTTTCCCAGTTAGGGGTCGCCACAGTGGAATTCCAGTCCGCTAATGATTGGCAGTACATTTTTATGGTGCCGAGTTGCCAGCCCAATGCCCAACCTTCAGTGAAGGCACGCCCATTCATCCATGCCTTTTGAATGCCACTCGACTGCGGGGAGGACATGCAGACTCCACACAGAAGGCACTCCAGCCGAGAATTGAACAGGAGAACATTTTGCTGTGAGGCAACAACGCTACCGCTGCACCACCGTAGCTTCATCAAGTAAGAATAAAAATGTACTATTAATGCAAATTCATTATTACTTGACATCATGTGACAGCTTTGATGCATTCTGGTCTGGATTTAGAGCTAGGCATAGCACATATGCTGCTCATACCTAGGCTGTTAGTGACCTCCTTATGAAGAAGAATCAGTGGCCATATTTCATTTTTCCAGGCTGTTAGTGACCTCCTTATGGAGAAGAATCAATGGCTATTTTCAGTTTATTCTGGCTGTTAGTGACCTCCCTATGGTGACACATCAATGACTGCATTTCATTCTGTTCTTTTTTTGATATAGTGGTAGTTTTGGCCACTTTTGTCTGTGGTATTTTGATAGACAGTCTGGGGCAGTAGTGTGGCCTTTCCAACACCATCCTTCAGAGGTTAACCTCTTATCTCTCAGCTTACACTCAGTGGGTGGTTTCTGAAGTTAACTCTTGTAATCGCGATCTGCTGGAGTCCAGGTTGCCTCATGATTTAATCCTGGTATCTCTCTTGTTCATGTTACACATACTATCGCCGAAGGTGGTCCCTGAAGAGAGTGGGAGTCATTGTTAATTGACTGCTGATGACATTCAGCTTTACCATCCCTTTAGTCATCACTCTGCATCTGACCTTACTATGCTGGAAGAGTATCTGTAGTTCTTCGGTGCACAGTCAATTCTGACTCAATGCAGCTTTGACAGAAGACATACTGGTACATTACACTCTCTCTCACATTATCCCTTTCTTTCTCTCCTCAAAATATATTGGGGAAATTACTTGGAATTTGTGTCACATGTCCGAGGCTTGGCTTGAGTCTTGACAAAAGCCTGATCTTTAAAGACCAGGTATCAGCCATCATCAGGTGGTCTTATTATCATCTTAGGAATATTGCCTCAGTCCACAGTTTGACTGCACTTTAAGATTTAGTATTAATGAATTCATATACTAATACTGTCTCAGCAGTACTGCTGCACTGCTCTTTACCTTGTGTTTACAGACAGTGACTTGTTAGGCAAAACACATAAGTTCGGAGTACTTAGGCTTTGGTAGGAACATCTCACCATATTATTCCTGTTTTGCAGGACCTGCAACGGTTCTCAGTAACTGCTAAGTCAGTGTATAGAATTGTTATAATTACCTCTAGCACCCTACATGACATATGTCCCACCTATTTAAAGCAGAGTTTGGTACCTTGTTCTCCAGGGAGCTTACGTAATTACGTAAGGAGCAGCTAAGCTAGCCTTCTGAGGAAATGAAACAATAAGTAAATAAATAATGCAACTGCATTTAATAAACATTTTTAAGAAAAATGTAGGTTTCATTAAAAATAATAACATTTCCAAAATTATGCTGTTTATATATATTGCAAATCTTATAAGAAGTAATTGTTATGAATATCTGTTACCAGTCTCTTCTAAGACTTAAAAGTAAACATCTCATAAATGTTTCCTTCCCATGAAGCATTATGTCCCTTTATACTTAATGCTCTCCTCATGCTATTCACAATCAAACAATGAAACAAATGGAACAGATAGGAATCTTAAAGATAAGGAAATTAAAAGACAAAATACTCATTAACTTTTTAGCAAACAAAACTTTGTTTTGCGGGGGGTTATGTTTTCCTTTACAGTTATGTAGGCATTTTGCCACATGGCACTAGTAGTCAAATATAATGACTGAGGCTGTGTACTGTGGATTTAAGTGAATACTTGGCTCATTGAAAAAAAACAAGTATTTTCATTACACATTGACAGAGTGACTCTAGAGTTATTATAATTAGTCAACAGGAGGGTGCACGTCCTGGTTTCACATCGGGGGATCGGGTAGGCTCAGCAGTCATGCAAAACACATCTGTAAATTCAAGCCAGTGTATGGCCACATGCTTAACTTACAGGGTTTTCTGTTAGACTAATAGTACTCTGTAATATTATTTAATCACTAAAGCAGTACTTTGCATTTACAAGATCTCATTGCTGTATGTTTGTTAGTTTATTTTGAGATTCATAAAAAAGAAAACTGTCACAGTGAATTACTTCTTGTAGACAAATTTCACTTTATTACTAAAATGAATGTAAACCAATCATAACTTAGTTCTATTACATTAGAACGTTTTGTCATACTGGTTAAATCCAAAAGAAACCAACAATTATAGCTAGCTCAACTCCATCTGTTACACGATGACAACCATCAAATAGGCTATGTATTATAACATTTTACATACGTCTTTCTGTATGTAGGCTCAAACTCAAAAAGAATACAATGATGTGCATATAATGACAGGCATATGATGACTAGGCTTTACCTAGTACCTTGCATGAAGATGTGCAGCATCACAGTGGCCTCTCTATGCGGCTATGTTAGATCCTAATGTGGCACCCCAGATGAGATGCACATGCTAATTAGCAATGTACTCTCCCCTGAACTGTCTGTGAGAATTGCTCAGCTGCATAGACTATTATGACTGTCCCGGTAATGAACATGACCAAAAGGCTGTGTTCATTCATTGTAGCATAGATAAGTGCTGGAGAGTTTAACTGATAGGTAATGTTGGGGTGTGTGTGTGTGTGTGTGTGTGTGTGTGTGTGTGTGTGTGTGTGTGTGTGTGTGTGTGTGTGTGTGTGTGTGTGTGTGTGTCTGTGTGCATGTGTGCACGTGACTGTATGCGAGGGGGCTACATGTGTGAGTATATGGGTGAGTGTGTGTGTGCCTGCCTGGGAGGCAGAAGTGGGGGATTATTGAGGATGAAGGTTAGGCTCATAGGTTCATAGGTAGGTACTAGACTATCGGCTCGAGGGCCTACGTAAGCCTAGCCAACAAGGTTCCCTGGCTTATGCCACCCAAGAAAGTTATTTTCCTGTTCCACTGTCGAGCAGAGACACAGAAGTGATCCCCGGGGCGTATTTCCTATTTCCCATCCACTCATCAAGATTTTTCTTGAAGAATGCTAATGAAGAACTTTGCTTGACATAGATGGGTAGCCTGTTCCAGAGTATGGGAAGTCTCTGGGACAGGAATCTATCCCTCCAGCATGTCCTGTTTATTGTGGTGACAAGGTTTAGGTCCCTAGAATGTGTAGCTCGGAGGGATTGGGATTTCTTTAGGTGTAGCATGTCCAACAGCTCTGGGTTTGACATAGCTTTATATGTTAGGCAGAGATCACCTCAGAGTAGGCAGTATGCTAAGGAGTAAAACTAGAGTTTTTTGAGATGGTCAGTGTAGGGCATCTGTTTGAGGCCAGTAATCCTCTCTGTGAGGTACCTCTGTGGCCTTTCCCGCTGCTGCAGATGTCTTGTGAGGTAAATTCCAAAGGGGCGTTGTACTCTATAATGGGTCTAATGAGTGTCATGTAGAGGGGGACAATGACCTCTTTTTTCCTGGATGAGAACCCTTTAATGATGAGATGTGCCACGTAGAAGGACTTCCTGACTACTGTGGCAATGTGACTATCAAAGGACAGACTACTGTCCACCTGGGTCCCAAGGTCTCTTATCAAACATTCAGTGTTAAGTAGACTGCTGTCTATGTAGTAGTTCATGAGTACAGAGTTTTTACCAAAGGGGATGACAATGCACTTTTTGGCATTGAGCTTGAGGCCTTGGTTCTGACACCAGGCATCTGTCTCAGCGAAGCCCTGCTGTAGGATTTCCACATGATTTGGCTACTCGACTATGGCTCCTAGTTTGCAGTCCTTCTGTGTTAGCCCGTACTTCGGAGAAGTAGATACCAAACAGGAGAGGTCCCAGGACTGAACCCTGTGGTACTCCACTTGTCACTGGTTTGAGGTCAGATTTGGTGTGTGCAACATCTTTTACAGTGTGGGTTCTGTCATTGAGCTAGTTGGCAACCCATCTTGTGACGTAGGGATTTATACCTAGCTTAGTGAGTCTAGCTATAATTCCATAATGGGGGATGGTGTCAAAAGCCTTGGCAAGGTCAAGATATGCTATGTGAACCACCTTACCCTCATCTACAGCTTTAGTGACTGCCTCAAAGAAGTCGATCAGGTTCAGGAGGCATGATCTGCCTTTTACAAACCCAAACTGGGTGGGATCCAGAGTTTGGAGGTTACCAATGTCTTTGTTTAGGAGTTCCATGATGATACGTTCCATGGCCTTGCAAACCAGGCACTTCAGGCTAATAGGGTGATAGTTCCCAGGATCAGTGGTGGCGCCCCCTTTGTGGAGTGGGATAACTGTTGCTGTACACCATTCAGTGTGCACAAAGCCTGATGTGAGGCTATGATTGAACATGGTGCTTAGGTGGGGAGCCAGTTCGTTCTGAAGTTCATCTAAAATGCAGCCTGGGATGTTGTCCAGTCACATGGATGCTGTGTTTTTGGCTTTAGAGAGTGCAGCTTTTACCTGCGTAGTTGTGATTACGGGAACTCTGCATTCTTCCTGTATAGATATGGGACCTTTAGGGGGTTGAGGGGGGTAAAGTTAGCACTGAACCTATCTGCCAGGATGTTGGCAATATCTGTTGGTTCTGTAATTTTTGTGCCGTTGTTCTGTAACTCAGAGCAGATCTGGGTGTTGCCATTGAGATTCTTGACATAGCTATAGAATGCTTTGTGGTTGTCCTTAGAATCAGTGTCAATTTTGTTTTCGTAGCTTGCTTTGGATGATCTTATAAGGGATCTCAGCTTCTTACTGAGGCAGACCAGGGAGCTCCTCCACTCATGGGATTATACTCTCTTTTGCAACAATTTCTTCCTTCTGTTGTACAGTTTGTTTATAGCAGGGGACCACCAGATTGTCTTCCTTTTTTTAGAGGATAGTGTCTTGGTTCTATTTGGGATAGCACTATCCATGTACTCGTGTAAGTGCTTATAGAGTGCATTTGTGTAGGATTCAGCAGTCGTAACTGTATTGTCCATCTGCATGGGTGTCATGAAGTTCACCACTTCTGTCTTAAGGAGCATGAAGTTGGCTTTGGAGAAATTTTTCATCATGGTTTTCTTAATGGGGGGTAGGGGTGGGATGTGGATATCAAGGGTGATTAGCTTATGGTTGGATAAGACCAACGAGGAGTTGACTTCAGGTGTGGAACTCATGTTGGTAATGACTAGCTCTAGGATATTGTTGCCCCTGGTGGGGGTGTGGATAAGTTGATCCAGGGCATTGGAGTTTATGAATTCCATAAAGTGTTGTGTGAAGGAGTTGGTACATGAGTAGTTTTCACAGTTAATGGTGGGGTAGTTGAAGTCGCCCATTATTAGGGTGTTTGGTTGAACCCTAACATTTTCCAGTACATCAAGAAAAGAGGAGTGGGAATCCTGGGGCATGGTGGGGATCTGTAGCAAGCTACAATTTGGATTGCAGTTTTGCCCAGAGTTAGTTGCACTTGGATAACCTCGGATGCATTATGCTGAGCAACTAGTCTGAAGGTGTGGATATCCTTAATGAATATGGACACACCTCTGCCTTTGGTGTTCCGGTCCAGGTTACATGACCGAAAAGTGAGTATGAGTTATAACGTGGTAGTGCAGGGGTGCTCTCTGGAACCTGAACCAGGTCTCAGTCACTGCACACATATCAATGTTCTCCATTTTAAGGAGTGCCTTGAGTGAGTGAATTTTGAGATTTAGACTTCTAGCGTTGAGTAGCATTACCCTCAGTTTTTGCTTGCCTGTTCCTATTACGGTGGTGAATTTGTCATTTGAACCTTGCCTAAAAAAGGCACTATAGGGGTGGCAAGAGCCTTAGCCAGTATCTGGAATCCCAGGGGTGACAGGTGCAGGCCATCTCTGGCAAAGCATCGTGGTCTACTGACCATGTCATCCCAAGCAGACAGATACTGGATCCCCTTAGAATGACGCCAGAAGCTTAGCCAATTGTTGAAGTCAATCATTTTTTCCTTGTACTGCGGTATAATTCTGGGCAATGGCAGAATGCTACTCAGGGCTAGAGTCATACCTGTCTGGGCTACAAGATTGGAGAGCTCTTCCATGTCTCTTTTCATGTAGTCCAGGGAGGTACATCTCAGGTCATTCACACCAACATGGACAATGACAGAGTCATATTTGTACTTGTTGTGGAGTGACCTGAGTGCGTGGGTTATGTGGCGGATCCTGGCACCCGACAGGCAGCTGACAGTAACCTTCTCCTTATTTAGCCTGGTGAGTGGGACATCAGTGTGCCTGACTATAGAGTCACCTATGACTAGTGTGTTAGATACGTTGTTTTGCCTTATTGGCTGTGGTTGAGTGGCACATGAAGTCTGTGGGCTATATGTCATTTGGGTTGTGTTGGGGGGTGGAAGTTGCTTGTGTTTTTGCTTTGGAGGTCTCTGCTGTTTGGGCAGATTATTATTGAGAGCCTCCACAAATGTTTTTGTGTTTCTATGTGTGGATTTTGGTGGTGTAGATTTAGTGAGACTATGTGATAAGTGTGGTGTGGTGCAAGTGTTTACCTTCTCCTCTTGAATGTCAAGTTCAGTCTTGATTGGAGAGAGCTTTACCTCAAGTTTGGCTAGATAAGTGCATCTCTTATAGGTTGTAGTGTTGGGTGGTAGGAGGAGAGGGTTGTCTGTGTACATGAGGCAATTTCTACATTGCCCCAAGATGCCCGTCATCAGATAGACAGTAGAGAACACTCGAAGCTGACCCTTGGACATGCCTGAATAAAAAAAAATATTTTCCTCTAGACAAGTGAGGAAAGTAAGTGCAAAAACTGTTTTCCTCTAGGTAATGAGGAAGGTTGAGTACTACAGTAATTAGTAGCTTATTTAGTGCTTACAACAAGCTCTGAACAACTGCCAAGCACGAATAAGCAAATTCAAGTGCTAAAACTAAGAATCTGTATCTGCACTACACTAGTTACAGGAAATAAACAACTGCAAATGCGGGCTTTCAAATCAGAAAGTTGAGAGAAATGGAAAAGATTGCCCAGATGGCGAATAACTACAATTTCTGGGCCAGAACCACTCCTTATGTGGTAAACAGGTTACCTAGTGCTTACCACTCCCACTGACAAGTTAGAAGGCGTCCCTCCAACACAGAAAGGCTTGGGGGGGGGGCTCAGATGCTTACAGACAGTCTTGGATACAGCAAATCTGTATCTGGACTACACTAGTTACAGGAAAGGTAGGAAACAGGTGTGTATGTATGGCTGTGTTAGTGAGTACAATTATGTGGTGGAGTGTGCGTGTGTGTGTGTGTGTGTGTGTGTGTGTGTGTGTGTGTGTGTGTGTGTGTGTGTGTGTGTGTGTGTGTGTGTATGTGTATAATGAATGTGTGAATGTGCGTGTTGTGCGGCTGTGGGCTTTCATGCCTACATAAACCACTAGACTAACAAGCAAATTCTGCAAATTTGGGGTGGGAGACCACTATCCACTAGGTATATCTCTAAATATGTGAGTTGGAGGGATTACTAGCCAGCAGGAATATCTCTAAATACATAGGTTAGGGCCTCTAGTCACCAGGGATTACTAGTCAGCTAAGTGGATTAATGGCAATTGCACATAACACAGGTAGAAAAGAACACCAGACACCAGGAATTACTCTTGAACTATGTACCTTAACAGCACTTGCGTGTAACATGGATCAGGAAAACAGTAATCACCAGGAATTACTCTTGAGTTAGCTACGTGTGTTAACACTCATGCCTGAATGTTGCAGGTCTTCTACCATAAAATCCAGCCACCTTTTTGATGGATGCCCTCATTTTCTCTTGCCTTCCTCCGGTTTGTACCAAATATTCTTTACCAGATTGTCTCTTGCTTTTCTGCACATGTGCTCGAACCACCATATCTTGTTCTCTTTGACCTTTTCTGCAATTGCAGCTACTTTGGTTTCTGCTCTTATGTCCTCATTTATTTTTCTATCCCACAATGTGCATCATTCCACCTGTCTCGGTCACTTCATCTACATCACCTCTAACTTTCTTAACTGCTGCCTTTACTGCTCAGGTTTCTGTACCATGCAGTAGTACTGGTCACACCATTCTTTTACAAACCTTACTTTTCAGCTTCCTTGGTATTCTTCTGTCATATACTACACATGACACTGTAAAAACAGGCTGCAGCCACTCTGATTCTAGCTTTGACCTCCTCATTCAGACTTCCCTTCTCCTCAACCACCCCTCCTAGATACATGAAGCTATTAACCTGTTCCACTACTTTCCCCTTCTATCTCAATTCTCAGTTTTTTCTGAACTCCACCATTTCCTGCCATTACAAGTGTCTTATCTGTACTTAGTTTCATTCCATATGCCTTCAGTTTTGCATTCCATTCCCCTATCCTTTGCTGAAGTTCTTGTCAGAGTCTGCCTGTAATGCCACATCATCTGCATTCAGGAACTTTGTTGAGCTATCTCCTCTGACCTGTTTGCTAATGTAGTTCATCACCAGTCTGAACAGCAGTGGGCTCAGAAATGAGCTCTGATGCACACCCATTTCCACATGTGACTTATCTGAGAGACCAAACACTATTCGTACTTGAGTCATTGGGCCCTTGTACATAGCTTGCACTAATTTCACCAATGTTTCTGGGACTTCAAACCACCTCAGGACTGCCCAAATCATCTTTCTTGAGACCTTGTCATATGCTTTCTCCAACTCTAGGAATGCCCAGTTCAACTCTTTCTTCATCTCCAGCTTCTTCTTAAGTATCTGCCTCACTGCAAACACCGGGTCAATTGTGTTGTATGTAGTAATAGCCAGGATAAAACTGAAAGCTCTGCCATGCAGTTATAAGAACAATAGTGGGTTAAGAGGGTGCAAGAGACCCATACACCCTATAAATGGAGCCAAAGTAACAGGCTTGTTCATACACTAAGATACCATTAGTGCATAAACACAGAGTTGTGACTTATGCAACTGTAAGACAGGGAGACTGTGAACCAAAACATGAAAGGAAAAAATGTGGATTGAAGTTCAAGATGAAGACGGGGACCAACAAGATGGGGAAGGGTTAAAGATTGACTTAAGCCATTTCTCTGTGATTATTGTAGGGTCATGGAATGCACTGACAGATAGAAGTGAGCATTTTATGTCAAAGGTTTGGCTCTGAAATGTGTCTAAGCATATCAAACAGGAATAGAAGTGTAGTTAAAGAAGGATGTTACAATAATTAAGTAGACTTAGATAGTCAAATGTTGACATCTTCATATAAACTCAGAATCAAGGTTATTGACAGGACCAATACTATAGTTTCTGCCATATTCTGGAGTTGTCAGAAGCTCATACATAGTCCAATCACAATACTTTGTAAGCTAAACCTATAAAATACGTTCTTTGCTAGTGCAGAGGCGTGAGTAGCACATGGGTAATAGTTTAACCTGTACTCAGTCTCATAACTGTGGATGGTTTAGGAATTTTTCTAACTGTACCATCCTGGAAGTATGATTCCCAGAAAAATAACATTGCAGTGCTAAGTGGTTGGCTATGGAGGTGCAAGTTGTTGATCAGTGCATGGAACCAAAAACAAATTCCATAGCTAATGACAATTGAATTATTCAGGTGAATTATTCATACCACTACATAATATGCTTCTTTTCTCCGCTGAAAAATAATCTGAAAAATAACCTGGAAACTTGTTTGAAAATTTGTACTGCATTTTTTGTCAACTTAGCTTTTTTTATAATGTGATTATTTGTTATCCTTTGTGATGAATCATATATATTAAGCAATGTTCTTTATTTTCTAATCTCCATCTGAACAACATACATGACGACTCATCTACGTGTAACCATCTGATTCATTCATTCCGTTTAATAGGAGGAAATACCTTATGGCCTACTCACCTGTCCAATATGTGAACCTAATCAGCTCAAACACTTGGAGATTAGAGCTGATAAGTAAGAAACAGGCCAGTCTATAGTCATACAGGCAATGGACCTAACTCCCTATCATGAATTTTACTTCCATAATCATCTGCTAATGGTGAGTAAGCATAGATGACAGCATTCATGGTACTCCAAAATGAGTAGTGCAGACATGGCCATCTAGGAAATGAACCACAACCCCCTCGCCAGGATCATCAAGAACATTCTCCACACACAACTACGACAGATGCTTAAGCTGTTAACTGAACCTGGTTCACCAAGGCTATAGTCAGGGTTTTATCTCTCTATACAAGAGGCACTGGTTTTAAACCCTTAAACAGTGCTCTTTTTTGTACCATTTTTGATTCCTCACTGCTGACCATTAGCTGCTTCTAGGGGCCTCTCATAATTCTCCAGGGCTACTAAATCTGACTTCCCATAGACAGGGCTAGATCACCACATCGAATAGTGATAAGTTAGAATGCCCTTTGTTCAAACCTAAAAGTCCAAAAACCCTAAACCACAAACTCATGGAACAGTGTTTTTTTCCCAGGGAAAAAAAATTTTTGCTCCATGGAAAAAAAAAATCACAACTTTAAAACAAACTGAAGTGGGGGGCTTCCCCCCCACACCCCACAATGTGGGGGGCTGTGCCTGCACACCTCCTACTTAAGTATACCAACTCTGAGATGGCACTACAGTGGAGGAAATAGCAACCCCCCGAGGATGGCCCACCGATTTTTTTCCCTGGGAAAAAAAATCGATGTTCCGTAACTTCACAGTTTAGGACTTTTGGACTTTTTAGTTCAAATAAAAGGGCATTCAAACTTATCACCATTCGATGTGGTGATATAGGCCCCTCATAGACTATCTCCCCCTCATACTGGGGCCAGTGAGGAAAGTGAGGCACCTTTGGGCAGCATCACTCTGCTGATGAGGAATGATTTTGCTCCTAAGTTCATACCATTCACACTATGAGTACTCATCTGTCCTATCCTATGTGGGATATCTGACTAGTGGTGTTCCCCAGGGATCTGTCCTGGGACCCTACTGTTTGGCATCTACTTCTCAGAGGTCCAGGCAAAGTCAAAAGGCCTGTGGCTGACCATGTTTGTGGACGACTGTAAGTTGAGTGCTGTCCAAATGATGTTAACATACTACAAGAGGGTCTCACGGCAACAAATGACTGGTGCCAAAGTCATGGCCTTAAGTTAAATGCAAGAAAATGTATTATCATGCCATTCAGCATAAATACAGCCCATATGAATTTCCACATCAACAGCAATGCTCTAAGCACACAACCTGTGGTGAGAGACCAGGGTACTCAGGTTGACAACAATTTCACATTGGACCAATGGCAGTGGTCAGAAAAGCCTTATACTTGGTTCATCTCATAAGTAAAGGGATTGCATCCAGAAAAAAAGGAGATTACCATCTCTTCCCTCATTAGGCCAATAATTGAGTACAATGCCCCATTTGGTATGTACTATGTCGCTGACCCTCTTCAAGCGCAACCTTGTCCCAGGGGTTCCACCTGTGTCCCTTATTGACTGGGGCAACAGGTGCTGACTGAGGTTTCATTTTTGGGAATAAACTCTTGGTTAGGCTTGTAAGGGCCACGGGGCAAATAGCCTAGTAACCTGCTATGATCCTGTGATCCTATGATATTATGGATGCGCAATGAACTTTTTGGCACATTGTCCCACCTCATTGGTGACTCAGCCATATTCATTCACCTTAATAACATTTCTGTCCACATGTCCCTGGTCTCTACCAGAATTAGCTATGAGAAGGGTACCAGTGTGTGCACCCAGCACCCCAGGATGGGCATACCAATCTTCCTTGCCTGTCCCATCAAGTATCCAAGCCACTAACTGAACTTGGGTGGTCTGGGTCAGTTAGAACTTTATCAGTCTATGCCACTGGCACAGGCTAGCAATGCTTTTTTAATGATATATAATCTGATTGTTATTGAGATGCTTATGTCACAGTTATGGTATAATTCACTGACTCCATATCCATCCATAGACCATTTCAATGAAAATTGCTTGCAAGCATAATTAGTTAATGGCTGTAACAGAAGTTCTGGGATGCTCCCAATGCCTCACCATGCAGAAGGATTTGCCCCCTGCACCATCTTACCTAATGCAGAATGCTTAGAGGGTGCACTGGATGAGTGGTATTGCACATTTTCATTGAATGATGTGTTGCTGGTTTTGGACTGAATGCACCAACATATTCATCCTGCCATAGTGTGTGTATTTTTATTATTATTTAATGGAAACTCTAACAGTACAACTTGAGGTAGTGAAGAAAACAGATTCAGACAGAAACAACCGCAGAAATGTTGTTAAGGCTGAAAGAACTAACATATTTTAAATGTGCTTTTAAATATCCCGATGTGCACGGTAAGGTATTCAGCTTTATATGTTAAGTTCAGAAGTGCAGTAAAGAGAAACATGAGACACCAGACATAATTTATTTTATTATTTATTTTACATTTGTTGACTGGGAAAGTCCGACTGGATGCACGTCCGTTTTCAGTGGAGGCCTGGGGAGAAAAGCCCCACAGTTAAATTTTAAGGGAAATATAAGGTGTATACAGAAGCATTCAAATTTACATAGTACCAATCTTAACAGTGACTAGTAACATAGCATTGAAACTTAAGATTTAACATATTTACATAGACTGAACACATCTTTTACAGTTTTAGGTTGAGGCATTACATAGGGAATATAGCAGCAGGAGAAGAGACAGGGATGGGAAATTGGATTACAGGTTAAATAGGAAAAGCAGGAGGAGTAAGTAGCTTAAGTATAGAGTAAGAGTAGAGGTGTAAAGAGAAAAGTGTAGTGGATAGATAACAGGGGGTCCTAGCAGTGACATATGGGGATTGACTGAGGGGTATGAATTAGAGGTGGAACTGGAAGAAAGCTAGAGAAGTTGCATTTTTTTGGTGATGAAGCTGAAGTCAGAAGGTAAGAGTAAGGGGAGAGGGTGGCTGATGGCAGGGGGAATTCCCAAAAATTGCAAATAAATCAAACACAAATTATTAAGAATTATAATCTGAGAAAAGTTAGAAGGAAATTATCATCTGAGGATCAGTTTTCATTAAAAACTAAAGGTTGCTGGCTCATTTGCAATATCCAAGGAAGAGACATAGAAGAGAGAATGATTCAAATCAAAATATATAAATAAAGTTAAATGTAACAAGGCTGTATCAAAAGTAACTAAATAGAATGTAAATAAGATTAATATTAAAAAAAAAACAAGACAACATAATTCAATTTGCAGATATTGTGGAGGGTAATAGCTACACAAAGTATACTATTCTTGAAAAGGAATAAGAGATGCAATCCACAAGAAATTAAACCTGTTGACCAGACTGTGTAAAACTTTTAAGTACAATTGTAAGGATATACAAAAGAAATAAGACATATAACATACATTATAATATAAAAGACAGCATACTATAACACAAGTGCAAACTTTGTTGGAAATGAGACAAGATTATATGAAAAAAATGAAAGTAAAACATGTTCATACATAATTCTATGCAACACAGAGAAGCAATAGAAAGACAAAAATATATATTTTTAAGAACAGTAAAAATGTAAGTGAAGATATGAATAGATTCTGGTATCTCTATTAACAGTAAGTAATGGCATGGCTAAAAACAAGAATACTTCCACACTTGCAAAAAGCTACTGCAAAAATATTTGCAAATTACTCTAGGATGCTGTTGTCACTGAACACATCTTTCAGGCACGAGACATAGAGCCCAGTTCTAAAAACTTACTCTTAGTGTAAGTGCCTCACACTGGTGTAAGGCCTATTTATAAAGCAGGCTTAAAATGGGGACTAGGTTCCAAAGGACTTGCTCGTGGCACTAGAAACTTACTCTGATGTATATCACTCAGTATAAGTCCCTTACACTGAGAACAAGTTTTTTGAACTCTTGTCCCACTATACGTTAGGTTTCTAGACAGGCCTTAGTCTGGAGTAAGTAACTTACTCCAAGAGCAAGCCATTTGGAATTGTGGCAGGCCTACACTAGAATAAGACACTTACACTGAAAAAAGTCTTTTGAAATCTTGTCCCAGTTTAACTTTGGTTTCTAGACAGGCATTAGTCTGGAGTAAGCAACTTACTCCGAGAGCAAGCCATTTGAAATCATGGCAGGCCTACACTAAAATAAGTCACTTACACTTAGAGCAAGTCTTTTGGAATGTGGCCCATACTTAAATGAAACAAACATGGCAAATGTGCTTACAATGGAAGAGAGATAATGTTCACCAATGAATTATGCTATAGTGTGTCACTTGTAATGGCAGAGAAACTAAAGGTTGCAATAGGTGTAACAGAGAAAAGGGAAGAAATGATGAAACAATCTTAGGTCAACTCAAATTACTATGTGATACGAAAGTAGGTTTAATATTACCAGCAGCTAAGAGTTAAAAAAATTCAAAGACAGAGACTGAAAAAGGAAAAAAAACTTGACACTTAAAAGACCAGTGTACATGAATTATTTTTGCATTGCTGGTGCATGTAACAAAAATGAAAACTAGAAGAATGAGTCAATAAATGAATGAATAAATAGATAATAAATGCGATCCATATCATGATATTGTCAGAAATCCTGCATATTTAAAGATGAGATTACATTTTTTGCAGCTGGTAATTAGCAGTTAAAAGGTCAAAGTTAATTTCAAAAAAGCATTGGATAAAAGGTCTATAGACATTGCATATGGAGCTTATGTTGGAATAGTGGGAACTAGTTACTAAATATAGATGAAATGACTGAGAAATGTGGACATGATTGACTCCTTTACCACATTACTTTTAAAATGCTGCTGAAATTTGCCCAGCTAATAATTTGTAAAATGCTGGTATTCTCCAATACACCCTGGATGAACATAAGTGATAACTGTTTGGTACTTTTTAAGGCAAACCATTTATTGATATTAAGAATGAGTATTCCAGGTTATACAATGTAAAGACTGTAACATCCACATCAGCCACTCCAGAGTAAGCATACCCCACTTCCAATAGACTTATAGTTAGTGCAAGTGACTTACTCTGGTATAAGTCGTATCTATAAATCCATTATGTTTACATCAAATTAAAATTACTGACACCAAGAGCATGTCTTTTTGGAATCAGGGTAGGGTTATACTGGAGTAAATCACTTACAACTAGAACAAGACTTTTGGAATTAGGCGCTATATGTTTGGTTTAGTAGCTTCCATTATGTCTGATAATGTATCATGGCACAGAGAAATAAAGCCCTGACTATTTTCCAGCTGACCGTGGTTGAATTAGCTGCTCAGATGACTGAAGTGTTGACAGGCAGGGTGGGTAAGTCCATCGTAACAGTGAAGGGCACACACTTGTGCACACCTCACATTGGATACCTGGCAGAGGTTGGGGACATCTAGGGAGCATGGTCCTAAGGAAGAATAGGTGGGTGAAAATGGATGAGTCACCACAAAGGCAGGATAATTTGTCAGCACATCCTGCATTCATGTCTGCTCCCAGACATTCACAAGCATGTACATGAAGGGGGGTGGGAAGGGACGTTAATAATAGAAAACCCACTTGGCAACAATAAAACACTGCACCAGAGTCCGTTGGAAAAAAAAAACACCTTGATGAATTCAATATATATTTGGTAACAACATGAGTACACATACAGTAGTAGAAAAGACGTACATCATACCAGCAAAGAAAGAGGTAAACAAAAACACTCGTAAAACAGCAAAACCTCTTGTGTAGTTCCACAGTCAAGTCAAATTCATGCCTCCAAAATGCAAAACTTTAAATCCAGATCATTTGAACAGCTGACTTTATTAACTAAATCGCACAAAATAAAAAGGCTGTTAAGCACTTTTGTCCGTCAACAACAAGCAAGAGGACTTCATCAGAACAGCCATTACACTTAAGAATCTTCCTTTTATAATAAATCAATTAACTGGTTGTTACACCCATAACAACATTTGAAGTGACCAATGCTTTTTACAAGATACTTCACACACAAATTTAAATGCACACAAAAAAAAACACTTAAAAAGTATGTTACTATAAAATATTACTAAAAGCCTAATAAAAGAAGCATATGCTGTTAAAATGTAAAATTAAAACGTTAACACAATGTTGAAATGTATAATATATTCATAAAATATGTTATAAAATATACTATATTATAAAACAGCAATAACAGATGGGATGGACCAGGAAAACAAAATGATATATGTTTACATGAGGTGGCGTTGTAGTAATTTATAATTTTAGTGCCCTCTTTTTAAGCACTGGTAATAAAGAGATATTGTTGTTCATGCCATGTGCCTTAACTGTGTTAGTAGACAGTCCTTAATATGATGAAATGGAAAATATATGTAAGTAATGCAGAAAATACAGATGACATCATACATGTGATAATCTGTAGCTCTAAAAATATGCTGAATTATGCAAATTCATATTCCAAATGTACAATGGAAATGATTTAATAAAATCATATATCAGTTTATGGGAGTTCTAACTATTCAGTTCAAAAATCATTTCTAGAATATTTAGTGTTCCTGGCCAGAAGTTAACACATTCATTGCAGTCTCTCCTCCCATGCTTGAAGATCCCTCAAATGGTAAAACAATGACATGTACCAGATAGAGCCATGATACATTCTGCAAGAAAAAAAAAAGAAGAAATGTAGCTTTGGATACAAGTTTCATTTCAATAGAAACAACTGTATTTCAAGGAAAAAAAATTCTGCTTACTCATTGAGACAGCTTTAGCCAATGCTGTACTGAGTGTGATAAAATAAATAAATGCCTCCACAGATGCTTTACATCATCTCTAGTTGTATGCTTCATTTACCTGATGGCATCAATTAGGCAGTTTCTTTCCTTATGTACCCTTATGCATTAGACTGGACTTTGTGTTATTGTTTCCATGAACTAGCACTGGGAATTACCTTCCTTTGAAAATATTCCAGAATCCTGCTTAGGATAACTTTAAAAAGATGAAACCTGACAGGGTTCTGTGGCAAAGACTTCTTAAATCATAACCTGGAAAACATTTTTAGTGATGAGCTAATCTGGCTGGCCGAAGCAAATTTCATTTGTGTTGTATTACCTAATGCATTTTGATGTTAGTATATATTCCATTAACATAGAGACAAACGTATATATAGTTGCAATCATGAAGGAGCGCACTTTTTCAGGCTGTGAATAGCAATGAATGCTCATATGAGTGAATACTTTTTTAGTGGAGTTTTTGATGGCAGCCTTTTGTATGGGACTGCAGTACAATGGCATAATGGAATTTGTCCTTAAACCATTGTTTGGCAGTCTCAGAGATGGTAAATCTTATTAGCAGAGTATGTGTGGGAGGTGCAAGTGGCTTGACACATGTAAGAAAGGAGTCTTAACTTTTGTTGTTTTCATTGCAATCTAAAATGATTGTTCTTTATTTGTTAGGTGCTAAAAGTGTTTGAAGGTCGATGACAGACTATATATATATATATATATATATATATATATATATATATTGATTTATTTATACATTCACACACACACACACACACACACACACATACACACGTGCGTGCACACATTCATATTTGTATTAGTTTGTATGCCTATTTTAGTTATAGTTTTCATCAGTGATTAGTTCCAGATTCTTGCAACTGCTTGGTGTCTGAAATGTTTAAGAGCAAAGGCCTGTCCCCAAATAACCTACCCATAGATTAAACCTGCAATAGCTGCTCATGAATGTATGTACAGAGATCTTTGAGAACAGCTCTGTCTTATCTTCATTGCTGTTTTGGATCATGTACTCCAGAAATTGTCTGTGTAAACAAAAAAACTTTCTTCAGCAATGTTTGAACTCCCTGCAGTAGTGCAGTGCTTATATCAGGATAGATAAGAGCCTGTTATTACATTAATGAAAAAAAAAATGGAACAGACTTTCATAAATGTTGGGATTAAAAAAAGTCAGTGCTGTTATTCTTAAGGGATTTCTTATAGTTTTCTACAACATTTCTTAGGAATTTTATACTGCATAATTTATAAATGTTTTCTTTAATTAATGATGAAAAATCATAATATCATTTTTCTCAATACAAAATGACATTAATATAAATAAAGCTAGTTCATCGGCATGTGCGCTTTGACTAGTTTAAAGTCTAATCACATGTAAGAAGCTTGTTTTATTTTCTCATGTTGAAATTTGTGTAATATCACTTTGATGTTAGGTTATTTGGGTTTTATATTGTCCGGTTTCTGTTAACAGGGTATGTAAGTAGTTTTTAAGTTCTGGAAAGAGTTAGTCATTTGTGTTGCAAGTGTGCATGTCTATGGTTTACAATTTAGTACATTGAAATTTAGCATTTTAAGGTTTCAGTATTATGAGTTTCAGTCAAGTGAGTTTTCAGTATTTTGAAAAATACAGTATTATGGTCTCAGTCAAATGAAATTTCGGTCATATGAAGTAGACCCATATATATATATATATATATATATATATATATATATATATATATAATGATTGGCAGTGTTTAAGGTGAGGCAGGTTCTAGGATTAGCCTGATAACAAATGAGTGTCGAGTGACAGATACCCCAAATTATTTAATGAGCAAATATATTTACTTTAAAATACCATTTAAAAATGCTGATCAATTTCTTTGGATAATGAAAATTATCAGAAAAAAACAAAGGTTCTAGTGTTGTTATATACAGAAAGAGAGATGAAAAGGAACCATGTCTTAACCTAGTCTTTTGTCAGTATTCTATTGAAATGGAGTATTAATGAGTATAGATAGCTTTAAACTGAAGAACTGTCTGTAATCATCATCTAGCATGACTGAGAAAATTCTAGCTTTCAAAGTAGTGAAAGATATTTACCCATCTTTACAACCAAAGCCTTCACATGCATTCAATTCTACTAAAGTCTATGCTTCAGTATAGTTATTCAGATGTTCAGATAAATGTCCAAACTTTGAGTCATTATTGGAGTCATTCCTATCTTATATCAAGAAAAGCATTTAATTATACATTATTGGTCCACTTTTTTGATTAATTTTCAGTGAAGAGCAGCTAGAATTACTTTTCTTTGCAGCGAGGAATGTGCAGGTTTAATTTAGATATGGTAAGAATACTTTGATTGGACTAAGGTTCAAAATCTGGTAGAAAAAAGCTAAACATATTCTCAGTTTGTTATTAGGCAGGAGGTTCAGTCAGGAGGAGTGAGAATTGTAACTGTATTTTAGGACTTAAAAGCTTAATTTATATAATAATCAATTGGATTATGTAACTACCTACTGTGGATATGGCACATCTCATTGATGACAACTCCACTGAAGCCCATTCAATTACAGCAGACAGACTAGATGACTTTCTAACAAAAGCATGTTATGCTGGTGCACAATTTCCCTCATGCACAAGTTTGATCTGTACTATAGCCACCTCTGATAGCACAGAGGTATATTAAGAAGTTTTGGCATTAACAAACACAGCCACTTACATCTGAATTCTTCCTTGCAACAAATCTCGCACGTGATAAATAGTGCTTTTAGTAAAAAGACATAGTAATACACGTTGTTGAGAAAGTAAGCATCAAAATACTATCTTACACACACACACACACACACACACACACATATATATATATATATATATATATATATATATACATACACATATACATATTTACATACATACACAGGTTTATATTAGAAAATCAGTTTTTCAGAAAGTCAAACTTCATATGGTTGAGACCATATGACTGGCTTTCTGAAAAGTTACACAGTGCAAAAAATAATATTATACCATGACCCCCCATTAATATTCCAAAACGTGCACGCTGATTGGCCAGCGTGCACGTTGTAAATCGACTTATACTAATGGAAAAAGGTCCGGTCGCCCGGACTTTTTCCATTAGTATAAGTCTTTTTTTAAAACACTGTCTCGCTATGTTAAAAGAGTTTAACATAGCGACACAGGTTTAAAAAAAGCAACGGAGATCTCCGTTGCTTTTTTTAAAGCTGTCTCGCTATGTTAAACTCCTTTAACATAGCGACACAGTGTGTAAAAAGCAACGGAGATCTTGCTTTCTCCATTGCTTTTTTTTTAAACATGTCTCGCTAAGTTAAATGGGTTTAACATAGCGAGACAGCTTTAAAATAAGCAATGGACATCTCTGTTGCTTATTTTAAAGCTGTCTCGCTATGTTAAACCCATTTAACATAGCGAAACAGAAAAAAAGCAATGGAGATCTTGCTTTCTCTGTTGCTTTTGGCCACAGCTCTGATGTACTGCGTAGGCATGCGCAGTACATCAGAACTGCCGCGGATGCCAGACAGCTGCGGAAAGGCAGCAAAGAGGCATTATACAATGCCATTATTTAAGAAAAGTAATTGTTTCTTTTCTTAAATAGTGTCATAGTATAATAGCAATAACCCACTTCTGGGTGTGGGTGATGCGGGATTTACCCACGGTTGTCTTTGTTTGGTCCTCGGGCCGCCTCGGGACCAAACCACGCCAACCGTGGGTATATCCCGCATTACCCACACCCAGGTGTGGGTTACTGCTATAATAAAATCTGTGTTTTTGCAGGGTCAAGCCCTACTGTACCCCTCACAAACTCTAAGATTATACTACAGTGGGGAAAAGGACAAATTCCCTGATCCACACTGTATCATGATCGCCATACAAACACTTTGACTTTTCTGAAAGTTGATCATATGGTCTTGGTGGCAAGGGAGAAACTATCCAAAATAATGCATAGTGGGCTTAGAAAATCACTTTTTTCATTCTTCAGATAGCAAGCGATTTGAGAGATTTTGGATAGCAATGTTATATAGAGCAATATTTAGAGCCCATCTAGCTCTTGAAATTACCTAAATTTTATAACAAAAGGAGACATATATTACCTATATAGTGACTTTATCTTGTTTTAGTGACAGTAATTTTTCTTTTACATTTTTTATAGTTAGGTTTAGTTATTATTATGAAATCCTTCAAGTATGGTAGGGTATTATATTTATTTATTTTATTTTATTTTACATTTGTTGACCGGGCTAGTCTAACTGGATATATGTCCATTTTCAGTAGAGGCCCGGGGAGAAAAGCTCCAAGCATGAACAGTAAAACAAAGTTAACAATATATAACAATAGTATAACAAAGACATGTAAAAAAAAACAGTACCATGGTAGCATTGGTTAAAAGCAAAAATATAGTGATGTAATTATAGAATATAGACATTATGCTAAAAGTTAAATTAAGTAGAACAAGACAGGTGTACTAAATATAAAGTGGGTATGAGCACAACAGAGTAAAGTCCTTATGATTTATCCTCTTACTATGAAAAAAAGAAACAAGATTAGGAGGCCTAGGTTAGAGGCCTAAGTTAGAAGGGTAGGGAAAGGGGTATGAGTAGGAGGGGAAATAGATTTCAGTCTGGGTTAGCACAGGGGCAAAGCCACTGAGTTTTAATATCACATTTAAGGGTACATAAAGGACAAGGCTGAAAGCCAAATCTGTTTCTCTTACTAAACTACAATTCCACCAATCACCTGAAGTGCCTTAATAATATTGTAAGATAGATTAATTTTCAAATTCAAATTTATAAGTTTGTATGGTTTATTTATATTTGAAAATTATATTATGTATTGACAAAATCAACTGGAGCTATTGTTTGCAGTCTCTGAAAATATTTGTAATCAACTTGACTGGTATTCTTTGTCTGTGTTTATGTGCACACACACACACACACACACACACACACACACACACACACACACACACACACACACACACACACACACACAGACACCTAGCTGCAGAAGGATACTTAGTCTTCAGTCTCATTTCTTACCAAAGAACAAGGTATGTGTTCATCACACAACAGCTGGTATCATGTTATGTCTTGGTGACTACATGGAACCCAGTATATCTGTCTTTTTGTAACACACAGTAATTAAAATTAAATAAAGAATAAATATAAGGAAAACATAGTGTCATTTAAACAAGAAGGTGAAAAAATCATGTCTGTCTTATTTTGTTCAATTAAATTATGAGAAGGACAGTGAAGTGAAATGCTGAATATGCAGAAACATAAGGAAAGATTGCTGGCATGTGCCTGCAGACTATTGATAAATGTGGAGAGATAAGAAAAGTGTAAGCATGAAATAAGTTTTTTTTGCCAATTATAATTGTTATTGGTGGCAAGGCTCATAATTCTTAAAACAATGCCAATGCAGCATATTGGGTGTATAGACTACATGATATT
This sequence comes from Protopterus annectens, assembly GCF_019279795.1. Taxonomy (NCBI): domain Eukaryota; kingdom Metazoa; phylum Chordata; order Ceratodontiformes; family Protopteridae; genus Protopterus; species Protopterus annectens. The sequence goes on along the minus strand of NC_056743.1, from coordinate 1,114,578,570 downwards.
AATGTCTAGTTCTAGCAATTTCCATGTCATGTAGGACACATTCCTTCTAGAGATTCACTTTAGTTAAAGACTTCATGGAGGCTTAATTTTCATCTATATCATCTGTTTTCTGTATTAAGCATTCTGAAAAACATCCAAATGTTGCATGGTACCAGAAATGGAGAAATATTTGAAGTAGTAAAGAAATGCATTATCTTCAAAAGTTTATTTTTTTCAAAAAGGACAGCTGTATAACTTACAGTTAAAAATGATTGAGCTCTATTCCCTAAGAATCCTCTCACTACAAGACAACTCAGCAAACAAATTGGCAGCTTTGAATCCAGAAATGTGATTGTCCTTCAGTGTTAGCAAAATAGCTGATAAACCTGAGAAGATAGTGTGCCACAGTTCTACAAGCTGTTGGAAAAGACACTATGTAGGTATTTAACAATTTTAGTTTTCTTGAAGAAGGGAAAGGCAGCAAAACAGTAATATAACAGTAATTAGAGAGATGTTCAGCAACTATTGCAAACATAGAAGGAATTTGCCATTGAGTCAACATTTGTTCTTTCAAGAGGCTCAGCATCCTATAGAACCCAGATGTTTATGTTACTGAGTTAAAGAACAGATTTTGTGAATTTCATGATTATTAGTAAAATAATAGTTATGGTATGTCAAAGAATGAAAGAAGGGAAGGTAATTAGGATACCTTAGAAAAAGCTGTGGATGTAGCAAATGAAAATCAGACCTACAATGTTTAAAGAATTTACTCATGGAATGCATGCATTGGATGAAATGTAAGTGTAATAATAAGGCACAAATGAGAAAAAAATGAGAATGCAGTGCAGCAGTTATAGGACCAAGAAAGAAAGCCATGATGGGTACAGGAATTATCAATCAGTTGAAATTAAAGCCTGATGTACTATGAGTGACTTCAGTCAGGAAAGGAGACATTGCCATATTTTTAGTTAATTTTGTTAACATTTTCTAGAATGAGGAATTTTTTTAAACTTGTAAAAGAAAAATAATTTTGCTCACAATAAATGACATGCTGTTGCAAATCAACGCGAAAATTACCCGTATAATTAAATACCTTTTCTGATGCTATTAAAGCGAAGACTGATACAATGAATTCTGAAAATATATTGAAGAATTGTAAGAATAGTACAGGTTTGATAGCTGGCAAGAAATACTGCGACATTATAAGTAATTTGTTAATTTTAAAATGGACACATGTCCAGAGTGTAATAGTTTGTTTGAAGAGTTTTTGAAGCACTGGGGCAAAAAAGCACTAAAAGGACTATGTGTGCACAGTTATTACATTCAAGGTACCAGGCAAGGCTACTGGATTAAAAGCTACTGACATAAGGATATAAAAATGAGAAGAACAAAAGCCTCTTTTTGACTGAATCACTTGATATTTTAAATTATATAATTATTTATATAATTATTTTGCATCATTTATCTTATAAGCACCTGCTAAAAGAAAACAATTTCACAGTGTAAAACTGAAGTGTGAATATGTACAACAAAAATCATGCGGTCACAGAGACAAATCAGATGCTCTGCAGAGCCATAGCAACTACATTTCATGGCTAGACTAATTTATCCGCAAGCCTTGAACATTTTCCAAGAGAATATTGCACATGATACATGTTAATGTTATACTAGTGATACATGCCCCAAGGAAGGTTCCAGTAGCTCTCAGGATTAGATCCGAATAGGACCTGAACTTGTTGGGAAGCTTAGCATCAGTAAGAAGCACCTACAGTTAACAGAATACTAGGGTGTGTAGCAGAGATGATGCTGTAAAGCAAGGCAAGAGTCACATTTATATTGATATGCAAAATCTGAATAAAGTAATTAAAAGAGAGCATTGCCCATTGCTTATACTTAATGTTTGCAACAATGCAAAAATGCTAAGCTATTTTCAGCACCAGATGTATATCAGGAATCTTATTGGATAAAGTAAAATGAGGAATGCTCCTAATTAAACACACTTAATATGCCACCAGGTAGGTATAAAGTTTTTAGACTTCTGTCTGGTATTTCTTCAATGGTACTTGTTCTTCAAAGAGCTATTATACAGGTAATTGAATGATTTCAAGATGTTATAGACAAAATACTTGTCTATTCATGTAGGGTTTGACATAAGAAGAGTCAGAAAATAATTATAAAGCTGCAAAGTAACTAAGACAAATATAATTTCAAGTTAAATAAGAATAAATTTAAGAGTAACATTTCTCAACTACATTGGTCACATTGTAATATCAGAAGAATAGAAGCCTGATACAGAAAGGACAATAACTGTCCAAATGCGAATCCCAGTAAACAAGCAAATGTTACATGTTTCTAGGAATGATGCCGCATCTTGCAAAATCTAGATCTAATATGATAGACAAAACGAACTGCTAATGTAAGATATAGCATGATAATGGAATGAAAGCTAGTAAATCAGGTTTGAAATGCTTAAAGAATTAGTTACAGATGCACCAGCATTAAAATATTATATCTGTAAATGTTAACAGAGTTGGGAGTAGATGCTGTTCAGAATGGCTTAAGAACTGTTATCCTACAAGAAAATAAACCAGATGAATATGAATCAAGTTCATTTACAGATTCACGAGAGAAATATCCTCAAAGAGAAAAAAATCTGTTAACAGTAGGTTACTTTTGTGAGAAATACAACAAAGAGGTCTATGACAAAGTGCTGAAATCATTCAGGAAGTCTTTGTATAAGCTACCACTGAAGATTCTTATTCTACGATTGTAGACTTTGAAACTTAAATAGAAATCAGATTAACAATATACATAAAAATATGCTGTATACTATATATTTACCAGATGAACATGAGCAATTGCTGGAAGAATAACTTGATATTTTTTTTTTGCGTAATACTACAGTAAACAAAGACATTAGGAAAAGTAAAAGAATTTTAAAACTTTATGGAAATAAGTTGTAGTGAGAAGCTGGCCTGAGTAGAAAAGATCAGTAAGGGGAAAAATAATTTTTATTGTCTCTCAAGGAAGAAGTAAGTTCTATCTTGGCTTTAATGTTCAGTGCTATCAACATGATAGCACTCAATCAGTTGAAATAAGTAAGGTCTGAAAAGAAAGATGTATAAAATCTTGAAATATCAAAGTGTAATAAAAGCACAAAATATAGCGTCTATATCACGTTATCAGGTCGAACTTTATTGATCAAGTAAAACATCGAATAACGTAAAAAAAAACAAATTAAAACAAAAAAAAACTGACTGGCATAGGCAGGGGCCAAGCCCCCCTCCACCCCCCACATCCCCCTACTTAAATATACCTACTCTGAGACCACACTACATTGAGGTAAATGGAAATCTCCCCTTATGGAGATTTCAGTTTACTTGCACGATGTTCTTCACTTTTGATATTGTCGTGCCGACAATATCAGACTCGATATTGTCAGCTTACGGACAACGTGAAGTAGACTCCAAAATATATAATGTACTAGCCTGGAACATAAATTCAAGTAGAATAATTAGTGCAGACTTGTGCCATATGCAGTTTATATTAAAACAGTCTATGGAACAGTGTACTGTCATATCCAGTGCCACGTCATCCATGGAGCACAGAGGGTGATGAATTACAAATGATGGGTTGTACTGTATCATAAATTTCTATCCTGTTCTGAAGTGTATTGTAAGCAATGGGTAAAGTAAATGCATTATACATTTGAGCAGTGAGGTTATCTTATGATAAAACACACCTTAAAGTGTTTTATTCCTTCTCCAGACTGGATCACAAAAATGTTATAAGGATCTTGTTTAAAGACATGGTGGTATTAAACAATTTTTCCTCAGCTAAATCAAATTATTTTTTACTATTGTTGATTTCCAGTTTAAATTTAAAAGAATAACATGCAGTAGACCTAGCTTTATCAAATGATACCAACAGGTCTAAAAGTATTTGGTGAGAAAGGACAAAGCTGAATGTCTTATGGGTCTGAAGAGTGAAAATACCTTATGGTAAAGCACATCCTGAGTAGTAAATAATCCATAGTATGCCTGCAAAAATATGCAGACATGTTATTTTGAACCATGGTGGTGTCAAAGTATGTGGGCATTGCCAAGGACAATCAACATTTCTTCTTCATCTTCTTAAATATTTTGCCATGAATTACTGAATTCTTATCAGTCTGTTGATAAATACTTATAGTTGTAATAGAGAATTCTGTTATGCTAGACTTGTTTGATTGTAAAAGGATATAATAAATTGCACATCATTACACTCCCTTTGCTTGCTGGCAGAAGGCAGTAAATGAGTCTATTTACTCTGGTCTTTAAGTGATATCAACATTTCATCTCCTTTCCATCCCTATCCCTTCTTACTCTTTAACCAACTGTCCCTTGCCATCTTCAATGCCTCTTTTAACTTTCGGTCCACCATCCATTCTTCTTATCCATTCCATGAGACTACCATTCTTCAGATCCGGGGAGCAGTTGGCTCCTTTCTTTGCTGCCCGTGTTCTTCCCACTCTAGTCATTCTGGTTTCATTTTGGCTCCTTATGTCTACCGGCATAATATTGTACACACATATGTTAATACTGTTTTCTTTGTCTTCTAAAAGAACAGTGCTTTGTTTAGTCCCTGGTCATATCCTTTCCTCTCCATCCCATGTACACTTAAGAGGTCTTTCCTCTGAAGTCCTTCCAGCAACCAGATATCCCTCTCCATATATGACTTCCAAAAATACAGAACTTCAGAATCTGTTTCTCTTACAAGAATAAAGTTATAATACAACAACTAACATCAGTTTTATGTTGAATGTTTTCCTACAATATAGCTTAAAATTGGTAAAGGATTGCAAAAAGGGTTTATATGATCAGAATTGCTAGGAGAGCTGTTCGTAACCTTAAATATGCAGATAATACCATTCTGATGGCTGAAAGTGAGGAAGATTCAAAACGCCTATTGAGGAAGGTGACAGCTGAAAGTGCAAAAGCTGGTTTGCTGTTCAACACAAAAAATAAGGTTATGCTACATACCCCCCATCAGTTCTTTGTAATTAGATGGTGAAGAAGTAGAGGAAGTCATAGATTTCATTTTTCTTGGTTCAAGGATCTGTACAGATTGTATCTGTACAAAGTTGTCAAGCACAGGATGAAGGCTTCATCCTACACATCCAGTCACCTAATTTCAGCTTGTGGCTCGGACATTAGACAGCAGGTCAGCAGGAAGATGAACGGGGTAAAGGTCTTCTTTTTTTCCTCAGAAGGAGGTGATGATCTACCCACCATAGATTCTCTGTAATAAAGGCTAGTCTAGCAGGAACATAGATGGAAGGATGCACAGAGGGACTTGATCTGAATGCTATACAGGAATGCCTCCCCTCTGGTCATCTTAATATACAGAACTGATAGGCAGCATTGCCACTAGAGACCTCCATTTGTTGATGATGCATACAGGACAATAGACTTGTTAAGAGATCTCTCTCCTGTTTTTGGCAAAGTGGTACTCTGAGATAAAAAGTCATCCTGGATGCTTCTGTCCAGCTTTTAAATTAGCTGTTAGGCAAACTACACAGAAACGAATATAGAATATTCCTAAAGATAGATGAAAGAGAAGGTAATATGGAGTCTGTGAATGAGGCTATGCGACATAGCTTAGCATCAGCAAAAGAGTCATAAAGCATGCACTATCTCCAAGTGCACTGAAAGATAACAAGTAACATAATGAAAACTTTTCCAGTAAATCAGCACATCATATGTTCCTAAAACACACACACACACACACACACACACACACACACACACACACACACACACACACACACACACACACACACACACACCAGCATAAAACACAAAGCTAAGACGGTAGCAAGCAGTTGTTATTTATTAGTGTTACTGCACACTTCTGGCTAACATACTGCAATGCTACTAATGATCTGCTGTCCCTGCTTCCGTTCATATTTGTCTTCATATGTGCCAGTTGCATACATTCTGTTGGGCATTTCTTGGCAGATCTGTTTTCACTGCCCTAGACTCCACTTTGGTGGCTGCATGCCTGTCTGCACCAAGGTTATCCTGCCTGATATATGTTGTGTATTTATCATTCTATATTGCCTAACCTTTCAGTTATTAATATTTGTTTCTGTTGGTCTATCAGCCTAAAATAACTCATTATTGTTTGTGTTAGATTAATTTACTTACACTCACCCATCAAAGGTTCTGTTCTGTTACTTACCAGACTGTGCATGCAAGTGTGTGGTGTGGCAGAATCACCACAGCAGGGCTAGCCACCAGGTGGTGTAAACCTTGGCTCTAGATGATTGTCTCTGTTGAACTGATACCCTGACCCCAAGTGCAAAAAATGGGAAAAGGTGGTTGTGAATGGATGGACAGACGGACATACCAGACATTCCAAGGAGTGATTCAGAAAGCACTCTGAACAGCTCTGTCAGACAAAGTCCAATAGGACCAGTATGAAAATTTCATCAGCTTGTTTCCAAGCTGTTAATGGGCTGAATGAACCCTTCATCTCCTTGGGTACTGTCAGTCCAAGCAATCTGATACAGGCTGGGGCAAGACCAGAGTGGAAAAGTAATTTAAAATAAGGTAAACAACTGCAAAATAATTTTATCAAATTGCTGCATGTGTACACAGCAGGTAGCATAATGCTACCTATGTGTTCTCTGTAGAACTTGCACACAAATTGCAATTGCTTCTTTGGGACAGATTGCATACTTGTTGCACATACCTTGTTGTGATTTGCAAGCTCCTTATGTCAGGCTCCAAAAATAAATATTTTTATATATCGCTGGACACTTTTCTTTGCTACCATGTACCCCTTGTAGACAAGCCCAATTTGTTATGAATATATGGTTTTGCTGGATTTTTTATATGTTTACCTTTTGCATTTACTCATGATAAAAATATATATTTTCATTTTGCACAATTTGCATTATTTTCCATGTTCAGATTTTACCACTCATATATTATTTAAGTATGTTTGATATTGCAGACAGTTTATATCTTAAGGACGAAACTGTCTTTGGAGTTGCTCATTAGAATGTATTTCTCTAAGTAGTGGAGACAGCCCGATGTTGTTTAATGAAGTTAAAATTTGTATTGAGGCACAAAGGGAAGAGACAGAATTAAAAAAAAAAACTGTTAGCCAATAATTATGGTTCAAAAACAAACACAAACTGAACTGCAAATCCCCAAATGAAGAAAACAAATGACTCCAAGCCACAAGTGAGGTAAAGTTAGAGCTTTCATTTACTTAATTTAGCAAACTTCTTCAGACAAACAAGTTAAAAGAACAAATCACTTAAATAGGCAACCATCAATGACATCATCAAATATGAGTCTACAATCCAGATAAAAACTACATAGGGGGAAAAAAAAAATATATATATATATATATATATATATATATATATATATATATATATCATCATCATCATCTTATACATATATATTTTTTTTTTCCTATGTTGTTTTTTTTACAGATTTTTCATATCCGATGGTGCTTTGGCAATGTATTTTGTGTTTTTTGCATATTATGTTTTTATATATAAATGTATTTAACTTTTTATACAAATTTGGGTATTTAGATTTAAATGTGGGTGGATTGTAAACTCATATTTGATGATGTCATTGATGGTTGCCTATTTAAGTGATTTGTTCTTTTAACTTGTTTGTCTGAAGAAGTTTGCTAAATTAAGTAAACAAAAGCACTAACTTTACCTTACTTGTGGCTTGGAGTCATTTGTTTTCTTCATTTGGGGATTTGCAGTTGAGTTTGTGTTTGTTTTTGTGCTTTGTAGGTTTAATATGGAGAACGAACCTACTCTTGGGTTGTAAGTGCTATTTCCCAGCATGGGCCTTACTGCTTTTTCTGGCTCTGATGCTATTGGGAATGTGACTGCATTGATACAGATTTTAACTCAACGTGTTGATGGCTTATATAGCCAGATCAGTGGAAGTTCTTTGCAACCTTCAGAGGCTACGGTTTCCACCCACCCTTCAGGATTGCAGGATCAAAGGGTTCTTCCCATTGCCACAGCTTCTTCCACCAACCTGGGCAATCCTGGCCTAAGGGCATCATCAGATTTTCATCATCCTTTTAACGGTTCCTGTCAGCCAAGCAGTCCACATCAAGGGCCTGTGAGTATGCTTTCTATGGTACCTTGTTTGAATGATTGGTTCAAGGAACCGGTTTTACTTGGAACTACTGTTGTTTCTCCTGATATACCAATAGGCCCTTCTGAGGAGACTAGGAACATTATTGTGTAAAATTTGATGTTGTTTGACCACAAGTTGTTTAAATTCAAGAAACTCCAGTTGTAAGTTCAGTATTTGAGGGAATGTGTAAATAGGCAACAGGTCCCTAAGGGGTTAAGGCAGTGGCAGTACCCCTCTGTACTTGTTTCCAACTCAACTTTTCACATTGAATTATTGCACCTTTTTGACCGACAGGGTTGCAAATTTTTAGAACTGTTGATTAAGGACTATAATTCACAGACTGATGTTCTTAAAACTGAACTTATTCGTCTAGATGCTGATATCCAGGTGGACAATGATTTTGCACGCTATAAATATGAATTTACACATATTTTCTCTAGTATTGACAGTACTTTGCTCAAAATTAGAGAGACTAAATTAAGGAAGTTGAACAGGGACAAGCACGATTACGAACACGGGTTGGAGTACCCCCCACCCCCTATGAATGGATACAATAAACCTTTAGCCAGTAATGGGGACGGGATTGCTGGGACCAATTCTGCAGATGTTCTATCTCTAGGATCAGGACCATCTGGTCAATTGAATCATATGGATTCTGAGGGAGTAGGCTTTAGGAGAAGTGAGAGGATTTCTATCCAACAGAATTGTGTCACTTCTAACAGCACTGCTACTGATGCTGTTATTCATCCTTCTTCATCGCAGGATTTTTGGAGAGCTGGTGGCATGAACTCAGGGGGTCAGCAGGGCAACTCACAGCAAGGATGTTGGAAGAAGAGGAAGCAGCAAAACAGGTGGAGGAGGTAGTTGACACTCACCTTGGGTCCGTTGTTATTTGTCCAACATTAGCACGAGACTACAGTGCACATTTTATTCAATAGCACTAAAGACTTTAAAATACTTAATTAGTCATGCTTTACACCATCATCTATGTTGGTCAAGATTCTTGCTAAAGGGGGTACCTTCATGCCCACTGCATGGAGTGATTTGGCCAAAACCTTGGTGGATTTGAAATGTTTTACCAGGAAGCTGAATTTAAATGTTTTGTTTGGTAATTCTAGTAATTTAATCAATGATTTTAGAATTGCCAGCATTTTCAACCCCCCATTGCATACCTCTATTTTGTTGTTTGAGAAATTGTGTGAGAACGATATCAGGCATTTGCTTCATAATAGGTCCATTTATGATAATTACATCCACAATTTATCTCCAATTGAAAGGGACATGTTATTTAATTTGAAGTTTGCAGGTATCCGTATATTAAAACAGGATAAAAGTGGGGGGCTTATTTTCATGGACAATGAGATTATAGTAGGAGGATGTGTTCACTTTTGGCTGGTAGGGCCTATGAATGAGTTTCTAGAAATGACATTAATGGGGCTTATCAGTGTATAAGGGGTTTCATTAATGACCTCTTTATTGATGAGTCTGTGGACATTGATTTGTACCATTATTCGGATATTACTAACCCCGTGGTGCCCATTATTTTCTGGCTGCCAAAAATACATAAAGATCTAAATAACCCCCCATTATGCCTGATTGTGGATGGTAGACAATCAAGTACTTTTAGGTGTGCTAAATTTATTGACACCAAATTGAAGTATGTACTTTCAGCTGAGCCTCATATTTATAAATATTCTTGGGCCTTTTTGAAAGCCATCAATGATTTGCCTTACAGCAGTGTGTATAACTTCCTCACAATTGATGTTCGAGATTTATACACTGTAATCCCTCAAGACATCAGGCGTAATTGGGTCAGGGATTATTTGTTGGAAAAACAAGTGGATGGTCCCACTATCGAGTTGATTGATTATTTGTTGGACTTGGTGCTCAGTAACAACTATTTTATTTTTAATAAAGAATTTTATTTACAAAAAACTGGCATTGCCATGGGCTCTCCCTGTGGTGCCACCTTTGCTAATACTGTGATGGCATACTGTGAGAAAAATGTTCTATTCGGGGATGTAACCTTCCAACATAGGGTGGTCTGGTACACCTATTATTTGGATGATATTTTTATCATTTGGAAAGGTGACAAGCCCATGGCATCAGCATTTGTTGAGTATATCATGACATTTACCAATTTTCTGGAGTTCACTTGGGATTTCCAAAATGATAAAATAGCTTACTTGGATGCTGAACTTATTAATGATAGATCTAATGGGAGATTTCTAAGAGTTTTATGAAATCTACCTACTCCAATGCCTTCCTATACTACACCAGCTGCCATCCCTTTTATCAGAAAAGGGCGGTTGTCAAGGGTCAACTTGTTAGGACAGCCAGAATGGTGTCCCTTGATTCTGAGTTCCAGGTTGAGTGTAACCTTTTGAAGGATATGTTCATCAAGAGGGGTTACCCAAAGGGACTTGTTAACCAGTTGATTTGCAAGGTGTATACAAAAAGGAATGATGGGTTCTTTAGACCACTTCTATTTGGGGCCCAGAGTGGACATCAACGACATGTAGGTAAGACATTATGGGCCCAGGGTGGACATCAATGACATGTAGGTGAGACATTACAGGCCTAGGGTGGACATCAACGACATGTAGGTGAGACATTATGGGCCCAGGGTGGACATCAACGACATGTAGGTGAGACATTACCAAATTTTTCTGGTTGTATTGTCAGCCAACTAGGGGAGGATCCTTTGATTCCTCATGAGGGGCATACCATCCCAGTCACTTCAGCTACTTTAGCTGATGTTTCAGTGAATGTGAGGTCCCCACGATCACAGGTGGGTGTCGGTATTAACCTTGGGTTTATTACTACTTTTTCATTGGATGCACCCCTAATTAGATCCATTGGTGCTTCTTACATGAGGATATGACCATTAGAGATAGAGTGGGGGGTGAACCCAAGGTGTTTTTTAGGAATGGCTGGAATTTGAAAGCAATAGTGGAAGGCTGTATGTCCCTCCACCATTCCCCTCATCCTGGTTTGTTTAAATGTGGATGTTGCCATTTTTGTAAACATATTAAAACTGCTAATGCCTTCATGGTATGTAACCAACATTATTCTGTCAAAGAAAGGTTTAATTGTGATTCAAAGGGGTTGTTTACTTGGGTACTTGCCAAAATTGTCCAACATTTTATATCAGTAGGACAGAGAGACCCCTGAAAAATAGGATCTATTAACATGTGTATAGTATTGGGAAATTGAATTTAAATAATGCCCTGGCTAGGCATGTGAAAATTAACCCTACCCATGAATATTTGTTTATGGCTATAGATAAGGTTGGCTTGGATGATAGGGGGGACCATTATCGATGAGACTTGATGAGAAAGAATTAGCTGGCAGCTTAGACTTAACACACATGCCCCCCCCAGGACTCAATGATAGTCTATCCATTAAATGTATTCTCAAGCTGAAATCTTTGGCTAGGTAATATGGGGCCCCGGTTTAATTGTGTATATTAATTATATTGTATTGTACTGTGTGAATGTATGTATGTTTGTATGGATGGAGTGTGATACACACATATATATAATTTTGTGAACATATGTATAAATGTGTGATTATCAGTGGTGGCTGGTGACTTCAAATCAAAGGGGGGCTGCAGGAGACAGCTGAATGGGTGGGGTCAATGGGAATGGGTGTGGCCAACTAGAAAGGGGAGGGGCTACGCTCAAAACCACAAAAACTGTAACTTTAATTAAATACTCTGCCCTGAGTGCCAAACCATCATTATGAGAGTCCAATTAAGACAAAATGAAGTGTAGAAGAAAAAACAGATTTCAATATGTTGGCTGCATGACAGCTTACTTAATATCTAAATGGAAACAAAAAGGTTGTGAGGCATGAAAAAATAAATTACTTTTTAAATATATTACTGGAATGCTAGCCAAAATCAAGTATAAGAAAAACAAGCAGCACTCAACTCAAACCACTTCTCCTTGTACTCCAGTTCCAATTATAATTTATATTCAGCTTTATTAAAGTACCAAGTAACATGCTGAAAGTAGCTATCTCTGTGATACCCCCACTTGTAAAAATGTTTCTTATCCAAAAAAGACCTGCTGCCTGACAACAACTATCTACTTGTTTCATGGGGAAAACATGATCAAAGTAAAAAATGAAAAGCAAACAGGAAACAAGCTCAGCATACATTGCTTAAAGGATTACTGCACAGGATATGGACCACACATGAGAGATTGGCATTCTGTTTAGTTTGCAGGTAAAGTGAACACACCAAAAACGGACCAGCACGTAAAGAATTGCGAAAATCTTTATTCCATCATAGTTCCATCAAACCATATGAGTAATGGTAATAACCATTACTCAAACAAACCGGTTTCGGCTAATATAAGCCTTTATCAATGCACAAAAATGGAAGACCAACAAGAGCTCCACCATTTTGAATGTTATTTATAGTACACCTCTTAAAGGACCATGCCCCACAATTTAAATGTATTACAAATCTAAATAAATTGAACATATTGATCGAACCAACATCAGTGATAGAGAACCAAGAAAACTTATGTTTGAAAAGACATATTTATCAAAAATATCTGTATCCCAAAAAATTTACTAATAGGGATACATACAAATTATAAATAATTCCATATATATATGTCTTCTAATGTTTACATGTTAAACTGACTAATGATGATCACTTGATTTCACAAGCCTAAATATAGTATAGAGGCCACATCATGCATATAAATATACATTATATCTGTTATATGCAAAAAATTATAAGGCCTAAAAAAATTCACCGTTAGTGTAAATAACAAAACCATGTAAATACACTTGATAATATTATAAATTTTACATTCATGGTTCTCAATATAATTGTTCTGATGTATTTAGTCCAGGTCTAAAAAGACCCCCCAATTTAGTGATCCATTTGTTTTCCATATCATTAAGTTTTTGATGCCATCCTGCTTTGAAATTTCTGTGTGAAATAATTCTGTCTATTACCACGAATTTAAAAGTGGCAGAAGGATGTTCTAAGGTATGTTTACACAATGCATTTGTAATACGTCTGTTCCTGATTGCACTCATATGTTCACCTATTCTAAGTTTGACAGACCTAGACGTCTGTCCAATATAAAATGCAGAACAATTACATGTGGCCAAATATATTGCCCAATCCGAGCTACAATTTGCAAATATCCTGATATCAAAAACCTGAGAAGTATTTTTACTAGAAAATTCACTGGTTTTTAACATATATTTGCAAAAAGAACAATGTCCACATGGAAAGCAACCTTTCAGTTTATCACCAAATAAAGTAATTTGTTGTGAAATGTGTGGAGTGTATCTCTTATAATGAGTGAAATAAGAGTTCAGATTCCGACCCCTACGGTAGGAAAATGAACATTGATCAGGCAATATTCTATTCAAAAACTCATGTGACAATAATATGTCCCAATGTTGATTAACGATGTCAATGAAACGATTAGTATTTGCCCCATATGTAGTTACCAACCTCAAAACTGAATGATCCGGTGAAGCAGACTTTGCCATCTTATGGGATTTATATTGCAACAATTCCAAACGTGATAATTTATTAGTTATATTCCTAGATTTAGAAATATTATGTGCATTATAGCCCCGATTGACAAATCTGTTGGATAAATCAACACAAAAATGAGAACAATCTTCAGAGGAAGAGCATATCCTTTTCATCCTCATGAATTGAGATTTAGGAATATTGCGGATGATGTGGCATGGGTGACAGCTCTCAGCATGTAACAAGGTGTTGTACTGAGGAAATTTTCTATGGACTGATGTGGCTAAGGTATTGTCATCAAGTCTAGTAACCAAGACATCCAAAAACACTATACATGCATGTTCAATAGTAGCTGTAAATTTAATCCCAAAAGAGTTGTCATTAAGATAGATTACAAATTTAGATAGTTCTTCCTTATTACCACGCCACTCCATCCAACAATCGTCCAGATATCTCCTCCAAATATCAAGATGTGGTAAAAATGTATTTTGTTGACTGTCATATATATATGTAGCCTCATAATAACCCATGAAAAGATCTGCATATATGGGGGCAAACGAGGCCCCCATTGCTGTTCCGTTGATTTGCCAATAAGCTTTGCCATTATAATAAAAAATGTTCTTACATAGCACAAATTCAGTAAGTTTGGTCAAAAAATTATTAAACTCAGTTGAATATAACTTGGATTTATACAACCAATATGATACGGCTAAAATGCCTAAATCATGGGGGATACTAGTATATAATGAAGCCATGTCTAAAGTACACAATCACCATGAAGATTCCAGCTGTGAGTCTTTAACAATATTCAGGAATTCAGTGGTATCCTGAATCCGTGACCTAATGTGACTCAACAATGGTTTTAAATATTGTGTAAGGAAGGCTGATAAAGGTTCTGTTAGAGAGCCACGGCCTGACACAATCGCCCTACCAGGTGGATTACGTGCATCTTTATGTATTTTAGGTAGCAAATACAAATATTGTGGAATAGGTTCCTCCACCTTCATCTGTTTAGCTACCTGTTCACTAATAACCCCCTGGTTAACTGCTACATCCAAGAACCTATCAATTTCTTCCTTAAACTGTAAAGTAGGATCAATATTTAATTCCTTGTAAAAGCTGGAATCTGATAATTGACACAAAGCTTCATTTATATAGGCCTGATGGTCCATGACCACAATGGCACCCCCTTTATCGGCCATAGTAATAACTAACTCTTGATTGTTTTTGAGTTTCAACAAAGCCTGTCTTTCCACTGCAGTAAGATTATTGAATTGTGGTTGATAAACATTGGCAAAATGTAGCTCTTTCATTATACACTCCCTAAAGATCGAAACATGTTTATTCATCGGTGGAATAAATGAGGATTTTCCAAATCTAAAATCAGTTGATCTTTGAGAGGTATCACTGTCTGAAAAAAATATTTTGAGGTTTAATAATCTACAAAAATCATTGATGTCCTGTAATAAATGATGTTCCGAAACAATAGAACTTGGGACAAAATTCAATCCTTTATTAAGAAGTGCTATCTGTGTTGGTGAAAGAACAGTAGAAGAAATATTGTGAACATTATTTTCTATTTCACCATTTGTTGCAACAGATTTTGTAAAGTTGGTGTAGTTAAACCTAGATCTATGTTTTCTGCCCCCCCCCTCCTGCCCTTTGATCTAAAGGGGGCAATTGTCTTCTTTTGGCTGTTGGGGACACCTGGCGTGAAGATACTTCACCATCAGTAGCCGAAGAAGTTTCCTCTTCAGAAGTGACATCAGATGAAATATTTTGATGTCTAAGAATTGACCTAGGCCGTTTTTTGTTTACGTTATGAGTATTCTTGTGTTCACTAAATCTTACTGTTTTCTGACTAATGAAAGGTTTCCCTGTAATGAGCTCTTAAAATAATGTAATCCTGTCCTTTATTACAAATACTGTCATATGCATTTCAATACCCAAGGACTATATGTTATCTAGTTATGTAAGTATTCTCTGCATGGCAACAACAGAAAGGCTTTCAATGTTGGCAATTCTTTAACAGTATGCTTATTAAAACTTACTTGCATCTTACAATCTCAGACAAGCTTACCAGATGGTCATTAAAGCACTGCTACTTAAACACAGAGCAACAGGCACTTTCTGAATAATAATAAGCATAAATCAACAGTATAAAATATGACAGAAACCAGAACATTCTGCAAAATCAAGGACAGATGAAAACCCATTGTAGTACTTGTGTCTACCTTGGATGGGGGGATATTCTGCACATTTACACTGCATAACTGCTCCTTGCCTTGCTTGGACACATCCAGAGTCACTACATGGGGGAGTGGGGTGCAACAAGTATGTCACAATTTGAAATGTCTCTGGCTGACTACGATGGCCCTGACACATTTGTCATACCTCTCAACCTCAGAGCAAGAAATCTGGACAAAGCCATACACAGAAGTGGAGCAAAGGCCCAAAAATAAGGACAATTTTTAAATATTGCTCTTATAAACTTAGAAAGATAATAGAATAGTAGATCTTGCATTAGAATGAATTTTCTGAAGGGTATGAAATCAAACTCAAATGTCTGTCATTATTTTCTAACTTCAGTCTTTAATGATTTGCCACTAATTTGCCAAAAAAACACAATTTATGAAAAATGGACCAAAAATGTGATTCAAAAACATAAAATAGCCACACAATACAGCTGGGAACCTGTCAAAAAAGGGACACTTTTTAATATTAGTTCTGCTAACTTGAGCAGCTGACAAAATAAAATAATCTACATGCATTTCTGAAATAAAACTAATCTATAACTGATTATTAGTTATTTATTAATTGTAAACCCTCCATGTTTTCTTCCAAAATTGCCATTTTGCAGAGGGACTATTAGGGGAAGAGCAACATTTTGAGCCAAAATTGTGGACAGTTGAGAGGTTTGGATATGCCTAATTCTATAAAGCAATTTATTTGCATGTACCTCTCAACCTGTCAATGCAGGAAATCTGGACAAGGCCAAATATATGGGGGGAACATATAAACAGTACTAAAAATTGCTCTTGTATAAACTGAGAGAGTTGATCGAATAACAGGTCTTGCTTTAGCATGTATTTTTCTGAAGGTTATGAAGTCTGAAACTCAGTGTCTGTCATTATTTAGTGACTTCATTCCTAAAAGATTTGACAGAAAACCACAAATTTTATGAGGAACAAACGAAAAATAAGAAGCAAAAATCTGGACAGTTGAGAGGTATAGTTCTGCCGGGGCTGTCTTTGAGTTTGCTGCCCTTCCCCCCCCTCACAGAATCATGGTCGAATGGAGCTTCCCCCCCTGCAGCCATTCCAATGAACCATTACTTGGCTATTTCACCCCATTTACCATAAACACTAATGTGCATACTGCTTTACTTCTGCAATGATTTGGACTTCATTTAAAAGTTTTATTTTGCATTTTACAGCGCAAACACTAATAGATATCATATCTGCTAAACAAAGCGATGCAATCTCACAATGAGAACAGACTTAGCATTAAAAGGTCTCTGCCCTTGAAAACTCACAATCACTGAAACAGCATTGAAACCCACATTCAAAGAAAATACATTTTGCCAGTGGCCGATTAACTTTAGGTTTGGGCTGTTTTCAAATCACAGGCCCGTTTCACACGAAACATACACATGCTCTTTCATACACCTTCCTGATTGTATTAAATTATATTCCTTGAACAATACAGTGCAGTTTTAGAGGGTGTTTTAAATTTATTGTTCTGAAATTTTTCCAGTAAACAATGAAACAAAATGCATGCACCAGTAATGACAAAACTGCCCAATTCAGAACATTTCCATCATAAAAGTCTACTCAAACTTCTACAGTCCACCAGTATCAGTACATATGCACAATCTCTGAAGAAGTAAAAGTCATCTAAATAATTTGACATTAAAGAGATCTGTAACTAATGAAGAGGTTGCTGCTAGCAAACAACTTTGTATTTCATTGTTTCATCTACAAATAAAGTGCCTGTTACCCTTGAGGAATAAATTGCCTAGCTTATACTAAAAAATTGAAAAGCTAGCAATATTGCAATAGGGAATGGATGGCAAACTGATAACAGGTTCATAGTTACTAGGTATCTTTGCCAAAATGGAGTGCAGCATCCACCCCTTTTGCAACACAGTACAGTATCAGCAATGCATCTATCTACTGTGGGAGTAGAACCCACAGCCTTCTGCATCAAAAGCAAGTATACTACCTGTTGTGCTATTAACAATGCAAGCAGACTCAGCATAAGCAGCACTAAACTTTGGCTCCCCTGCAGCTCTCAGCTCCTTGTAAAATCTACTCACTCAGTTGTATCTCTGAACTTTGCAGCACAAAGAAATCTGGAAAAACCCAAAGTTTATTGTGGGCGTGGGGGGGGGGGGACAAAAGCCCAAAAACCTGGGACACATTTTAAACATTGCTTGTATAATGTTGGAAAGTTGCTAGACTAAAATGTTGTGTTACCACCATACATTTCACTGCCAAGCCTTAAACCCAGTACCCTGTGCAAAACAGTCAGAGTAACATACCACTATGCCAAATCAGCTGTTTTGTGAAAGAGGAAGACGGACACTTAAATGGCTACCATTTAGTGAATTCAGTTCTCACCATAGCACAGCTGTCAACCTCTTAGCACAAAACACCTGAACAAAGCCAATAATGGGTGAATACAGCCCCCAAACATTCAGTGAATTCAGTTCTCACCATAGCTCTCAACCTCTTAGCAAAAAACATCCGGACAAAGCCAATAATGGGGGGATATAGCCCCCAAACATATTTAGTGAATTCAGTTCTTACCATAGCTCTCAACCTTAGCGCAAAACCTGGACGAAGCCAATAATGGGGGAATACAGTCCCAAAAATAGGGACAAATTTCAAATATCCATCTTATACACTTAGAAAATTGCTAGAATAAAAGCTTTTGTGTTACCATGCACTTTCTGAAGAATATGAAGTCTGATATTCAGATGTGTGTCATTTTTAACATTTGTTAACCAGGAAAGTCTGACTTGGAACAAAAGCTAATTTTTAGCAGAGGCCCAGGGAGAAACACTCTAGACAGACACATGTCTTTGTAAGATGGGAGAACACTAAAGGAAACAAAAACAGGGAGGGCATACAGACTCCACACATAAGGTAAGGCACCCCACCCAAGAATCAAACCAGAGAACATGTAGCTGTCAGGCAACAATGCTACCACTTCACCTATGCACTACTGGCTTAGCAAGGAGACAAAAATACAGAAACCACAGATTTTCTGAGGAATAGAACAAGTATGAGGGAAAAATCTGCAACATTTTTCAAATGGTGGTGGGAAGGGAATTCAGGCTCTTGCCACCTGGGTACAGGGTTCAAGCCTTACTCTCTACCCACCACGATGTAGCACCTGGGGCATTTTACACACACACACACACACACACACACACACACACACACACACACACACACACACACACACACACATACCCTACCTGGGACAGGTCCGTTCGTTGGAGCACTACAAGCCCACGAGATGTCCTTCCCCGACGAGACTCCCAACCTGCCGATATTGCAGTCCAAGTCTGATCCCTTTGTAGTGACAGTCTATGCAGTTACAACTGCATAGACTTTTGGGATCTCTGAACTTGAATGCTTCTTAATCCAGACTGCTGCTGAGACAGTCTGCGCATGCTCCAGACTGTCTCAGCAGCAGTCTGGATATCGGAAATGCTGCTAGTGCACATGCACGAAGGTCCTCTACTTGTGATCTTTTTTTATTTTCTTTCTTTGTATTTTATTTTATTTTATTTTACTTTCTTTCTTTTTTTACAGCTGGGGGGCTGCAGTCCGGCAATCCAATAGCACGGGCCATCCCTGGTGATTATATATTTATTTTTATTTTTATATATATATATATATATATATATATATATATATATAAAATATATATATTTATTTACATTATTTAATATACATATATATATATATATATATATATATATATATATATATATATATATATATATATATATATATATATATATATATATATATTTTTTTTTTTTTTCCTATGTTGTTTTTTTTTTACAAATTTTTCATATCCGATGGTGCTTTGGCAATGTATGTTGTGTTTTTTTCCATATTATGTTTTTATATATAAACGTATTTAACTTGTTTATACAAATTTGGATATTTAGCTTTAAATGTGGGTAGATTGTAGACTCATATTTGATGATGTCATTGATGGTTGCCTATTTAAGTGATTTGTTCTTTTAACTTATTTGTCTGAAGAAGTCTGCTAAATTAAGTAAACGAAACCGCTAACTTTACCTCACTTGTGGCTTGGAGTAATTTGTTTTCTTCATTTGGGGATTTGCAATAATTATGGTTATCAGTTTATCAAAATTAATGGAAGGCTTCATTCTGGTCCTTCTGCCACATAACTTACTTCAGCAAGGTATAAAAGATCACAATCAGCATGGGTTAGCATAGACACGTGCACTGTAAAAAATAAATCTCTCCCTTGATGTCATTTATTTGGACATATCCAAAGCATTTTGACAATGGAACCCAGCCACTGGGGATGCACAAGCCAGTGCATTTCTTTGTGCCGGTCCCAAGCCCGGATAAATGGGGAGGGTTGCGTCAGGAAGGTCATCCGGCGTAAAACTTTGCCAAATCTTTTCATGCAGTCACCAGTTAATATTTCCATACCGAATCGGTCGACGCCCGGGTTAACAACGACCGCCACCAGTACTGTTAGCCAACAGGGTGCTGGTGGAAATTGGGCTACTGTTGGCCGAAGGAGGAGAACTGATGGAAGGCATGGCCGAAGGCAGGAAGAGAGGAGAAAGGCTAGGACTGTGGTAGTGAGGGTCAGAACTTTGAATGTTAGCAGTATGACTGGCATAGGGAGAGAGATAGCTGATATGATGGACAGAAGGAAGGTTGGTATATTGTGTGTGCAAGAGACCAGATGGAAGGGGAGTAAGGCTAGGTGCATCAGAGTTGGGTTCAATTTGTTTTATCATGGTGTGGATGGGAGGAGAAATGGCGTAGGAGTTATTCTGAAGGAACAGTATGCGAAGAGTGTTTTGGAGGTGAAAAGGGTGTCGGATAGTGTGATGTTTATGAAGCTGGAAATTGATGGTGTAATGATTAATGTTGTTAGTGCATATGCTCCACAAGTTGGGTGTGCAATGGATGAGAAAGAACAATTTTGGAGTGAATTGGATGAAGTGGTGATGACTGTACCCAAGGGTGAGAGAGTGGTGATTGGAGCAGATTTAAATGGGCATGTTGGTGAAGGGAACAGTGGGGATGAGGAAGTGATGGGTAGGTATGGTGTTAAACAAAGGAATGCAGAAGGTAAGATGGTAGTGGATTTTGCGAAAAGGATGGATATGGCTGTGGTGAATACATATTTTAACAAGAGGGAGGAGCATAGGGTGACATACAACAGTGGAGGAAGATGCACACAGGTGGATTATATCTTATGTAGGAGGGCCAGTTTGAAGGAGATTGGAGACTGTAAAGTGGTGGCCGGAGAAAGTGTAGTTAGGCAGCATAGGATGGTGGTTTGTAGGATGATGTTGGTGATCAAGAAGAGGAGGAGGAGGAGTGTGAGGGCAGCACCAAGGATCAAATGGTGGAAATTGAAAAAGGGTAATTGTGAGGTGGAGTTCAGGGATGAGTTAAGACAGGCACTAGGTGGCAGTGAAGAGTTACCAAATAGCTGGGTAACTACAGCAGAGCTAGTAAGGGAGACTGCTAGAAAGGTGCTTGGTATCACATCGGGACAGAGGAAGGACGACAAGGAGACATGGTGGTGGAATGAGGAAGTACAGAAGAGTATACAGGCAAAAAGGTTGGCAAAGAAGAAGTGGGATTGTCAGAGAGATGAAGAAAGTAGACAGGCGTATAAGGAGATGAGGTACATGGCAAAGAGAGAGGTGGTGAAGGCTAAGGATAAGGCATATGAAGAGTTGTATGAAAAGTTGGACACTAAGGAGGGAGAAATGGACCTGTACCGACTGGCTAGACAGAGGGACCGAGCTAGGAAAGATGTGCAGCAGGTAAAGGTGATAAAAGATAATGAGGGAAACATGCTCACAAGCGAGGAGAGTGTGTTGAGGAGATGGAAAGAGTACTTTGAGGGGTTGATGAATGAAGAGAATGAGAGAAGGATGGATGATGTAGGGATAGTGAATCATGAAGTACAATGGATTAGCAAGGAGGACGTAAGGATAGCTATGAAGAGAATGAAGAATGGAAAGGCTGTTGGCCCAGATGACATACCTGTGGAAGCATGGAGGTGTTTAGGTGAAATGGCAGTGGAGTTTTTAACCAGTGTTTTGGTACCGATTTTTAAGAATAAGGGTGATGTGCAGAGCTGTAGTAACTACAGAGGGATTAAATTGATCAGTCACAGCATGAAGTTATGGGAAAGAGTAGTCGAAGCTAGGTTAAGAAGGGATGTGATGATTAGTGAACAGCAGTATGGTTTCATGCCGGGAAAGAGCACTACAGATGCGATGTTTGCTCTGAGAGTGTTGATGGAGAAGTACAGAGAATGTCAGAAGGAGTTGCATTGTGTTTTTGTAGACTTGGAGAAAGCATATGACAGGGTGCCTAGAGAGGAGTTGTGGCATTGTATGAGGAAGTCAGGAGTGTCAGAGAAGTATGTAAGAGTGGTACAGGATATGTACGAGGGTAGTGTGACAGCAGTGATGTCTGCGGTGGGAGTGATGGATGCGTTTAAGGTGGAGGTGGGGTTACATCAAGGATCAGCTATGAGCCCTTTCTTATTTGCAATGGTGATGGACAGATTGACAGACGAGATCAGACAGGAGTCCCCATGGACTATGATGTTTGCAGATGACATTGTGATCTGTAGTGAGAGTAGGGAACAGGTGGAGGAGACCCTGGAGAGATGGAGATATGCTCTAGAGAGAAGAGGAATGAAGGTCAGCAGGACTAAGACAGAATATATGTGTGTGAATGAGAGGGAGGATAGAGGAATGGTGAGGATGCAAGGAGTAGAGGTGGCGAAGGTGGATGAGTTCAAATACTTGGGGTCAGTAGTTCAGAGTAATGGTGAGTGTGGAAGAGAGGTGAAGAAGAGAGTACAGGCAGGATGGAGTGGGTGAAGAAGAGTGTCAGGAGTGATTTGTGACAGACGAGAACCTGTAAGAGTGAAAGGGAAGGTCTACAAGAGGGTAGTGAGACCAGCTATGTTATATGGGTTGGAGACAGTGGCATTGACAAAAAGGCAGGAGTTTGAGCTGGATGTGGCAGAGTTAAAGATGTTAAGATTTGCACTGGGTGTGACGAGGGAGGATAGGATTAGGAATAAATATATTAGAGGGTCAGCCCAGGTTGGAAGGTTTGGAGACAAAGCCAGAGAGGCAAGATTACGTTGGTTTGGACATGTGCTGAGAAGGGATGCGGAGTATATTGGGAAAAAGATGCTAAGGATGAAGCTACCAGGTAACAGGAAAAGAGGAAGGCCTAAGATAAGGTTTATGGATGTGGTGAGAGAGGACATGAAGGTGGCTGGTGTGACAGAGCAAGATGCAGAGGACAGGAAGAAATGGAAACAGGTGATCTGCTGTGGCGACCCCTAACGGGAACAGCCAAAAGAAGATGATGATGAGATCATATCATACTGATTGATGAGACAACGATTAAGCAAGTAAATCATTGCACCATGAAGTGGGTAAAAGCTTATAGGAAAGAATGGCCATTTTATTTAAATATAATGTGGCACTGAATTCCCTTAACACAGATAAACATAGCATACCTCAAGTTTCCATGCTGGGACCCACTTTGCTTAATATCTACAATGCTTGGATGAGTACGCATGTAAATAATTTTTAACTGTTAGTTTTATAAGTGATGGGCAGCACAGTGGCACAGTGGATAACACTGTTGCTTCACTGCTAGAGGTTCCCTGGTTCGATTCTTGGCTGTAGTGCCTTCTGTATGGAGTCTGCATGTCCTCTCTGTGTTCACATAAGTTTTTCCTGGGTTGTCCAGTTTCCTTCCACATTCCAAATACATGCATTAGGTGGACTGGATATTCTAAACTAGCTATGGGAGGGAGTGTGCATTCAACTGTGTTGTGCAGAACAATTACAGCAGCAGAACTGGCCACTTGGTAGTGTGAACCTTTTTTATTCTCTAGATAATTGTCACCGTTAAAGCGACATGCCAACCCCATGTGTTGTTGTTGTGTCTTTCAACTTTTCCTGGTTAGGGGTCGCCACAGCGGAACTCCGGTCTGCTAATGATTGGCAGTAGATTTTTACGTGCTGAGTTGCTGGCCCTAATATACAACCTTCAATGAAGGTACACAGAAGATGCTCTAGCTGAGAATCGAACAGGACAACGTCTTACTGTGAGGCGACAATGCTACCGCAGCACCACCACCGCAGTATTTGGGGTTGTGGATGGATGGATGGATGGATGGATGGATGGGTGGATGGAATTTTCTAAGAAATCTGAGATACGCTGCATACATAGAAAAGGATACCATTCGCGGTGGTGCAGCTGTAGCATTGTTGCCTCACAGCAAGAGGTTCTCCCGTTCAATTCTCAGCTGGAGTGCAAGGAGTGCCTTCTGTGTGGAGTCTGCATGTCCTCCCTGCGGTTGGGTGGGAGTTCGAAAGACATGCATAAATGGCCGTGCCTTCGTTGACGGTTGGACGTCGAGCTGGCATCTCAGCGTTCGTGAAAATCTACTGCCAATTATTAGCGGACCGGAGTTCCGCTGTGGTGACCCCTAACTGGGAAAAGCCGAAAGACAAACAACAACAACAACAACAACTTAGAAATGGATATGCATCATTTATATAAATCGGCAGTGGCAATACTATATCATCCATATAGTTAGGAAGTAGCCAATATGTTATTTAAGAGAGAGAGACAGGGGAATCAAACTGTACACTGAAATATTTTCCTACAGACTTGCACAAGTCTTTATAAATAGCACTCATGTTTATCCTGATTTAGGAATACTGTTAGGTACAAAATTAAAGTCTGAAAATACACAAAAGATCAACATCAATTATTCAGTTATTTTAATAAATAAAAATTGTTATGGTTCCATAAAATATCACCAGGCAGGCAAAGATCCATGAATTCAGTTTTGTTACTTGAAAAATGTATGCAGTTCTATGTAGGAAGAAAGCAGAAAGACAAAAAAGATAGGTAAACCAATTGCCAAGAACCATGAGCAAGTTGCAACATGAAGCCTATTTTAGAAGCTGTGTTAAAAAAAGTAAATTAAGAGACATAATACTTTGACATCAGACTTTCTGAAGCTGGCCAGAACTACTGTAGCTTCAAACACACTCTTGGACACATACTGAATAACTGTCTATATATATATATATATATATATATATATATATATATATATATATATATATATATATATATATATACATACACATATACACACACACTCATATAGATATATATGTGTGATGTGTGTGTGTAGTTATCGTGCCAACTGTTGAGGGTAACATACAGGAGTAGTCATGACAGCAGACTTGGTGCAATAAACAGAGGTGGATTGAAAAGAAAATATAACTGTCAACAGATCCATACTTGAGCAATGTTTGTTGCAAACAGTAATGTACAGTACCGCACTTTTTATATAAGTATCTGCTAAACACGGAGCAACTTCTACCTCACAAATGAAAAAAAAAACATAGGTCCTAATCTCTATATACTCCACGTGTCGTATTCTGAGACAGACAAATCTCAGAAACTATCATAACACATTTTAAAAACTTAACTGAAGACATTGTGGCAGTTTAGTTACAGTTCTGAGACTATGGTATGATGGCTTGTGAGAATTATATTATAAAGGGATAACTTTTTGCTTCTGCATTTATGCTGTCAGATCTTCTTTTTAATTAGCCTTTACTAATAATCACTGGCTCAGTGTTTAGTCATGTTTGACCAAATAGGCTAGAATATTTGCTAATGCAATTTTCTAAAGACAGATTAGACTAACATGGTAGTGCCTTTAGGACTATAAACATCAGTACAATACAATATGGTCCAGCATTATAGATAATTTAAATTGTAGTAAGTTGTAAATGCAGAAATAATAAATACATAAGTCAAACTGAAAAAATGACTATAAAATGTAACATTCACATTAAAACTGTATAAATATATAAAATAAATATAACTAATGAGTCTAAAGTATATCTAAATACAGAACTATGCATATCAAGTCGAGAATGAGAAAAAGAGGAACTGGGCAAAGAGGCAGGTTTTTGAAGGCAAGTGCAAAGCTACCTAAATAAGAATGGTTTGGGCATTACTGAGAGAAGGGCAGAAGAAGGGGAATGGGCCATTCAAGGTGCAGAAAGAGAGGGAAAGCAGGCTTTTGTGGGTACCAGAGGTAGAACTAATTAACAATAATAACTTGACTAAGGTGGACTTTTTGTTGCTTTGGAAAAAATAGTCCAAGACAGGGAAACAAGAACATGTCTGGAAAGAGACATAACAAAGTGTCAGGTGGTGTGGTTGTATAAAAATACCTGTAGGTAAGGAAAATAACAATGTGACTGAAATGGTACAAGCCTGCAAAGAACCAGGAATAGCAAGAAGAGGCAGTCAGGATTTGCCCACCACCTTACAACATTATATATATATATATATATATATATATATATATATATATATATATATATATATATATGTTCACTTTGGAATCTCGAAATACTGAAATGATGGATTTCAGTATCTTAAGACCAAAGTGTCAAAACTGCAGTTGTGCGAAAGTGCAGAATATTGAACCCAGAAATGTCGAACCCACAGTAGTGATGGTGTGTCAGGTAAGTGTAATGTTTTTTTAAGGGTTTTGGGGAGGGTTTGTGTGAATGTGAGTGTGTTGGGGAGATTTAGGTGTGGGTTAGGGTAGGTAGGTAAGAGTGTGAGTGTGTAAGTGTTGAGAGTGGTGATGTTTGTATATATGTGATGTGTGTTTGTGCAAGGGGGGTCTAGAATGTGTGGTGGTGGGTTTTCTGTCTTTTGGTTTTTAGTGCTACCTCAGAGTTAGTATATATAAGTAGGGGGGGGTGGGCGAAGTTAGTATATATAGGAAGGGTGTGTGTGTGTGTGTGTGTGTTTGTTTGTTTTCTTGAGTTCGTGTGTGTTGTTTAGGTTTGTTGTAGTGTGGGTAGGTAGGTTTATTTATGTTTGTTTGTGTGGTATAGTGTTTTTTTGACAGTCGTGGTTTTGAATTTTGCACTTTTGGGGTTTCGGGTTTCTGAGTTTTCGGCTTTATAGTCTCGAGATACTGCAATTCAATATTTCAGTATTATAAAGTGAATATATATATATATATATATATATATATATATATATATATATATATATACATTATATATAAAATGTATATATATATATAAAATGTATATATATATATATATATATATATATATATATATATATTATTTTAGATATTATTTTAATTTGGTAAGCTCACTGAATACAAGTCCCTTTTCAGGGAGGACCTAGGAGCACTGTCTGCTTAAGTGACTTGATCAGAGTCACACAACAGGCAAACGGCGATGGAAGGAATCAAACCCTTTACCCGTGCCTATAGAAGACACTCATTAAAAGCACAGAACCTTAATGCTCAGCACTAAGTGCCAGACGTACCAGGAAAGAAAAGAAATTGACTGCGATCTGCAGAATCAAGACATTATTGGATAGTTCCAGACATAGCTGTTTATAGTTACTGTAAAGGTAAGATGGCATCAAACATAATCCTTGAGTCTTGAGTTAGGGACTAGGTCTGCTGAAGACATGTCAATAGAGGCGTTACAGTGAAACCCACAGAACTAATATAACCACGTCTAAGTTCACCTAGTCTCACGGTTAAAATATAATACTTTCATTGGTGGCTGGGTTATCAGTCCAGTAGAACAGACATCAAGTTTATATTTAATTTGATGAATCAATACTGATAAAGGAATGTGGCAGATTATCCTTTACACCAACGATTGTGGCTTGGATTTTATTCATATTGAGTAGAAGCATTTTCTCTTGACTAATGGTCTTGAAGCTTAATAAAGTAATCATAGAGTACAAAATGGAATACATTAGGAGATTTCTCTAAGCAGTGTTCAATAAAATTATCCACATCTAAAATCTTAAGGAGTGTGCCACATAATAAAAGTGATGAAGAGGGGAGCATGAGGCCTAGCTGGATTTGTTACTGTAGCAGAAAGTACATCTGGAGACAAAGACACAGTGCTAGGCATGATAAACTGAACCTTGTCCCACTGATAGTAACTAATCAGCACAAGACATTTTTAAATGTACCAATTGAAGGCATTGTAGTAAGAAGGGAATTTATGCTTTAATAAGTTTGAAGATTGCAGTCCCCACACCATTTTCAAGATCCAGGCAACTACATTTTGCTCTATCTGTTCTAAAGTCATGCTGACAGATGTAGAACAGACTGCTGCTTCTGGCAGTTTGAAATATGATCTGATAGTTATTTTCAAATCATTTGCTAAGTAACATAGCCATGGGCCATAAATATGAAAAAAGTCTGGAGTTTCCATTTTAAAGACAAAAAAATGCAAGCTATACATGTCAGTTTTCTTTTCTGCTACACAGATGCATATTAAATAAATGAGGCACATGTCAAACAGGCAAGGAGTGGCCAAACTTTAGTAAGCTAGCTTTAATATAAGTTATACCAATACTGTCTGTACAAGAATGTCCGAAAGGACTTTTATCCTATTTAAGTATGAGACATTACTAAAATTGAAATTACATTGAAAAACTGAACTTATATTGATCAACTTCAAACCCTTTCTAATGTAAAAGTGTATACAGTATGTTGAGAAGATATCTGTGACATTTTATTAAAGTTCAGCAAAAGTATTTATTTTGGTCACATGGGAGCATGTAGTTCATTCTGTGAGCCATGCAACACTTTGGAGTAGGAACAGAAATTCCACAATTTTACAGAAACATTTATCAGGGAAAAAAAGCTTGCCTTTCTTGATAATGAATTTAGAAGCATTGTAACAAGATATATAACGCCATTTAGATTAAAAACAGAAAAAAAATGTTTAAAATATGTTTAAACAAAAATATCCTGAAAACCTATTATTGGATGATGCTGAATTAGCGTGGAACTGGAAAAAGAGAAACATACTGTTATGTATTTTAAGTCAAGTATTGTCCCTTTCTCAGACTTCCAGCAATTTTGGAATGGGAATAATAAATTGGCAGAGGGGATTGAGGGAAGAACAACTCCCCCACATAAGGGGTTCCAGGTAGTTTTACCTCCTGTAAAACACTTCGATTTTGGTTTCCACTTCTTGTTGGTGCTACTCAGGGAAAGGGGTTGTTGACTTCTTCTTCCCAAGTAGGTGTATGATGTCATTTACTCTCCACTTTTCTGCAGCTACACCTCATCATCATCCTGTGAAGTTAGAAATTTACATTCATGATTATATTAATCATGTCTCCTTGTATACTGAGCTAACCATAAAGTGGAGAGTTAAACTGCTATAAGCTAGTATCGCTTAAGCTTTCAACTTTTTTTCTGACATACTGCACCATATTCTATCAAATCTAATTTTTAAAATATTACTTTATTTGTTGATAAGGTAAACACATTGAACACAAGTGTTCCTTTTCAAAAGTGAGCTACGAATATTGTCTAGGTTAATCAGTTGCACAATAGGTGAATAGAGGTGAAATGAATCAAACTGTGTTCCCTGGAGTACAGAAAGCATCTCACTATTAGCTGAGAGCCTAAATATTATATGAATGTGAGCTGTATGGCACAGAAGGATGAAACCTCAACTAAAATACTTATAATAGAGGCTCGGTTACAGTAGAGTGCTGAAGGAGCCAGCTGAAGAGAAAGGGAGTGAGTGACCACTACCTGCTCACTCAGCATTGAAAGAAGGAGGAAGGTTTGTCCCACTGTGAAACTGACACCCTGAGGAGGATGGTAGTCTGCAAAAATGTAGCAAAGATGACAGGATGTGAAAGCAGCATGCTCTATAACCAGAATTCATAAGGCAATAAAGTGCATATGTGCAAAGGTCCCAGAACCGTGAGTATTTCATCTATTAAGGAATGTAACCATTCAGGAGAAATAATAATGGCTACCTGAATGCTTCATCCTCTTCAAGAGTTAAGTCATGTGAAATCTGCTGGTCAGCAAGCAATAGTAAGAAAAATAATACAAAATAAGACAGTTTTATTCATGCAGGCTATAAAAGGTATTTGAATCGTATTCATAATCTTATTGTAAACAGTTCACATGCCAAAGAAATGTACTGCTCTAGAATGTTGATTATAACATTTTGTGGCCCTTATAAAAGCAGTTGATGTGTCATCTTTATAAGCAGGAATGAAAACTGCTGAAGGAAGAAGAAACCAGCTTTGAGTGAAACTGATGAAGCAGCCTGGTTCAATAAGCCACACCTTCCTTCTTCCTTCCTTTCTTTCATTTTTCCTATCACATTCTGTTTCTCACAAAAATGCATTCCATGTACAATGCTGCCATGTGTTCTTCAGAGAACAATATCTGGCTACCAGGTACTCCCTACTATGATGCTGTCTGGTCACTTAAGTGACGTCTTGATGTAACAGAGCTACATGAGAAGATTCCAAAGGGCTAAGTATGGAGTTAACATATGATTGCAAAATTGTTATCCCATATATAATCTAGTTGCTATATTCTTGATAAATACTTGTCTCTATTGCACATGCAAATTTCTGTGTAATTTCTCCTCACATATTAAATGGTATTGTATGTTTCTGACTTAAACTTATCTGATCAAAAACCTTGACTAAATAGTTTGCAGTATTAAAAAAAAAAAAAAAAAGAAAAATGCGCCAGTTGCAATATCTCATAGTATATATTCACTGTCATGAAGAACTGCAATTCTAATTAGTGTATAATAAGGCTAGAAGATAGCTGGAAGGGAAATAAATGGTTCTGCCTATATTACACAACATCATGTTTAGTCTTTCAGATAAATTAATTTCATGTACGATGAACAGCAATGCCCTTGGCAACTGTCTGAAAGTATGAGTAATTCATACTTCTGTCTGGAAGATCAGACAACATTAAGGAGAACTCCCATTGCTTGCTAAACATATGTCTAAGATATAGCCATGTTAAGCCTTTAGTTATTATTAGAATGCCTGTTAATAAATGTAGAACATATAAGTGAATCTCTTTGGAAAGGGTGGAGAATATAAACCACAAAGAATAGTGAACATTTTAGAGTAAAAATAATTAGACAACACATTTTACTTCATGAATATAAAGTTTTAAAAAATTTGCATCTTTCTGTTTTTATGGGTTGCTTAGTGGTCATCTTCTGAATTTAAATTAAGGACTATTGCTTTTTTTCTAGTTCAGCAGGTCTAAGTGTAGCATATTTTTCAATAATCCATGATTGGAATATGTAGGATTTACCCATGATTACCATAGTTTGATCAGGAGGGCAAAGCCTAAGTGATTAAACAAAGCCAACTGTGGGTAAATCCTGTTTTAACCAGACACAGGAGTGAATTATTGATAATACAATGTTATTACTGAAGAAAAAAGTCTTACCTTTTGTAAATAATGTCATTACATTAAAGGACGTTTGTGTTCTTGCAATAGCTTCTAATAGTCTGGGTCATGCTCTGTCTGTTGGTGCAAATGGCTGCAAAGTGCATTGCTCTCTATTTAAGGACTGCTGTCAACAGTGCAGAGAGCAAATGGTCTGCCTGTGGAGTGCATCTTTAAGGAGTGTACATTTCCACAACATGTCCAGATATTTGGGTCAAATTTTTGTTCTGTTTTTCATAAAATATATGGCTTTCTGGCAAATCATTGAGGACTGTAGTTGTAAATGGTTTAACTCTCCATTTCAGGAGGTGTTGCAAGATATGTCATGGAGTTTTTTTATCTCTTAACTATATCGTATTTTTCTGCTCTAAGAAGCAGTTTACTCTGTAGTGCATTCTCATCACAGATTAAATTGTCTGCTTAACAACTCAATAAAATTAACTTTAAGGGACTCGGTGTGCTTGCCGAATGTAACTTCCCTGATTTTACTCATTTACGTAGCCTGCAATGCTCCCAAAGTGTGTCTTTGTGCTGTGGGTGGGGAGGCAACTATTTTAAATGCAGGATGTTCCTGCTTTTTCTTTGTATTTTTTTTAGTTTTGAGAAATGTTATAGTGGAGGATATCCAAATAGATGGTCAGATCACTCCAAAACATTTTAGCTGCCAGACTTCTTTTTATTCAGATATGTTTGCTTTACAATGGACTGCCCAATCAGCATGCATGGTTCTAAATGGAAATGACCTGTTATTGTATAATTTAGGTTATACCAAATCTTAGTCTCAAGCAGCTGATACACACTCAGTTTACAGCTCTGCAATAACATATGGGGTTGAGTGGAATTTGTTGAGTCAATTTATTTTCAACAGTATAAAATATAATTAGCAAAAAATCTTGCAGAACTCACAAAATGCACTTAGTGAAAGCATCACTCTATGTATCTGATCTAAGAGGCAAATGAGCCACTCATTTCACTGATGCTAACTTAAAAATGGCAAGCCACTGTAATCGAATAAAATGCTGCAAAAATACCATCTAGTAAAAAAAGATCTCCAAAACATGGAACTGTGAAGCAAGTACTTATAAATCTATTTAAATGCACTTAAAACCATATATTGGGACGGATTCACCTTTTTCCAAAAATATCTCCCTTAAAGTTTTTATGCTAAATTAAGTTTCTAAATGAAAAATGTTCAGTTTTTGTTATTATTCTATACCTCTGAAATCTGTCACAGATGAAGTATTTGTGTTTACCTCTATATTTTTTGCTCAAGAATCAGAGACGAAGCAAAAATTATTCCGGGGACAAAGGCCTAAAATAAAAACAGGGACAGTGTTTTAAACAATATGGCAATTCATTCAAAACGTTAACAGAACAACAGGTTTTGTGTCAACATGCATTTTATGAACAATAAGAAATATGAGTGAAAATAATCCTATATGATTTACAAGAAAATCAAAAATGATGTGGTGGATAGAGCAAAATTATGAACTGATGGACAGTTCAGATGTATGCTTTGCAGTCTTTAAGAGGTTGAACTATACATGCTGATTCTTTTTTTAATGCCGCTTTTGAGAATTTTGGAAAGTGCCATTAGTAGACAGCAACTTATAACATAATTTAATTTTAATCCTGCCCCACCTGCCCAAAAAAGAGACACACCTACGATATTGGTATATTTTCCAGTGTCCCAGTTGACTCTGTAGAATAGAGGGATGAAGCTCTAACAATGATCTAGATGGTCTGAATTTGACTAGTGCACCTGGACCAGGATGAGCCAAACAGAAGAGGCAGAAATGATGATTTTGTACTTGTTAACCTTCCACTGGACACAAGGCCAACGGTTGCTTGCCCATGAGCACTGACATGATTTGAGCCCCAGTGGAAGCCAGGTGCAACTGGAAGATGCTCACTTTCAAGGAGTGTCACTAGATATATGAATAAACATAGAGTAGCACTTTATCAAAACATTAACCATTTGAAATAAACTATTAGCTACCACATTCAAAAAATATAACTGCAAGCAAAAACATTCAAAAAGACCAGTTTTGATGCTGTCTAATGTAAATATCCAACTATTACACATATACTTAAGCACTGACAAAAATGCAGTCTACATTATCCTTAAATCTATATACATACATAAACATCAAAGAAAACACATAATAAAAGTACACTGAGCCATAGAAATTCCATTTAAATATATTTGCTTTGTAAAAAAGAGAAAGAAAGAAAAGATAAGGAAAATAAAACTTTAAATACCCTCACTCCTGTAAATACACATACGAAAAGTACACTTAATCACTATATAACATACAAAAACGCACCCTGGTCGTACAATAGTGATGAAAGTGAAAAGCTTCAGATAAAAAAGCAACTATAGATAATGGTAGTAGTCAACTAAAAAGAAAGTCACTCATCAGATTGATGCAAAATGAATTCAATAAATATAAGTGACAAAATATGCTTTGACAAGCAGCTGTACTTTTCTATCATCACATAGGTGGAAACTCGCTCTTGCTAACCTCTGTACCCTCTCCCTTAAAGGAATGTTCTGGCATATGTAGGTGAATGGCTGGGGAGAAACAAAAATCCTTTATGCAGTCATCATCAAGATGGCCCAACTCTCCCATTTCTGCCCAAGCACAATGGTGACTTAAACCTCCACAGAGACTGCAGCCTTGCTCCAAAGAGAAAAGTGTCCTGATTTAGGGGTTCACAGGTCCAGCAATGTCCGAAGAGCAGCAAAAGATGGAACAACGGTTTTGAGATTGTACCTGAAGTGACTGGTAGCTGGAATGAGAAAAGTGAATAAAAAAAGGACAGTGTTGCATGTTAAATAGATGATAGGCATGCAGTATACTAAGAAATATTGCAAAGGGGGTTATTATTATTTTCCTGATTGCACTATGTGGTAACTATCATTTCTGCAAACCACAGAAACAAAAACCACCTTAAGCGAACAATGCAAATGTCAAATTCTGATTTGGTGAATGTTTGAATTCAGCACAATTCGAACATGCACCACACTTCCACAAATGGAGACAGTCTCCGACACACAGTAGACAATGTGTTTGCACCCCCCACCCCCTGCTATGTAGATCTACAAACTCCAAGATCACACTATAGTGAGGGAAAGGATACATTTCCCAATCCCCCACTATAGTGCAATCTGCATGAAAATGTAGAAAGTCACAACAGCAAATGCTGTATTGCATTTGCTGTTGTACATTTCTACATTTTAGTGTCCGTTCTTTCGATACTGCGGTGATGGTGCTGCAGTAGCGTTGTCGCCTCACAGTAAGACGTTGTCCTGTTCAATTCTCAGCTAGAGCATCTTCTGTGTGGAGACGTGTGAATGGGCGTACCTTAGTTGAAGGTTGTGCGTCAGGGCCAGCAACTCAGCACATAAAAATCTACTGCCAATCATTAGCGGACCGGAGTTCCGCTGTGTCGACCCCTAACCGGGAAAAGCTGAAAGACTCAACAGTGTCCGTTCTTTCGATTCTACCAAATGGGTCGATTCACAGTAATGTGAATCACACATAGTCCAATCACCCATTTGATAGTAAACCTTTCAAAGGTTATAATTAGAGTCTGTAGGGAATGGTCTAATTTCTATCATCCACAGTATGGCTAGCATATAGTGCTATCACTTTTTACTGTATAGAGAATTAAAGATATAAGCTGTTAACAAGCTGTTTCCTGTAGTACTAAGTTTGATTGCCTCAGCCACCATTTGCCTACTATGTGACTGTGATCAAATCAGCTAACCATGCAGTACTTCAAGGCAGAGCCTGAGAAAGTTACCAAAACACTTAACTCCAGCTCATACATTAGCTTCAAGTCTCTTTTCTCAGGAGCCACTGATATCTTCTCTGGAAAGTAGTGACATTTGCTGAAAAGTCCCTCATTAAGGAAGTGTCTCAAATTGCTGAATACAACAAAAGACTATCATGTTCATCAACAAAAGCTTTGTATTATACATTGTATTATTGACAATAATTCATCGCATATTACTTTGGAAAGTTTTTCATTACAGGTTGAGTAATTAACTGTTTTTAATATGATTAAATAAGGGCAGGGATACTTTAAGAAAAAGTGAATTTTTGATTGGTTAACATATTAACAATTGTGTATTCAAGCCTGGATGAATTTTGTGCGACTCTGATGATGTCTGTGATTTACTATGGCAAAAGTGATAAGTTGTGCGCATTTTATATTAAAGTTGGAAACTCCGCGATAGCCACTGGTTGTGGTTTTTTATTATTTTGTTTTTTATATTATTTATAATATCTTTGTAATATGGAATGGTCCAAAATTTGTATTTTTTTGGATATTACTTTAGCGGCAGACATTATCAATGAAGTTTTGATAGTATTTATAGAAAGTCTCAATTAGTGCATATGTTTTTATATAACTCTAGTGAACATGCTTTATGAAAAAGAGTGTTAACACAGGACAGGCTGCAATAATACAGAGGCCAACCAGTATTGATACTGTTTTAACACAAAAATTATCAAACTGGGGAGGCTTTTTGCTAATAGATGTTATAAAGAGAGTTTTATGTCATGAAATTATTGAAGAGATAAAGCTAACTATGGATGATAGATGCTTTCCAATATTAAAAATGCCACTGCAAAGCTGAATGTATTTCTACTGGTTTTAGTTTAGTCTGCCCAAATAGATCCAGCTTGGTTACAAATGAGTTGAACAATGTTATATAAAATAATTGGTATATAACAGAAAGCAGTACTGATTTGGTCAGAATTTTGGGAAATGTTCTAGTTTTTTTATCAATAAAAGAAGCACTACCTTAAAAGATCTGCTAGAAAAACAAATGATTAGACTATCAGTAAGTTACAAATGTTATCGTGCATACCCCTGTGGATTCTGAAACACACAGATTTATTATCACAGAAGACAAAGTATTATAGTTCATTCAATTGATATAGTCTTCATGACACGTTTACTTGTAATACTAAAAATGTTGTATATCTAACTACCTGCACTTCATGTAATTCCTTTTATTTTGGTAAGGTCATTAGGAAATTGTTTGGTAAAAATTATGAGGATGTAAATGCAATAAAACAAGACAAATGTTAATGCTTTATATAAAAATACTTTGTGTTGTATATATTTTAAAATTCCTTGAGTACATCTTTCTCTTCCATCTTGCCAATGCAAGAAACAGTGCCCTTAACAACAAAAAATATAAATGTAGTTGAAATTCCACAGTTGTTGTGTCTTTCGGCTTTTCCCGGTTAGGGGTCACCACAGCTGAACTCTGGTCCGCTAATGATTGGCAGATAGATTTTTACATGCCGAGTTGCCAGCCCTGATGCATAACCTTCAACGAAGGTACACCCATTCACGCATGTCTCCACGCAGAAGACGCTCTAGCTGAGAATCGAACCAGACAGCGTCTTACTGTGAGGCGACAACGCTACCGCAGCACTACCACCGCAGCAAGTCCTGACAAAATAAAAACTAGTTAGTAGGGATAGCACCTGAGTTGTCCTCTAGAAATAACTATGCCTAATGAGACTAACATCATCAAGAAAAGGTAAATAAAAATAAATACATGAATAAAGATGAGGATTGCAGATTGCCATTAGACATGCTTGGCTGACACTTCCATTTCTAGATAAGAAAGCATAAGAGTCAATCTGAATACATTCCTCAGAAAGCACAGTGGCATCCTTCAACACAATGGCAGAGGATTTATTTACCAACATTTAGGAAGGGATATATTCTTAGCTAGTGACATATCTGAAATTAGCAGTTAATGTAGAATTGCAATTGTGCAAACCCTGTCCCATTAAGACATAATTTTGTACAACAATAGTGAAAAATGGATGTTATTATATTGCATTGCATTATGTGTTGTGTGTTTTGTGGTCACAAGCAACCCAGCTGGAGCTTGGTCCCTCAGTAGTGTTCAGTTTTTCATAGCTTCTGGACACAATTCATAGACTTTGTTTTGGTCCCCACTTTATCCTACTGCCTTCCGATCCAGTGACCCACATACATGTGGGGTCTAACAGCTACTCCAAATTTCCTGGAATTTCTCTGATTAAGGTAGGACTGGTCTTTGAACCTAAGGGCATCATGAAGGTCTTGGCTATCACCATCACTCTAGGGAGTTTTCTGTTTTGTCCTACCAACCACTCTCTCTCCCAGTGCAGTAGTGTGGTGAAGCTCGAGTGGCGTGCATGTAATGGAGGAATGTAGTGTATTGCCTAGCCCCTCTGGCAGCTGATCCATGTCTGTCACCCTTACACTCCTTAAACTATGCCCCCTAAGTGCTGCATCAACAGACTCCATCAGGAATCACCACAGAGAACACTTATGGAACTGACTTCTCCCTCCAGGATGAGCATGCCCATTCCACTCCCACTTTAGTTCAGTCAGGAAAATATATTGAGATAAGTTAAGTATTGTTTTAACTTATCTGTGTGAATTTATTTATCTGTGTTGTTTTAATATTTCCTGTGAATTAAACTGGTGTTTATTTTAACTAGATATTTAGTATTTTCATGTCCTTTTATTATGTATTATTAAATATATTTAATCTTTTCATTGTGGCTGGTCCTTTAGAGAATATTTTAACTTTTGAGAGTACTTATATTTATTTGGTGACAGTGTGGCTACTCCTGAAAGTCTTGCTGTTTGATCAACATTGCCATTTGTATTAGTATTAATTTTACTCAGTATAATTGGGTACCCTTATAAGATCCCTAGAGTAGCTGGCTTTGGAGTGTCTGGTGGTAGTAACTACCATATAGTCTGACCAAAATGTAGCAGAATGAGTAAATCTGTGCCAGCCTTTCCCAGGTGTGTGTGTGTGTGTGTGTGTGTGTGTGTGTGTGTGTGTGTGTTTGTGTGTGTGTGTGTGTGTGTGTGTGTGTGTGTGTGTGTGTGTGTGTGTGTGTGTGTGTGTGTGTATGTGTATGTGTATGTGTGTATGCAAATCAAATCTCAAAGAGTCTGTGTGTGTGTGTCAGCTGCTTGGAGAGAGACACAGAGCACTGGTTTCACAGAGAGGGTGTTGGGAGGACTTGGCTTGGACACTTGGCTGAAGACTCAGCTCTCCAGCTGTGCCAATGGAGAGTCTTGCTGGGGGTCTGGACAGAGAGAGAGAGAGAGACCCAGCCTACTGACTGTGTTCCCTGTGTGCTTTTAAGGGAAATTGTACTTGGTGCAGACAGCTGCATCTGGAAATACTGTGTGTATCTATTTTTGTTCCAAGTGAATGTCCTTTACTGGTGTCAGTGGTGAGGATTTAGGATCCTTGATGACATTGCCCAAAGGAGAGGTGTCACACCATCTTACATTTCTTTGGCACAAAAGTTGACTGTAGGCTCCAATTGAAAAGTGATTCAGGTTGCTTAGAGAGATCATGTTTCATGCTATTTAGTAATCATCTTGGGATATTATCAGGGCCCATTAATGAGTGTTTGTGGCCTTGGAAAGTGCATTTATGACCTGCTCCCTAGTAATGGTTGGGGGACTGTGTTATTAGGTATTTCCTTTGGACTGTTGGGGGGTGTGGGGAAGTAATTTGAGCTGAACGTGTCAGCCAAAAGATTGGCAATGGTCTCTGGTTCAGTGTGGATGATACAATTTAGAGTATGTTCTGTGCATTGTTGTATATTTCCCTTGAGGTTGGCAATGGTTTCTGGTTCAGTGTGGGTGATGCCATTTACAATACGTTCTGTGCATTGTTGCATATTTCTCTTCAGATTACAGGCATAGCTGTAGAAAGCTTTGCAGTTGTTCTTTGCCTGAAAAGCTACTTTTCTTTCAAATTTGGCCTTCGAAGTATTAATTTACCCTCTTAGCTGATTGAATTGGTCAAGGGGCTTTTAGTATGTTGATCCTCGTTCCTCCCGCTTGTCCAAGATTTTTTATCTTTTGTTTTATAACCGATTGACATTGTGATTCCAATAGGCTGGCTTGTATTTTGAGTTTGTCTTATTCTTAATATGAGTTGACACAACTCACTCTATACAGCTTTCAATATGGCTGTAGAGGGATTTTGCAAATAACTCAGCATATGCTATGATGTTTACTGGGATTGGGGGTGCTTGGAATTTAGCTAAGATGTTGTTCAGTAGAGAGATGTTAGCCTTGGAATAGTTCCTAAAGGGTTTTGATTTCATTGGGTCCCTATATTTAATTTTTATTTCAAGGAATACTACCTTATGGTCAGATCTGATGATCAAGGACATTACACTGTATGAGAAACATAGCACCCCCATGTTCATGAGTACAGCATCATGGATGCTTGTACCCCTGGTTGGAGAATGGACCAACGGTTCCAGGATGTTTGTGTAACACTAGGAGTTACTGCAAGCCATGCCAGGAAAAATAGGGCAGTTGATTTGTAACATATGCTAGCACAGTTAGCTGGAATTTTGTAAATAATTATATGTCATTTGTACATCAAAATGATTTGTACAGAAGCTTGTGCTGAAAATTTATTTGTGAAGTTTGCTTGTGTTAAAATGTATCAATGGTGTACCGTGCTGGAAGGAAAAGAAATGTATATATATTATTGTAAATTAATTAAATGTATAAGTTGCAACAGCATATACTGGATGTGAAGAAGTTAATCTTAATCCACCTGACTTTGCAAAACATTCTTGAAATTAAATTACTTTATGAGTTAAGCCATAAATATGTTATCCCACAGTGTTAAATGGAGTCAGAGATGCAGTCTCTGTGCTAGAGAAAAGTTTGTAGCTCCTGTAGGAAGAGTGGAATGGTTTTATGTTTTTTATGACTTCCAAGAGATCTGAGCAAAGCTCTATCTGTGTGTATGGTAACACATAATTGTTAAAATCCTGCCAGCTTCTAGTGTTAGGGATAGCATAGGAAATAGAGTCAGATGACCAGATGTGTGTGATGTCATTCAATAAGCCAAAATAATATTTAGATATTAGTAGCAGTTTTCTGTCAGCATTCTGTATTCTGTCTTGGATTTGACAACAAAGGCCACTCACCCACATTATCTTGTCTTGCTCTATTCATTTGGTAGGAACAGTAATTCTTTTTAGTCAGTCAGGAATAGATAGTGAGGCTAGCTAAATACTGTTTTTCTATAACTGTGTGAAACTTTCCATCACTGTTATTTTTAATATTTTCCTGTGACTGAAACTCTGGTATTTACTGTAAGTAGATATTTAGTATTTTCTTGTTTTTTTATTATTTATTATTAAATATATTTAAACTTTTCATTGTGGCTGACCCTTTTAGAGAATATTTAAGCTTTGAGAGTATTTGCATATATTTATTTGTTGATAACTCTGGCCAGTCCTGAAAGCCTGGCTGTTTGGTTAACATTACCATTTGTATTAATATTAATTTCACTCAGTATAATTGGGTACCCTTGCAAGAGCCTTCGGTAGCTAGCTTTATAGTGTATGGTGGCAGTGATAACTACATTACAGTCTGGGCAGAAGGGGCCAAAGCTAGTAAACCTGTGCCAGCCTTTCCCTGGTGTGTGTGTGTGTGTGTGTGTGTGTGTGTGTGTGTGTGTGTGTGTGTGTGTGTGTGTGTGTGTGTGTGTGTGCAATGACACAAAGCATTGGTTTCACAGAGAGAGTGTTGGAGAACTTAGCTCGGGCACTCGGCTGATGACTTAACTCTGAAGCCATGCCACTGGAGAGTCTTACTGGGGACCTGGAGGGAGACAGAAAGAGAAATACAGACCCTGAGCTGACTGTGTTCCCCTTGTGCTCTTAAGGGGAAATTGTGCTTGATACAGAGAGGTCTGCATCTGGAAATACTGAGTATATCCATTTGTGTTCCAAGTGAACATCCCTCTCCAGTGTCAGTGGTGAGGATTTAGGCTCCTTGATTACTAGCCCAGAGTGGGGATGTCACAGTTGATATTAATGAAGTTTAGAAATTGCTGGGCTTGTACATTAAAAGTAATGTAGGACTACCAATCTACAGAGGGGTGGTTGAGATCCCCCATGTACATCTTATTAAGTTGAATGGTGAGGGATTCTAGTATATTGATTTAGTTAGTAGGGGTTTCATGGGACACTGAGAGAGAGAGAGACATGTAGTTTGCACATATGAGTTCTGGTGGGTCATACACTTTAGTCTGAATATGAGGTTGTTTTTAATATAGACTGAGACTCCTCCACCTTTGCTTCTCTCCTGTGCAGTAGCTGGTCTAATGGTATGAAAGGCATTATAACCTCTTACTGATGCGGTATACACCATGACTTTGAACCATGTATCCATTACTTCACAGATGTCTACACTGTCTAGGGAGAGGAAGGCTTGCAAGGAGTGGAGTTTCTTGTTAAGATTTCTATCACCGAGCAGCTCCACTTTCAGATATTCCTTTATAGCTTCAGATAAGTTGGGAGGTATATCATGCTGGCATTGCCTTAAAAAGACACTATGGGGATGGAAAAGGTCTTTGCTAATATTCATAAGCCTAGAGGGGATAAGTGCAGGCCATCCCTGCAAAGCAGTGTGGTCTGTCAACCATGTCCTCTCAGGCTGTCAAATATTGTACCCCCATGAACTGACACCAGTTAAGCCAATTGTTAAAATCAATTATTTTCTGTTGGTAACATGGCATCATCCTTGGAGAAGGTAGTATGCTGCTTAGTGCTAGGCTAATACCTGCCTGAGACACATAATCAGAGAGTTTGATCTCGTCCCGTCTCATATAGTCAAGGGAGGTTTGTGTCAGGTCATTAACACCTGTATGGACTATGACAGAGTAATACTGGCACCTGTAGCTAAATGACCTGAGTGCCTGTATGACTTGACAGATGTTTGCCCATCAATTATGAAGTTATCAATTCCATATTTATTCATACCATAAACTCATTCCTATAAACAATTAACTTTTACAATTATATGGGTTCATACAGCTTGTCCTTGGCTCCTATATTCTACTCCAGAAACAGTTGGATTAGGTCACATGTTAGTATAAAGTGTGATATATATATATATATATATATATATATACAATGTTTATGTAATTGTATTTGAATATATGGTGCACATGTACACATTTCTAAATGGTAATTACCATATATACTGGCTGCTTTGTAAATACCTACAGGTTTTCAGACATTTCTTATCAGGGAGCTTTTATTCATAGGTTTTCTCTGTAAATGAGCTTTGATCAGAAAAACAAATGGTGTTAGCAGAATATAAACATATGGGTCGACTTCTAAATCTCAAAAGCTCATAATCCAGAAATTCAAAATACTGAGTCCAAAATGTTGAAAGTTCAAAATACTGAAAACTGAAAATACTGAATTTTATAATATCAAAAAAAATCAGAGTACACCAACACTTACAATATTCCAGCACAACTACATAAAAAAACATAACACTCTTCTCCAACTATAACTTAAATATATCAACTTCAAGATCGCACTCCACAGAAGAAAATGGCAAACATACCATTATGTAATTCATGACTGCCTGTTGTAACCTTGGTCATGTTACCTTTTAATCTGCTATACTACAACACAACTCATCTTAGTGTAGTAAAATGTGATCTTGGAGTTGATATATCTAAGTAGCAGGGGGTGTGGGGGGTGCAGCCCCCCACATGGAGGGTGCAGGTGGGCTTGCCCCCCCTTCTGATAGTTGAAGTAAACTAATATGCTTTGTTTTTTATTTGTTTCTCTATGTACTTCTGGTGGAGTATAGTAAGTGTTGGTATCCTGTAGTTTTTTTTTTTGATATTATGAAATTCAGTATTTTGAGTTTTCACTATTTTGAGATTTTGGACTCAGTATTTTGAATTTCGAGATTATGAGCTTTCAAGATTTAGAAGTGGACCCACATAAATATATACAGTTTCATGCCTCTCAACCTCTTTATGCAAGAAATCTGGATGAAGCCTAAAATAATGGGGAACAAAGGACCAAAAATAGGGACTCATTTTAAATGTCGATCTTATAAACTTAGAAAACTACTAGACTAACAGGATTTGTGTTAGCATGCATTTTCTGAAGGATATTATGTCTGAAACTCAAATATATGTCATTATTTAATTACTTCAATCCTCTATAATTTGCCACAAAACCACAGATTTTATGAGGAACCGACCACATATCTGAGGTACAAATCTGGGCATTCTGTGAAAATCTGTACAGTTTGCTAAAATATGTCATAAAGAAATTTGGTTACAGACTTCAGTCATCTGTATTCAAAATCAACGATTAAGGTCTAGCATATTGCAGCTTTGCTTAGTATGTGATTTCTTGAAATAATCTTTCTAAACCCAGGGAAGTTTATGTTCATCTTCTTTTTATAGAGCTTACATATATAGCTATATACATATATATATATATATATATATATATATATATATATATATATATATATATATATATATTCATGGCCTGCTACATGAAGACAAATGCTTCTGAAATTATGCACTATTTTTCTATTAAGCAAATGTGGCATAGTTCCCACCAGTGAAGCATGGGTGGAGGGACATGTAACCACAGTTTTCCTCTGTCTTCATTGCTCAGATATGTTAATTCCTATTTTCTGCATTTTATGGATTCCTAAATACCCATCGACAACACCATAATGTGGAAATAATATACATTCTCTTTGTTAAATCATTTAAGAATTACACTGTCAAACTGCATTTTATAGACGGTTATGAAGCCAGAAATTTTAATTGATATTTTGCTATGGTAGTGCTGTATCCTGAAGTGAGATCATGAGATAGTATATTAATTCTGATTTGCATTTTACAGCTGTTAGTGGACAAAATGCTTATAAATGAACCCTCTTTTATCTATTTCATGGTGCTTTCTTTCTGCACAAACTGTATAGGGCTTTTCTTTATATAGACTGCATCCTTATTGACCTTTGCCCGGAAATTACACTGTTACTCTGTACGTAGCCTTAAGTTAAAGTAAGGATCTTTCCTGTTGTATGTTTTATCAAGCTTTAATAAAGTTGTGAGGTACTTATTCTTTGAATTTGGTTCTTTTCATCCAAGGGCTAAGTTATTGCTTTGCAAGTAAAACATAAACTTTTCTAATAAATAATACTTTGTTCCTAAAGACAAGCAATGGGATACCTTTTTGTTTTACTAGCTTGGTGCATTTGAATGTGACACCCAAAGCCTTAAGAATTTAAATTTTCATGCTCTATGATTGTGATAGAGCACTTTCCCTTATACTGCTAATAATGGTCTCAGTATGGTTTTGCTGACATCAGATTGATGAGGCAGACAGGATTAAATGTTTTTTTCAACAGAGTTAAAAAGTGAATCTTAGTGGTTCATAGTCATAGTGATTCATATATGTCATTAAACAATATACAGACATTACTGTGCCAGAACTGTATATCTCAAAGTTAAGAGTAGTGAAAGCAACATGAAGACAAACATGGTCTGTAGTTTAGGGTTTGTCACACGGT
The DNA here is from genome assembly GCF_019279795.1 of Protopterus annectens. Classification (NCBI taxonomy): domain Eukaryota; kingdom Metazoa; phylum Chordata; order Ceratodontiformes; family Protopteridae; genus Protopterus; species Protopterus annectens. The sequence goes on along the minus strand of NC_056743.1, from coordinate 1,114,533,864 downwards.
AATAACAAGGCACACCTTCTGATTATTAACTAAAAATAAGTTTTAAGAAAAATCAGCTGTTCTCAAGCAAAGTAGATTTGTACATGAGGAATAATATAGCACTTCCTCACTTAGTTTACCCTCTCCTTCAGTCTCTTGTTGTCCTTTGTCATATAAGTTTTCTCCCTATGCCCAGGCTTATCATTATTTACTGTTTGATCTTGACAGTACATTCAACAGTGTCCCATTTGTTACACTACCTGCATTCAGCCATATACCTTCCTGCTGTATGTGCTTTCTTAACACATTGGTTACATCATATCTTGTCACAATCATTAATTAAATGAGAAAAGTCCCACCCCCCAAAAAAAAATAACACAGCTGTGGCTGGCTAGCATATCTTAATGGCTATGGCTGCCACAAAAATAACTCTTGGCAAGTGTTTCACAACTTTTTTTTTCACATTTCAAAATAGCATCCAACCTCTTTCTTCCATTCCATAAGTTTGTCTCATCTCTAACTTTCACAATGTTATCAACAATTTCACACAAACTCTATAAGCATTTTTAACATCTTCTTTTTCTAGTTCATCGGTTCTAAACCGGAAAGTAATGTTTTTTAACATTTAAGTTACTTCCAGAAAACAAATTCTTGGAAAAAAAAGTTCCATGGATAAATGTCCTTCTTGACATTATCAGTAATATACATCTCAGATGTCTGATTGTAATGAACTACAAAAGTAAAGTAATGGCCACTGTAATGTATTTAAAAAATAAAACAATGACCATAATAATATATTTCAACTCTGTTTCACCCAAGCAAATGCTTGCTAGCCAGACACAATAAAATATATCAACATTAGCCCTTCAAACCCATTGATATCCCATCTCATCCTACTGCTGACTACAGACTCATCCTGCTGTTTTCACCGTGGCTATCACATCCAGTTTGCTATTTAAAATATGCATGGTTTCTGCTCCTTGCCATACCACCTACAATTTAAACAGCAAATCACATTTTTGTTTAGATCATGTGTGGGACAGAGCAAAATGCCTGTAAACTGAATGGCCAGGACAGATATACAAAACCCTCATAAGTGATGCAATCACAGCACTTTGAACAGGGTCATTTATTTATATAAATAAAAAAAAGTTGCTGCCATATTTCATTACTTAAATAATTAAACCGATATCAGAAGACTACATCTAAGCAAATGACACCCTATCAGCCACCTAGTTTGCCTATTAATAAGACTGGCTATAATCACTACAGAGTTTAATAAACTATGAATAGAGACCATCAGCAACATGTGATCCACAGTTTATTTATTTATTTATGTATTTATTTATTTATTTACATTTGTTGACCGACTGGATGTAGGTCCATTTTCAGTGGAGGCCCAGGGAGAAATGCTCCACAGTTAAAATGAACAGACAGTAGTTACATTGGATTGCATAGTGATTAACTATTTAAAATAGCAATTACTTACAACATATTTACAGATGAAGAACATAGTACATCAGTAGACAACTAGAATCTTTATCTGTGAAGTACATAATAGACATTAACAAATTTTACAATAAGAAGTTCCTGCTGTATAATAAGTACTAGGCTTATGAGCATCTGAGCTTGCTATAATCAAGGTAGTTAGTGGAGTGGAAAGAAAGGTAGTGGTTGGATGGGGTGGGTGATATTAGAGTGGGAGTTGCAAGGGCATAGCCAGCATGGTTTTAAGTGTGCTTTTAATAAAGGTTTGAAGTGGGTGCATGATGGCATGGAGGTAATTGTGGGTGGGAGGGAGTTCCATAATTTGGCTATGGTGCAAGAGAATAGTGCTTCACCAGCAGAGTTATTGGCTTTAGTGATCTGCAAGTGATTTTTGTTGCTGGATCTTAGTGGTCTGGTGGTGTGATATGGTTGGAGTAGATTCTGGAGGGATGGGACATTTAGTGGATGGTTTACTAGTTTGTGGGCGAGTGAGAGTTGATACCATTGAAGGAGGTGAGGGAGTTCATGCCAGCCCAGTTCAGCAAGTGAGAGACGGTGGTGACTAGGATGCCCCTGTGGCGAATTTGGCAATTTTGTTGTAGCAGGTCTCTAGCCTGTTTAGATCGCATTGCCTTAGGTTGGTATATATTGGAGAGGCATAAAGTAGGGTGGAGATAAGGTGGGAATTTGCTATTGAAATCTTTGCTACGTTGGTGAGAAGTTGCTTATTTCTGTATAATTCTCCTAGTTGTTTGTGGACTTTTTTATGGTCATGGATATGTGAATGTCAAATTTTAGTTTATTGTCTATTTCCACTCCTAGCAATTTGGTGTGTTCAGTTGGGTATATAGTGGTGTTGTCTTTTGCTGTGATGTTAAAGTGAGAGTTGTTTTGAGTATGTTTTGTGGGTTGGAAGGTGAGTAGTTTAGTTTTGTTTGGGTTGAGTATTAATTGGGCATCGGATAACCAAGTTTCAACAGAGGAAAAGGCTTCCTGTGTGACTTTTTGCAGTTTGGGTAGGGACTGGGCTGAGCAGATGATGGTTGAGTCATCTGCATATTGTATGAGTGTGCCATGTTTGGTGGTAGAGGCTAGATTATTGGTGAAAACAGAGAAGAGTAGGGGTCCAAGGATGGATCCTTGGAGAACCCCTATGGAGACAGGTAGTTGGGGAGATATTTCATTCTGACATACAATGGATTGTTGGCGGTCAGACAGGTAACTCTGAAACCAGTTGGTGACTGATTGAGAGAAGGATAGGTTATTGAGGACAGAGATAAGTTGTTTGTGTGGGACCATGCCAAATGCTTTAGATAGGTCTAGGAAAGTAGCAGAGGAGAGATAGCCATTGTTTTTATGCTGAAGGATAGTGTTAGTAAAGGAGAGTAAGGCAGTGGTGGTGCTATGGTTTGGTTGGAAACCATACTGAGTATTGGCAAGGAGGTTGTTAGTAAGGAGGTAGTCTGAGACCTGAGTGTGTATGCATCTCTCTAGTATTTTGGAGAGTGGAGAGAGAATAGCTATGGGGCAGTAACTGGTTAGTTCTGTGGAGGGTCTACCTTTGTGGAAGGAAATTATATGTGATACTTTCCACAGTGTGGGAACGTAACTTTCTGACAGAGATCGGTTAATCAAGATGGATACTGGGTAGGCCAGAACATCAGCTGTGATTTGTAGGTATTCACTTGGGAGGTTGTCTGCTGCTAATTTGGTGGGCTTAAGTTTAGTTAAGAGTTTTTTTTATGTTGGAAGTAGGTACAGGAGAAAAAGAGAAGGCAGTGGGGAGATTACTAGTTGAAGGTGTGAGTTGGAGGGGAGGGGGTTGTGTTGTTTAGCTAGTGATAGTATGGTTTGTGTGAAGTGTGTGTTGAATGAGGTAGCAGTATTTTCTGAGGAGTGAGGGATGTTAGGAGGAGGGGTGCTGACTTTACCTGGGTAGAGGATGGAGTTCATGGAGGACCAGAATAGTTTGGGGCTGTGTTGTGAGGAGTCTAGGGCAGACTGGTAGTATTGGAATTTGTCCTGTTTTATTAGCCTTTTGACTCTATTATGTAGTTCTAGGAATTTCTGTCTAGTTGAGGGGGTTTTGGTTTTGCGCCAGTGTTCCTAGGCTTTATCCCTGTTCTTTATTTCTGACTTAGTGGTTTTCTGTAGCCATGAGGAGGGTTGTGCTTTGGTTCTGGAAAGTCTTATGGGGGCATGGTAATTAAGGATGCTCAGGAAGGTAGTATCAAAAAATTCAACTGCGTCATCAAGACTGAGGTACTTTAGAGGATGCCAGTTACATTCTTTGAGGGATGAGATGAATGTGAGTGGGTTAAAGTTTATTTTTTTACGTATTTGACAGTAGATGACAGATTTAGCTTGGTATAGGTATTTTTTGAGTAGGAATGTTGGGGAGTGATCACTGAGGCTATCTGATAAGTAGCCTGTTATATATGACTGGGGGCTCTTACTGACTAGTATCCAATCCAGAGTAGTGTGCTTGCTGGTGTTTTTATTTATCCTGGTTGGCGACTGGACTAGTTGAGTGAAGCCATGAAGGTTTACATGATGGGCTGGATGGTTGCCAGAACAGGATTGCCAGTCAATTGCCAGTCAATACTGAAATCACCTAAAATGGTAGTTTCTTGGGGGAGATGGTGGGTAGACCAGCTGAGGAGGTTTTCTAGTGGAGGGATGTTTTGGCCAGGTGGGAAGTAGCATCCAATTATGTTGATGGTTTTGTTTTGGTTTATTTTGAGGTTGGTATATATTATTTCTTCATTGCCTATTTGTGGAACTGCTGATTTTAAGATCTGGATGTTTAGATGCTGTTTAAATATTATAGCTACACTGCCTCCTTTCTTGTTTAGCCGGTCTACTCTTAGTATGTCATAACCTGTAGGGAGTATTTGCCCACTGTGAGGTTTTAGCCAGGTTTCTGTCAGGATGACTATATCTGGGTAGTACAACTCTATGGTGGCATGGAGTTCATGGACTTTGTTGGATATACTTCTAATATTTAGGCTTAGTAGAAGGATGTCACTTGGCTTTCTATTGGCTGTAATATGGGAGAAGTTGTGGTTTCTAGTCTGATTATGAGGATTGGAGTTGGAGAGGGTAGGGCCAGGGTTGGGGTGGATGTCTCCACTTAGGGCTAGTTTTGATATGCATGAGGTTATTAGTTTTCTCAGTTTTTGAATGTGTTTGTTTATAAGGGAAACTTTATGATTGTGCTCTGTGGTTAATAGGTATGGTGGAAGGGTTACTATGTTAAGTTGTAGGGATGCTTTATGTTTGAGTAATATAGTTGGTAGAACATGTGGGGGTGCATAGGGATGGTTCTTGAGTTGGTGGGAGGGGAGCTGAGTGAGGGTGAGACGAGTGGTTAGTAAGACAGTAAGAGATACAACTAACTTGCTTATTTCTCAAACAGAAAAAAATTTGAGGTATAATGGAGGAAAGCAAATGTCTAATTGATGACTGATGTTAAGACATTCATTTTATAAATGGAATGTTAAGAGCCTGGGGTTCCCAGAAGAGGAGATACCTTATGAAGCTGTGTGAAAGGAAAAAATACATGATAGATTTCTTCAAGAAATAAAGCTCATTAAGTCACTGTTACAGAAATCTGCCAAACAGTGGAAAGGATGATGCATACTCAGCAGTAGATTGTCATTTTGATTCACTGTAATCTAAACTGGAAAGTCCTGTGACGAGACCCTGATGGTGATGATAGATTGTTGAAACAATAGATCTTCATCAGCAATAGTCACTGTAACATTACGTCACAGCATTTGAGTTATTCTTCTTTAAATTAATTAAACATGAGGCCCAAAATTACAAAAATGTGGTTTCTTTCCTTCCCTATATAGATGAAAGAAGGACTCATGCCAGCATGTTCTGCCCTAAGCAGGCATGTAGTTTTATGCTATTTGCTGTAATAACACTCGTTCTCTTCAGTTCTTATTCCTGTTTTGAGACTTTTACAGCCTATCATCTAATTCTTATAAAGCAAAAGGTTGGATTTTTTTATTTTGGTACTTAAGCTAACTTATTTATTTATTTTTTAAAGCTTTGGTAATGCTCACTCCACAAACAAGTGTGATTATAAGTGTGATTGCTGTACACAAATAGTTGCTTAGGATTTTCCTCCTAAATGCTTTTACTGTTTTTGGCTTAATCACATTGAAGACTGTGATCAGTGGAGCAAAGTTTATACAAAATGAGTATAATCAAGACTGAAAACGTGCCGACTTCATTCTATACCAAAAACATAATTTTGTATAGCAAATGATAAGCAGGAAATAAAGCCTACACACAGAAATTGTAGAAACCCAAGAAACTCATACAACAAATGAAGTCTCCACTGTCATAAATTATTTCATTTCTCCTTCAACTCTTTCTTCATCAGAGGCTGGCATGTCCATGTTTTCAGCTTAACTGACATAGAAAAAAGCTTCTCCTTGTACTGCCAGGTAAGCCTCATTTCACACTGGTACTGGATCTTAAACTGAAACAGATACCTATCCTAGCATCATAGGTTCATAGGAACTTACTAGGCTACTGGCCCTAGGGCGTTTATAAGCCTAGCTATGTTATACATTTGTTCCCTTATTGACCAAGGTGTATGGTCTGTATTTACAGCATGAGTCTATGATCAGCACTGACTGCCCTTATCCAAGAGAGACATATGGGACACCTCTGGGGTAAATTTATGTTCTCCCATCCAGTTGTCTCAGTTACACTTAAATAGGGTCATTGAGGAGCTCTGTCTTATGTGAGTTGGGAGTTTGTTCCAGAGGAGTGGCAATCTCTGGGAGACATATCTGTCTCTCCAGCATGTCCTCTCAACTAAGGTCTGTTATCTTCAAGATCATCTTAGAAGCTCTGGACCCTAATCCACAGGGTCTTGGGGAAGAAATTCTCAGTCCTAAGACTTCAACAGATTAAGTTAATGAAATCTAACATCCATCCAGGGCTATCCCTATTCATCTCATGGACATGTGTTAATTTCTCTTCCAACTAAGATAAACTATAGATGGCTAGTTGAAAAAAAAAGTATACACTACTTACCAAGATGCCTTATGGGGTGCAAACATAGGTCTTAGGTAAGCCAGGTCAGTTTTCACTTCAATTGATACCTGTGATTGTTCTCCATAAATTAAAAAGCAAAGGAGGAGTCTGTCGCTTCCTTCACCTGACAAATATGAAAGTGTTTTTAAATGACATTACTTTTCCCACAATATAGTTTTTCTGATCTTGAGAATATGCCATCACAAACTTCAAATCCTCTGCCCAGAGCATGCTGCATGCTATATTTTATGCAACAGCTAGTACCACCAAGGAAACATATAACTGCTGCACGTCTGAATTTTTCCTTTTATAAAAATGGATTATTAAAAGTTTCTGAAATCTCTGAATCCATTAAGAAAGTGTCCTATTTAGGAATTTCCTTGGCTTATAAAATATAAACCCTAGACATGTTAACACCCTTCCACCAACACACACCTCACCTGACTTATTTCACCAGTTTAACAAGGACAAATCCCTTATCTATTAAAGTTTGAAATCAGATCCTGAATCGCTAAAACATAAATCAGGCCAAATATTATGATGTCCACTGTTGTGTGTTGCAGATGATGATGGCTATGCATTGGAACCATAGATGCTGGCCCCCATCCAAAACTTCCTCACTGTAACTGAGATGTCTTACAGAATCACACATATGCAGATACCGAGTATTATCAAGTTTGTGTTTGTACTCCTAATGTTATGGTTCCACTGCTTGGTTACATGTGGTGGCACACTTCAGTATGCACCTGAGACCTGCAGTTAAATACACATGTGTGCTCTTTGTTGCTCAATGTAGTGGTACACAAACTGGTAAACTCAGTACTACCTGAGAGACCTGCTGCAAGGTCAGATTAGGAACTGACCACAGAATTAGCAGAGGAGCAGGTTGCAGCAGCAGTATCCCATGTAAGGAAGATGGGAGAACAATTTATTTGGCACAGACAAAGAAGTCCACAACTATGGACTATAATAATGATAATTCAGGTTCATTAATTCGCCACTCCGTGCCTCAAAAATGTGCTTAGCCACAGAGGTAGGAGGATGGGCAGGACACAGTCATCGTCATTTGCATAGGTTGGGTGGGGTGTAGGGAGATATGTAGTAAGTGCTATTGTATGGTCAAGGGTCATGGAGGGTGGATGTGGTAGCCACTCAGGCAGATAAAAGAATGGAGAGATACTTAATTTCCTTCAGGTATGGGGTGGAGTTGTCATATTGTGAATTTTGGCCATGTGTACATTACTGGCCTGTTGTTTCATGACTTTCTGCATTCCATAGAAGTGACAGCATAGCATTTTTGATGCATGTACAGGAATCCCAATGTGATGTCCCAATGCTGGGACCCAATATATAGCACACATCCATGACCCACATGACAACCCTGCTGACAATGGATAGGGATACTGTAGAACTGCATGACCAGGAGTGGTTAGGCTGATGAGGCATCCCAGGTTAGAATCTGAAGTCTGTAGGTGGTCATGAGGACACTGAGATGTGTGACAGTGATGCAAAGTTTGGAATAGTATGTCATCTTCATATGGTCAGACTTTGACTGTCCCCCTTGTATCCATACCCACCCACAGCCAAGGCCACCATGACCTCCAGAAGCAGAGTGGAAAGTGGTTAGCATCTGCCTCACAGATCCACCAATTCTTCCATACAGTGTGTGCAGGCTTGTCAGAAGCAGTGCAACTGGCAGAATCTGTCCTTGCTGGTGACTCATTTGTAGCCTGGGGGATTCACAACTACAGGATACCCAGCATTAAACCCTTGGGAGGCTGGAAGTCCAGTTTACCACACCACCATCACACTGTATGTGAAAAATGTCTGTGTGTCAGTCCTCCAGTGTTAGCATTGCTGACAGTGTCAGTGTGCTATTGGACTGTGCCATGTGCACACTAATATCTTCAACACCCACAAGTAACCTGACAATATCAGGCATGTATCATCCTCTTATGCTGGACCTTCCATCAATGGAACCTATGAAAGTTTAAAAATAACATACCTCTAGCAGCAATGGGAATTTAATTAATAATGCTGAGTCTACAGAATTTAAATGGGTGTTTGACTTGGTTGTGTCAAAAGGACCAAGATTACATGATGCAATATAATTAAAAAACAATATTAGGAAACACTAATAATTTATTTTTAAGAGATGTTTTAAATTATTGATTTACTGCTGTAAAATATTTATTAATTGACGTATGAAATGTGAGTGATCGTGTGATTATTAATTTAAGTGAATGAGTGCATTCTGAAGGAGCTGAAGGGAAAATGTGTTTATGTAGAGCACATATTTTTATTATTTGTAAATAAAGTAAGCCTTTGCTCTTGAATACTTAGTAAACTTAGGCATTTATTAGAATAATATTTTGCATTAGCATGCATTTTCCAAAGAACCTGAAGTCTGAATCCCACATGTCTACCTGTCATTATTTGGTGACTGCAGTCCGTAATGATTTTCGAGAAAATGTACTCATGTTAAGAAGAAAAGACTAATGAGGCACAAACAGGGGTACTCTGTGAAATCAGGGGCAGTTTCAAATTTGTTTCACACAAACTGAAGCCAAAGGATAAAGCATTCTAACTTATTTTATATATATGTCAACTTGTCCTGTAAAGCCATATTGCTTAAACTAAGCAGACAACAACAGAATGAGTTACTTTCCTTTAGAATCAGCTGCCTGACCTCCAATAAACAGTTATAGCCACTTTGCTGTGTACAGTTCAAAGGTTTGATTATAGAAACATAAAATGTCCATGTGTTGCATTTCCACTTTGCTTCACACAAGCAATACCCCTCACTTATAAAAGGTGTTCCTTTTCAACTTGTTTCATGAAAAATCACATTCGTCCTGCAGCACCAGCCCAGAATTAATTGAGCAAATGACAGCACATTAAGGCACACTTTATCCCCACACAGCCAGAATTCTCAAAGTTTTAGCTCAAGAATCAAGAACAAACCCAAAAAACAATGGGAGCGCTATCCTTAATTTTCGTATTCCAGTGCATCAGGCAACATGTAAGAATGTAGACATAAAATAAAGCCGATCATAGTACAGTATGTTTGAGTGAAGGAGGTAATGATATTGCTACATTTAGCTTCACCTTGTGTGCAACACTCAGCAGGTTACTTCTACGGGCAACAGCAGCATTCTGCATCAATACATAAAGGAAACCTTCGGAATCTTTGTGTCTGATTCAAGTGATAATCATTTTGCCTATTCATGAACCAGTATTTCTCAAGAACTATGAAGAAACACAGACTTACATGTTTTTTCATAATGCTATACATTATTTACTTCTGTTGCATGAGTACAGGTGCTAATAGAGTCTGTCCTGGAGTTACACCTTTGAAAGTTGTCATGCATTCTTCACATGGCTCTCAACACACCTTTCATAGGTTCATAGGTTCATAGGTTCATACTAGGCTATCTGCCCGAGGGCATTTACAAGCCTAGCCCATCGTTTTGTGGCTTACGCCACCCCTTTAGTATGGGGAACTATACCCATTATTTTGCTGTGCCTCTGTCGAGCAGTGACACTGAGGTAATCCCTGGGGTATATCTGCGATCTCCCATCCATTGGTCAAGATTTCTCTTGAACAAGGCCAGCGAGGTGCTCCGCCTCACATGTACCGGGATTTTGTTCCACAGCATAGGGAGTCTTTGGGTGATGAATCTATCCCTCCAGCACGTCCTATTAATAGCCGTGTCAAGGTTTAAGTCTCCGCCCTTGTGGCTCTGATGGATCTAGATTTTTGAGGTGAAGCATATTCATCAAATCTGGGTTTGACATGGCCTTGTATGTTAGGCAAAGGTCACCTCTGAGCAAGCGGTGCGACTGAATAGAGCTGGAGTTCTTTCAGTCGGGCAGCATAGGACAGATTTTGAGACCCTTTATCCTTTTGGTGAGGAACTTTGTGGCCTCTCCAGCTGCTGCAAGTGTCGGGTCAGATACATTCGAATGGGGCATTGTACTCAATCATTGGTCTGATGAGTGATGAGTAAAGGGAGACTATGACCTCCCTTGATCTAGATGAGAATCCCTTCATGATAAGGTGGGCAATGTAGAAGGTCTTCCTAACTACTTTAGCTACATGGGTGTCGAATGACAGACTACTATCAACCTGGGTCCCCAGGTCCCTGATAACTTCTTCTGTGCTCAGTGGATTGCCACCTATTTGGTAGCTAGGGGTAACCTTGTTTTTCCCGAAGGATATGACTATGCATTTTTTGGCATTTAACTTTAGGCCGTGGCTCTGGCACCAGTTATCCGTTTCTGTGAGACCCTTCTGAAGGATATCTGTGTCAGATGTGTTTTCTACTATGGCCCAGTTTGCAGTCATCTGCAAACTTTGTCAGCCATAACCCTCCTGTGTTTGCTTGTACTGGAAAAGTAGATGTCAACCAAGAGTGGGCCCAGGACTGAGCCCTGTGGGACACCACTTGTGACAGGCTTTGAGTCTGACATGGCGCCAGCAGCTCTGACCCTGTGGGTTCTGTCACTCAGCCAGTTTGCAACCCATCTTGTGATGTATGGGTTGACATTTAAGCTGATGAGTTTTTCAATGATACCGAATGGGGTATTGTATCGAAGGCCTTAGCCAGATCGAGGTAGGCTGTATGGACTGCCTTTCCCTCATCAATGGCTTTGGTGACTGTTTGAAAAAGTCAACCAAGTTTAAAAGGCATGATCTGCCTTTGACAAAGCCAAACTGGGTTGGATCCAAAGTCTGCAAATTCCTATGTCTTTATTTATGAGGTCCATTATGATCCTCTCCATGGCTTTGCAGATAAGGCTTGTCAAGCTAATGGGCGGTAATTTCCAGGGTCGGTGGAGGCACCGCCTTTGTGAAGTGGTACCACAGTTGCAGTGCGCCACTCCTGGAGTGCGTATCCAGAGGTAAGACTTTGATTAAACAGCTGTCCTAGCTGTGGGTTTAATTCCTCATTGAGTTCATGGAGCACACAGCCGGGGACACCATCAGGTCCCATGGATGCTGTGTTTTTGCTTTGGAGAGAGCAGTTCTCACTTGGGCGCTGGAGATGTTTGGGGCTGCAATCGTTTGGTATAGATATCTCTCCTTTTGGGGAGGGGAGAAGTTTGCACTGAACCTGTCAGCCAGTATGTTGGCAATGTCTGTAGGATCAGTAATCTTCACATCATTTTGAACTAGCTCTGAGCATATCTGGGAGTTTCCTCCCAGGTTTCTAACATAGCTAAAGAAGGCCTTATGATTGTCTTTTGAGTCTTTAGCTATTTTTCTCTCGAAATTTGCTTTGGATGATTTTATGAGAGCTCTTAGTTTTTACTTATAGTGATCAAGGGTGTCTTACCTTTTAAGGATTTTGCTCTATCTTGTAGTAGCTTCCTCCTTTTGTTGTAGAGTTTGTTTATGGCTGGGGTCCACCAGACTGGACGCTTGCCTTTGGTACAAAGAGTCTTTGTTTTGCTTGGGATTGCCTTATCCATGCAGTCCTGCAGGTGCTGGTAGAAGGCATTTGTAAGTGATTCAGCGGCTTGAGTACTGTTTTCCGCTCGGGGCCTTAAAGGAGACCACACTAGTCTTTAGAAGTGTGAAGTCGGCTTTGAGAAGTTCTTTACTGTGGTCTTTTTATTTCAGGTGGGGTGGGATGAGGACCTCCAGCGAGATTAGTTTGTGGTCTGATCTCACCAGTGAGGGGTACACCTCCGGTGTTGAACATTGTGCTCCCATGTTCGTGATGATGAGATCAAGTATGTTATCTCCTCTTGTGGGGATGGTGACTAGTTGTTCCATGGCATTTGAGTTTATGAATTCCAGGAACTTTTGGGCTAGGGTGTTTGGGCTTGAGTAGTGTTCCCAGTCTATATTAGGGTAATTGAAGTCACCTAGTATGATGGTGTTTGGTGATACATTTATCCCTCTAGTGTTTTCAGGAAGGCCATGTGAGGTTCCTGAGTTTGTGAGGGTGGCCTGTAACATGCTACAATTTGCAGAGCAGTCTTGCCTATGGTTAATTGCACCTGGATGGTCTCCGATGCATCGTGCGTTGCCACCAGTCTTGAGGTGTGGGTGTCCTTGATGAATATGGATACCCCCCCTCCTTTCTTGGTATTGTCCAGATTTTGGGGCTGGAAAGCATGATATGAGGTAAAACCTGATAGCGCTGGGGTGCTCTCAGGAGCCTTGAACCAGGTTTCTGTCACAGCACAGACATCGATGTTCTCCATACTGAGAAGGGCCTCGAGTCGTGCATTTTGAGATTTAGACTTCTGGCATTGAGCAGCATTACCCTTAGTTTTTTCCTTTTTGTGTTCTAGGGTGGTAGGTTTAGAATTTGAGCCTTGCCTAAAAAGGCACTATGGGGTGGCAAGAGCCTTTGCCAATATCCGGAATCCCAGGGGTGACAGGTGCAAGTCGTCCCTTGAGCAGCGTGGCTTGTCCAGCATGTCATCCCAGGCAGACAGACACTGGATCCCCTTTAAATGACACCAGTGTTTAAGCCAATTGTTAAAGCTGATCATCTTATCTCTGTATTGTGGCATCATTCTTGGTGAAGGTAGGATACTGCTCAAGGTCAGGGTCATACCTGTCTGGGCTACATAATCAGAGAGCTCCTCAATGTCTCTTTTCATGTAGTCCAAGGAGGTGCGCCTCAGGTCGTTTACACCAGTGTGGACAATGACTGAGTCATATTTGTACCTGCTGTTGAGAGACCTGAGTGCTTGCGTTATGTGGCGGATTCTAGCGCCCGACAGGCAGCTTACTGTGACCTTCTCCTTACTCAGTCTGGTGAGCTGGACATCAGTGTGTCTGACTATGGAGTCACCAATGACTAGTGTGTCTGGCATTGTGTTTGGCCTTAAGGGCTGTGACTGTTTGACACTCGACTGTGAGGTCTATGTGTTGCAGGTGTTGTGTTCTGAGGTGGTGGTTGTTTGGGTGTCTGCTTTGGTGGCCTCTGCTGTTTTGGTAGATTTTTGATCAGAGCCTCCGAGTATGTCTTTGTGTGTTTATGTGTATGATTTGAGGTTGTAATGGTAATATGTGAGACTGGGTCTATAGTGTGTGTGGTAACCTTCTCCTCCTGACTGGTCTTGCCAGTCCTATGTTGAGAGAGCTCAGCCTCCAGTTTGGCCATATAGTTGCATCTCTCGCATGTATTTGTGTTTTGTGGGAGGAGGAGAGGGTTGTCTGTGTACACGAGGCAATTGTAACATTGCCTCAATATTCCCAGGTTCACCAGCTGAGCAGGAGAGGACACTAGCAACTGATCCCTCGACATGCTAGAAGGAATAGACAAAACAAACTTTAAAAAAGATTCCGGGGGACGTGGGTGTCCCACAAATGCGGGGTTGCCTTTTTTGGGGTACTATCTTTGACAAGAGTGCCGTATCAAGGTAATAAGTACTGTAGGAGCAAGTGCTACGTTTAACAGATAGAGAATAGTCTACTTGGAGTCAAGTAGAGATGATCTTTTTAATTATAGGATACGCTGATTAGATCAGTAGTATAGTTCGAGGAAGGTAGTTTTAAGGGAAAATTTGAAGAGTGGACTTTAGGTAGCCCGAATAGTTTAAACCTGCTTAACCGGCGCTGCCCTAGTGTGCAACGGTAGCAACTCCGCGCTAAATCGGGCTAAATCACGCTAATGCACGCTAAAGCGTGCTTTATAGCAGGGGGCTGGAAAAGACAGGAAATGACCCAAAATGGCCAATAAACTACAAGTTACTGCCTTAAACCACTCCTCTGAGGAGAAATGAAGGAGTTATGGAAATGACCCCTAGTGGCCAATAAAACTACAGTTTCAAGTCAGTAACCACCTCTCCGGGGGGCAGGGAAGCTGCTCAATGTTAGTCACTGCCACTGATGAACACAGAGACCCTCCTTCAGCCCAAGCAAAAATGGCCTCACAGAAACTTTCAAACAGTTCAGGAACAGCAAGCCTGTAACTGAACTTTTTTAACTCTCAGAAAAGTGGGAAAAAGCAAGATTTTTTTTTGTTTTTCGTTTTTTACAGAGATAGCAGAGGTTCACAAGTAATATCAAGTTATGACAGTGCAGTAAATGACCCCACACAAGAGTGCTAGGTCAAGGACAGAAAATATGCAAGTTTTAAGAAAAAACGATTTAAAATTAAGTGCAAACAGGAAATTCAGCAAACAGCTTTTGGTTGTGCTCTAAATACAGCTACTAATACAGAAATCAAGTTTAACAAGCCAGAAAATGCTCAAGCTAGGCAGCTATGCAGAAAAACTTAGCAAATAAACAGAGAAAAATACTTAAAATCTCAAAAGTGGCTCCCTTCTTCTCTCAGCGTTTTTCCTCTTGGAGGGTGCTTCACCAACAGCCAACAAGCCTGAAAAGACGCTCAAACCACGAGGCAACTAGGTTTTAAGAGAGGAAGATGAAGGAGTTATGGAAATGACCCCTAGTGGCCAATAAAACTACAGATTCAAGTCAGTAACCACATCTCCGGGGCAGGGAAGCTGCTCAATGTTAGTCACTGCCACTGATGAACACAGAGACCCTCCTTCAGCCCAAGCAAAATGGCCTCACAGAAACTTTCAAACAGTTCAGGAACAGCAAGCCTGTATCTGAACTTCTTTAACTCTCAGAAAGGTGGAAAAGAGCAAGATTTTTTTTTTTGTTTTTGTTGTTTACAGAGATAGCAGAGGTTCACAAGTAATATCAAGTTATAACAGTGCAGTAAATGACCCCACACAAGAGTGCTAGGTCAAGGACAGAAAATATGCAAGTTTTAAGAAAAACGATTTAAAATTAAGTGCAAACAGGAAATTCAGCAAACAGCTTTTGGTTGTGCTCTAAATACAGCTACTAATACAGAAATCAAGTTTAACAAGCCAGAAAATGCTCAAGCTAGGCAGCTATGCAGAAAAACTTAGCAAATAAACAGAGAAAAATACTTAAAATCTCAAAAGTGGCTCCTTCTTCTCTCAGCGTTTTTTCCTCTTGGAGGGTGCTTCACCAACAGCCAACAAGCCTGAAAAGACGCTCAAACCATGAGGCAACTAGGTTTTAAGAGAGGAAGATGAAGGAGTTATGGAAATGACCCCTAGTGGCCAATAAAACTACAGTTTCAAGTCAGTAACCACCTCTCCGGGGGGCAGGGAAGCTGCTCAATGTTAGTCACTGCCACTGATGAACACAGAGACCCTCCTTCAGCCCAAGCAAAAATGGCCTCACAGAAACTTTCAAACAGTTCAGGAACAGCAAGCCTGTAACTGAACTTTTTTAACTCTCAGAAAAGTGGGAAAAAAAGCAAGATTTTTTTTTTGTTTTTGTTTTTTACAGAGATAGCAGAGGTTCACAAGTAATATCAAGTTATAACAGTGCAGTAAATGACATAGACAGAGAAATCAAGGACAGAGCCCTTGAAAATCAGCAACATTTGTTCAAAATTGGGGCAAGAAATTATCATAAAATTTGCATGCTCCATGGCTTACGATTCATCCCATGTCCATTATGTTTAAGAGACACAGGATACTTCTATGCACTAAAAGGGAATTCACAGACTGCTAGTCTCAGTACCCAATGTAGTAATAAAAGTGTGCATTTCTTGGGACAGAAGAATTTTGTTTACTTTCTTAACCAGGTAAACCACTAAGCATAAGTGCCTCTGTTCAGGGGAGACTGAAGAGCACTGGCTGGATAAGTGACTTGAGTTGTACAAAAGGCAATGGGAAAATGAAATCAAACCCAGGATGATAGAATTAAATATATTGACAGAGCATTGCCTTAATCCTCTAAATTAACCATTACTTTCACAAAAATACAGCAAAAAAAGGATGTAGATGATAGGAAAAGTTTTTGTAAATACAAAATACAATCAAAAAGCAGTTACTGCAATCAGCAATTTGTGAGTCGTATACAATGTCATGCTTATAAAGTGCCATAAGACAACAACACAAACCTCTAATGGATATTAAACTGTGATGCTAAACAGTCACTGCACATGTAACACTGAATGCCTCAGTAAGTGTTATAGCCACTTTTGATGTTAATAAAATCATAAAGGCTGTGCACTTTGTTCTCACAACCCACAGTACTGCATTTCTCAAAATTATGTTTTTGTATTCACTGATAATACTTCCCCACCCTGAGACTGATTAAAGAGACTATGTTTCTCTTATCCCTTATCCTGCTAGCTATTGCTCTTTAATTTATCTTAAGTGTTAGGATACATATCAACTTTACAGCAGCTGTTCAATGTAAAGTTATTTAAAAATAATAATAATCATTTCAAACTGCTTCTGAAAATAATCTGCAATGCCAAAGCATGGAACAAAATGAGAAATGCATATTGTATTGCACATAAAGAACAGTGTACCGCAAGAGGGGTAGTCACAAGATCACATACAAGTGTTGTCAATATACAACTCCGATAGACTACCTCCTAGTAAGGAAAGGGTATTGGGGTAGAATCAGTGATTACAAGGTCATCACCAGTGAAACAGTCAGCTCATGGCATAAACCTCTGGTAGCCATAATCAGCTGCAAGTGGTGTTCAGAGAAGGCTTTAATGTCAACACAGACTAAGCTAAAGGCATGGAAGTTGACTGAAGAGAAAGTACAAAAGTTCAAGGAAATACTCAAGTGTCTAGCATATCAGGATGAAGAATAAATAGGAGCTAAAGAAAATGGCAGCATCTCAAAAGAGCATATGTGAGGCCTATATAGAACAGATATGTGGCTGAGCCAGGTATGGAAATAATGTGCATAAGGAAAGCTGGTGGTGGCATTTCAAAGTCCAGAAAGTCATCAAAAGAAAGAAAGAATACAAGACAAAGTGGGGGATAGAAAAGATGGATCAAGCTAAGAAGAAATACCGGTTGGCTAACAAAGAAGCTAAGAGAGCTATAGCAAAGAAAAAGGTATCAGAGACACTCTGCCAGCTTCTGGGAAGTGACTCAACAGATGGCTCAAAGAAACTCTATTAGGTTGCAAGGTACAGGCAGAGAGATGAAGATATTCATCAGACACCCTCATGGAATGAAACTGAGTACAAATAAGAAAGTTGTAATTGCAGCAAATTGGAAAAATCATCAGAGTATTGACATAGACAATAGTGGAACTGTTTAACAACTTCAAGTATCTGGGAGATGAAATTGAGAAGGGAAGTCTGAATGAGGAGGTCAAAGCTACAATAACAGGGGCTGCAACCAACTGGCATAGGGTGTCAGTGGTACTGTGCGACACAAGAATGTCAAAAAGTTGAAATGTACAGTTTACAAAAAAGGTAGTGTGAACAGAAACCTGGGCATTGAAGAAAGAACAGCTGAGAAAGCTACAGTTGATGAAGATGAAGTGTCTGAGATGGGTGGTAGGATGAATACTGTGGTACAGATGAAGAAATGAGAATATCAGAGCAGAAGGTTAAGGAGCTCCATTTGCAGAGAAGGTCAAAGAGAACAGATTACAACGGTTCAGACACATGTGCAGGAAGTAGATAATCTGGTGTAGAAAATTTGGAACAGACAGGAAGAAGATAATAGGAAACAAAGGTATCCATCAAAGAGATGGATGGAGTGTGCGTGACTGCTGAAGAAGGTAGGAGAGTAGCACTGAAATGAGCTAAAGGGTGTCAGATGAGGCAACATCTCAGTCCCTTGTAGAAAATGTGAAAAAAGGGTTGATGATGCTGATTCTGACTTCTGGGAGACTACATGCAATAGTATCATCAGTGTGAGCACTGATTATTATTTTTTTATTAATATAAGGAGCTCTGATGTTGTTTGGAGCAATTATTTTATGTAAATTCATACTGATGTGTGTGTGTGTGTGTGTGTGTGTGTGTGTGTGTGTGTGTGTGTGTGTGTGTGTGGATGTGTATGTGTATAAGTTCATAAATTAGTACTAGGCTAACTGCCCTTGTGGCCATTCCAAGCCTAGTCAGTTACTCCATGTGAGACTCAAACCCTATACTTTGTTCCTATAAGGTGAACACCTTAACCACTATGCCAACCTCCCACAAATGCTTTAACCTGGAAACATACACAGTTGCCAGTGTTGAGATTAGAACCCCTACCTATCTAGTTATATGTACTATAATACTACATACTTATCGCATGGACCACGGAGCTTTTGTATAAGTTCATAAATTAGTACTAGGCTAATTGCCCTTGTGCGCCATTCCATGCCTAGCCAGTTACCCATGTGAGACTCAAATTCTACATCTTGTGCCTATAAGGTGAACACCTTAACCACTATGCCAATCTCCCACAAATTTTGTGGGTGGTACTCCCAGACTACTGAAAAAGAAAAGTTGGAAAAATTGCAAACACAGCATTTTGAAAGGGGCAAGCCCTCTGCAACCCACCTCCCAAACCTCTGAATATATTAACTTGACATCTGATAATAATAGGGGCAAGAAAGTCTCTCCCTACTTTGTTATGATCTCACTTTTTAACATTGACAGATTTCACTGAAACAGAAGATCAACAAAACATAACCTTAAATTCCTGTTTTGATAAATCCCTAAGTGGCATCTGCATTATTTCTAATGTATATGTACCCAAGATATGTGTGTCTCTATATTTATATCTATATATGCCCCCCCACACACACACACACATATGTAATATATATATATATATATATATATATATATATATATATATATATATATATATATATATATATACACACACAGACATACATACACACACATCTGTGTATTTATTTATTTATTGATATTTGTTGACCGGAAAAGTCCACTGGGTCAGAAACCCATTTTTAGTGGAGATCCGAGGAGAAAACACTGCATGTGTTACAAGTGAAATGCATCTAACATAAGAAAATCAGATATTACATGTATAAAAGGAGAACATATATAATACAATTTAGATCAGAGTTAACATTATTAGGCTATAGGAGTCAATAAGTACAGGTTGATATGTTACATATGTAGAACAGTATAGATATGAAACAGTATCATCTGTACGGTGTGTTAACAAAACAATTGCATTGCTAGGTAACAAAAACTGGTTATTATTCATTGCATAATACAATAATATATATATATATGTGTGTTTATATATATATATATATATATATATATATATATATATATATATACACATATATATATTGGATATAGATATAAACATATATACAGTATATATATTAGATATAGATACAAATATATATATATTGACAGGTTATCAGAGCCACCAGTCTGTGATAACAAAAGCTGTAAAGGTTCATGAAACCAAAGTATATATGTATGTGGTGGCTCTGATCACCTGTCAGTTATTAAGATTACCTGTTGATCCTTCTTATCTAACAGCTCATCCCTCCACTCCGCACAACAATGGACTAATGCCTTTCTTAAGCATTCTTAAATGCAGCTAGTCCAATCTTTCACCATCCTTTCCGTGCTACTGTGCACAAATAGAGCATTAAAAGGGAGACACAAGCATGGCTGCATCAGTGCACACACGCATGTCCCTTTGTTGTTCTAGACAAAGAAAAGAAGCCACTGAGTTTACACTTTCAGGTCACCAGAGAATCAAGGAATGGTGGAAAAAATCCATGTGTTATTATTTACTGTTACTAAGACATTTTTGAATGGTCTGCTCTCATAGTAATTTTATTTACCCACAACTGTATTTTGGAAACCCAGAAAGACTTTGCTGCTCCAGTTTATTTCAGAAACTTCTTATATTTTATGATTCCTTAATTTTATATATATATATATATATATATATATATATATAGATAGATAGATAGATATTACTTTCTGACAAAAACTGAGGTCTGGGATGCATTAACAAGAGGGGACTTCAATATCAATAAGCAGAGTGATAGAGGTCTGGAAGAAGTGTTCCATATTGTGAGGGTCCGGGCATGATTTATTAATGACTACAAAAAATTAAGGAAAAATTAAAGCCTCTTTAACTGATGTAGAAAATGCATAGTCCTATGGATATACTCAGTGAGTGAACAATGACCAGACCAAGGGCACCAAGGGTAAGGCATACACATCTGAGGAGAGGGTCTATTGTATCATCAGTGAGAGAGTGAAAATGGTAGTGCTAGTCCTATTAGGTTACATGTAGGTAAGCAAGTACTCTTATACAAGCAGGAAGCGAGGTTTGTACAATACGAAGAATATATAGGAAATTGGATTTTTATCAGGAAATGAGATGTTATTACCTGTTATAGACAGTAGGTACAAACTCACCAAGGGTACTGTATAGAGTTGTTTATATTGTTTATATTTGATTGGCATAAAAAAAAAAACAGATTACAAAGGAACCAGTGAGTGAGCATGTTCTGCATAATGAGCTATAAAAAGACATTAAAAGAGTCTAGCATGAATAATTTTGAGGAAAGGGAATAAGCTGGAGCAGATACTAAAAAAAAATAAGCACAGCAGGCAACTCTAGGGAGTCTATATCAGTACCATTTTGCAAATGCAGTGTCTATGAAAACAAGAAGGTATAGTTTCAAAATAAAAATGAATGACTTAGGGGAGCTATGTGAAGTATTATTTCATGGAAAGAATGGTGAATGATTGAAGAGGTCATACTGTCAAACCAGAGGCTGCATTTATGAATGCTTAAGAAAAGCATTAGTCCACTGTTATGTGGAATGGAGGCATGAGCTGTTAGATAAGAAGGACCAAAAAGTAATCTTAAAAGTAATTTACAGGTTAGCAGAGCCCTATGTTTCTTATCTGCCATTAGAATTAATGTTTCAGTTTTAAGCTCACACTTAATCTGTCTTAGTACTATGGATTTTTTTTCTGAAAACAGGCACATGAAAGTTAATTGAAACACCGTTCTTCTGGTTAAAGGATTTTGTTTCAGGTTATATCACTAACGGCCAGCTTTGCATTAATTAATTCCTCACTGGAGCATTATCTGGGATGGTACTGTTGGCTCAGTGGTGCTCCCCTCTCTCTCTCTCTCTCTTTCTCTTAATGGTGGAGGACTAAAGGCTAACTACAGGGCTGACCTCAGATGAAAACCTTGTTTGTCAGACCCTGCAGGGTAACACATTTGTAATATACTTTATGAGCTCATTTGCAAAAGAAACTATTCATCAGTTGAAGCTACAGCTGCAGCCTTTCAAAATAATGTCTGCATTGTAGGCAGAAAATTCTATTAATTGTTCTGGGCAGCTTATGCCCATTGCCTCTTGCTTATGCCAGTTTATGGGAAATGGGCAAATATATGTTTATTTATTTATTTTATTTATTTGCAGTTGTTTAACCAGGATAGTTGATTGGGCCTAAAGAACCCATTTTCAATGGAGTCCTGGGGAGAAAAGCTCCACATATAGATTATACAAAGATTAACTACCACACATAGATTATACAAAGATTAACTACCACACATAGTTTACATGAAGATTACAGAGATTAACATTTGTACTATTTCTGATACACATACATACATACACACACATCTGTTATCATTATGTTGATAGCTAGACTAGAGTTTTAGATGGCATGTAGGCCAGATGAGAGCATGCCAGGGGACATGGTAAAACTGGTGTGCATATTAAAATAAATAATTAAAAACGTATCTGGGTGAGGTCTGGCAATTGGCAGATACGCTTAAGGTTGTGAGCTGTAGTTTTTGTAGTACCAGGTTTGTTTCTCTCAGCTCTTATTTGCCTACTGTGTGACCTTGGGCAAGTGACCTAACCAGACATTGCTATCAGGCCACCCCTAAAGGGATTGTGTGTTCAGTGGGACTACCTGATTAATAAATGGGTATTATTATTATTATTATTATTATTATTATTATTATTAGTATGTCCTTTCCTTCACAACAGAAAAGTATATGCCTCAGGGGAGTCTACAAGTGCATTAAATAGTCTGACAGAACTGAGAAATTTTTTAAAAGGAGCTTGAAAACAACCACCTCTCTCATGACGCTGAGGCTAGTTATTTAGGTTTCAAATGACTTTTTCTACTCATCCATCCACAATTTCTTTTCCCATTTTTGCATATAATTGGAGAGTCATTTCAACAGTGACAACCATCTACAGCCAGTGTTCCCACCACTGGGTGGCTAGCCCTGCCGCAGCTGTTTTTGCATAGCACTCACTAGCACGGACACTCACACCTATTGGCAATTTCGACTGTCCAGTCCACTTACTGCATGTTTTTGGAATGTGGGAGGAAATTGGAGCGCCTGGAGGAAACCCACACAAAAATTCAAATGGCTTCTTTATATAACACTATAAAGGCCAGTTTTGCTGAGACGCATGGAACAAGAATCCAGACTCAATGGATGAATTGTTCTTAGAGATCAGAAGCAAATTAAAATCTCTTCTACCCAGGAAAATGAAAGACAAACTTTTGCAAGCCTTTTAAAAGTAATGTGGAAGATATTAGACCTGATGCTGGCAGTCTTACTTGGAAAAAAATGAAGAAATTCATCAGAATGATTGATCTAGCCAAAAATCACTAAAAGTTTAGTTTAAAAAAAAGACAGACTTCTCTGAAATAGTCTTGCATGTCAAGATGTCCGGCTTTATTACCAAACAGACTAACGATTATGTGACACGATTTGTTAGCTAAGTGATGACTACATCAGAGGTTGCTTTATTTCTACTCATCTCAATTCATTGCTTGACTCAATAAAAGGGTCAATAATTGAAGCATAAGTGACTGATTACATTCAGATACAATCTGACCTGCAACATTAGCTATTGCCTGTTACAGGCTACATTTCAGAATCAATAGGCTATGTGCATAGTTTGTGAATGTTTTAGAGCATGACATGCAGTTTGGATCTCAGAATCAGGTTTTGTTGATGGTTTGATCAAGGCGTGTTTATGGGAATAGTCCTACAAATGGGGGGACAACTTCATATCAATATGAGTTATAGTACTTGTGTTAAATGTTCATTTAATACCAACAGTATGCTATCATCAGTATGTGGTGCCTGGATTATCTGAAAAAAAACAATGTTCAAACAGAGGATATCCAGATTTCCCATAATGCTTATCCAGACATATGACCCTGGAAGTTATGTCTGTGTCACAATAGTAATAACATGCATAATTATAAGCTAAAGAAATTAAAAATTCAGTCACTTCTTAACATAACATACAAAACTGGGAATTACTCCAAGTTTCTTAGTGAAGATAAAAAAAGAAAAAACACACATACAAACTTGCAGTCTGCTATCCAAAGAATGGAGTATGAATTATCTGAGACACAGACCAGGATACATTTTTTAAGTGCTTTTATTTTGATCATATTAAAGTGATTCTCACACTTAATCTGCACTTTATTTATTTATTTGCAGTTTGTTTACCTGGGTGATTTATTGGGCCACATGGAGCCCATTTTCAATGGAGTCCTGGGGAGAAAAGTGCCAGAAAATGCAAATATTGTAAATTACAAAAATGACAGAATTGCAAAATTACAAAACTTACAGATTAGTAAAGGAGAGTTAGAAAAAATGCAAGGTAACAACAGTTGTAAGTAAATTGGCATTTGAGGGTAAATGCATGAAAACATTTTCAAACAAATTAAGTTACTACTAAGTATGATAATTCTTGCAGAAATTATAAGGCTATAGGAGGATATTAGCCCTGGGGGACTTTATTTTTTCGGTAAGCATCCAATTTAACAATCAATCTGCAAAGCTGTTAAATTCACATGCATTATATTTCTGAATACTTTTTCAATTCCGCTTCTCTACTATTTCCATTCTGCAAACACATTTTTTTTTCAAAGGGTCATAAATTACCATCTGTGACATTGTTGCTGTTCATAGTCAATCTATCTATCTATCTATCTATCTATCTATCTATCTATCTATCTATCTATCTATCTATCTATCTACCTCTATCTATTTTTCTTCTCTAATTGTGAGTTATGAGCCATCATTGGAGCTTTGTATTAAATCACAGTGCTTCCCACTCATACCAGAAACAGGCCAAAAGTTAGACAAGCAGTAGGGTAGTTTGAAAGCATTTTTATCTGCTTTTGTTAGTGATGCAACCTCAGTAGCCCCACCCACTAATAAGTTGAAGCTTCATTCTCATCTCTGACCTGTATTGGGACTTACAGGTGCCATAGTCTTCATAGGACATGCATGCTCGTACCTTCACCCTTGGAGGAAGGCCTCCTTGCCCACCAGGCAACTGCATTGTCTAGGCTGCTAATTGAACCTGGGTCTTCTTGGTCATAGTGAGCATGTTTAATGCACATAGTGCAACTTTTGACTTTTAACCAGATGTGTAATTCAGAGAATATTTATTTGCTGACTCAGATTTGTATCTTTCATTATAGAAATATGTAGTAAAAGCCACTGCAGGGCTGGTCTTCCAAAGTTCCTCCTTTTATTACATATTCAAACTACTACTTTGATAATAACTGAGATAAGTTCAAGTCTGTGGTGTTATGCTGCTGAATCACAAAGTAGGTTAAAAGTCTGCTGAAATTGTATTTTGTACAAACTCATGTCAGCAAGCTATTTGTGAACAGATGTGGAAACAGCAATCTGAATGAGTAGCATCAGATACCATTTTGAATGACAAAAAAGGCTGAAATACCACTTGAAACATTTTAAAATACTATTTTTGTGGAGAATTCTGTCCAGCAAAACTGCCATATTGGTGGTGTGTCTGACAACCCTATCATTGTAGTCTATCTAACTTTTACTGTATCTGCGGGGAATGAAGATATAATTTTGGTTGTGACCAGTACCATTATGATGTGACAATATCTGCTCTTACCAATGAATGTTGAAAAATAAGCACACTGACCCTAGCTAGCTACCATCTTCCCATATAATCTAGATTACTGTATTTACTTATCAATGGATAAACCGATAGGTTGTCGGGACCAAAAGGACCTTTAATAGCTACTTATTTATTCTTTCTTGTTACAACACCTTCCTGGTTTTTATACTTCTCCTGAATGGAACTAAACTGAACAAGCTGCATGATAACTATACTATGGAGCAAATGATAAAAACATGATGGTTCTTATTAATATTTATGTATTCTTCCTCCTTTATACCTGTTAGTGTTACATTCTATATGTTAAAATTTGAAGAGATTTTCTAATAAACATGGTAAGGGTGAGTCATCTTTTAATGGATGAAGTATTTCTATGTTATTATAACAAGGAATTTACCAATAAATCTGGTTGGATTAAATTACCTATTAATGTATGAGGAGCTCATTTAGACCAGCATAGTTCCATATATAATTAGGCACCGCAGTTTCATACCTGACTTCCTCAGCACAAAGTAGGACAACAGATCACATACCAGTCTGGCTGATTTTTAAGCAACACTTGAAAATTATCAAAGAGGGTCTTTCAGGAAAAGCTAGTCAAGGTGATCACAGCAGCTTCCACTGCAGACTTATTCTTTACATGTCTTCTTATTATGATACTCCTGTTGCTGGAAGAAAACATGTAATAACCCTAGATTTGACAAGTTTTTCAGTGACTGAAGTAGGCTTTTTGAGACTTCTAGGGGCATAGATATCAGATGGCGGGAAGCCTACAAGAGCTGTCTAGTAAGCGTGAGAAGCTAAAGTTGCTCATTATAAAAATACTCAAAAAAACAGCTACCCTGAAAGCTGAGTTAGCTAACCAGAAAGAAGTGTTAGAGCAGAATAACGATAAGATTCGCCAGCTGGAAGCATAATTCCTAACTCAGCAACCAGGACAGAAAAATAAAATGATATGGGATAACCTGGAGTACATTGAAAATAAAAATCACAGCCTCCATTTAGCGAGGCTACCCAAAGAACAGTGAAAGGTATCCTCTCAGACTTCTTAGAGATTCACTTGAAGTTCAAAACCTAACTCCATCTCACCCCTTAAAACTGATAGGGTGCATAATTCAATGCATTTTCCTCCCTTCCTACAAAATGCACCTCACTGACAGACCACCTTAAAAATGGTAAATTATATGGATCGGGAGGACAGAGACAGCCAACACTTCCTATTATGTGGACATCAAGTACAAGTGTTTCAGGATTATGGCCAAAGATGGCTGCAGTGGAGGAATGCATTTGCTTCAGTAATATGCCTCTCTTACTAGAATAATATACTCACATTTTTTCAGCATCCTGCCAACCCTTTGCATAAAATTTCACAATGTATCTTATTTCTTGGAGCAGCCAGAGGCAGCTCTCCAGTTCTTAAAAATCTCCTGCTGACTGTGACTGTAAGGAATGAAGCTTCAGTTCACTTTTCAGGCTGTAGAGAGCAGTAGGCCATGGATTGTGCTCTCCCTGAAAGAATGAGAGGCACTTCCACCCCAGGCACGAACATGGGAGTGTCTAATCCCCCTGCAAACTGGAGCCACCAGTATCTCATGTAAGTCAGAGGTTCCATTCCATGGTCACTAGCCAGGCCAGGGGAAGTACAAGGAAACCACCTGCTATAGCACTACTTCAAGACCAGCCACCAGCCATGGAGAAATGTTTCATCCTTTTCTAAGGCTTTATTACTGAAAAAAGAATGCATACTGGTGCAGAAGTGCTACTGTCAGATGGTAAGCCCAAAATGATGGGTCCGCAATCACTACCTGGTGTGTCTGCCCAAGAGATTGAAAAGTATATGACAAAATCTAAGTGAAGGGGTTGAAGGTGATCAAGAAAAACAAGGATGGTA
The DNA here is from genome assembly GCF_019279795.1 of Protopterus annectens. Classification (NCBI taxonomy): domain Eukaryota; kingdom Metazoa; phylum Chordata; order Ceratodontiformes; family Protopteridae; genus Protopterus; species Protopterus annectens. Next base: position 1,114,506,727 of record NC_056743.1, on the reverse strand, counting down.
GTACTTAAACATGAAGGACATCATGCTTTTGCATATTGTTGTTGGAGCTCAGCAATGGGTAAAGTCTTATTACCAGCAGGTAACTCTGTTGCTGCCAAAATGCGTAGTTTGGGGACTCCATTTCTGGCTCAACGTGCAGTTTGCAGGTTTTGGAAGTTGCTAAGACATGCTCTTCCTGTGCTATCTGTTAATATATTTTTCACTAGTGAAGCCAGGCATTAATTAGCTTTTCTGAAGCATGATGTTGTATTTAGAACAGTTCTAACCCATTCTAAAGCAAATAAGCCAGCTACCAAATGATGGTTTCAAAAACTGAAAGAAGATTTGAACTTATTTAGCAATGTAAAGCATTAGCTTGACCTGCTACAGTATTAACCAGCTTTGTTGATTACATCTGTGATCCAAATCTGACTATGCATGCTAATGCAGGAGTGGTCAGGTTAATTAGAAGGTGCTAGTGGAGCATAAGATATAGGGGAAGGCAGACTACTTTGGATCAGCTACAGCATGGGAGCTAGCTTGACTTTGTGTAACATACATGCACTAAACTACAGGAGTTGAGGGTTGTCATAACAAGGTACCGGGATGGTTCTTGCCTTTGGTCATTCTCTGGTATTTGGCTAGGCACATAGTCTGTAGACTGATTTGCCTAGTATGTACCTATAAACAAGGTGGAAATGCCAGACAATAAGTTTTGGAGTTAGTACTGACATAATGGTTTAGATGTTTACCTTACAGGCACAACGTACAGAGTTTGATTCTCACCTTGTGAAGCATGACTAGCCTTAAAAAGGTTTTCTGAGATTATTAGCCTAGTAATCACTTATACAGACACAACCTTCTTTTCAAGATGCCTTTTCTACCCCTTTTGACTAGAGAACGGCAACAATTTGAGGTGCTTATAGAGTATTTTAATGCAGTACCCAATACTGGGTCTATATTATCTTGTCGAAAGACATGTTCAGCGAACACATCTTCATCAACAAGTAAACAGCAAACTCTGCAATCGTCGAATGGCCACATCAGCGACATTTTCCCAGGGGAAAGAAATGCTTGGCCTAATAAAAAACAAACAAACATTCAAACCCTACATACACCCCCCTAACTAAATATACCAACTCCAAGATCTCACTACAATGGTGAAAAGGGCAAATCCCCGATGACGGCCAAGCACTTTTTTCCTCTAGGAAAAAAGTCGTTGATGTGGCAGTTTAGTGATTACAAAGTTTGGTGTTTACTTGTCGATGAAGACGTATTTGCTGAACATGTCTTTCAACAAGATAATATAGACCCCCCAATACCATTAGGAACAGAATGGTGCAAAGCTTATAAAGGCATTTAAAAGCCAAGAAAGTAATTGTAGAGCATATGGAATGTATAAATTTAGTTCACATCTGGAGGGCCCTTTACCTAAATGTGCTTAGCTACTTCATAACACCTATTATTTTAATTTTCTGCCAGATTGACTTCTTGTTGTTATCCAGGGACATTTTGGCAGAGATCAGATTTGCATCAATTGGCAGCCCTACCTGACCATGCAGTAATCTTGTGTCTGCTCTTTATGACGGAGAAAGTGATCCCCTCATGCTAAAATGTGATAGCTAAGTAGATGGAATAATTGCAATTTTTCAGTATTATGTGCATTTAACTCCTATCAGACTAATGCCTGTAATCATGTTGTGGGACTCACTAAAACTGGTACTTAAAAATATTTCTCTGGTAGCAAAGTTCATTTTACTGAGTAGGATGGACACAGAGAAAAAGGGAGCAGAAATGAAAGTTGAGATAGTCTTAGGAATGTCAGAAGACAAGATTCAAGGAAGATGGGATCCTCCTGTAGTACAGGTTATTACATAAAAAGTTAAGTTAGCTTAAGCAGGAAAAAAAGCATTTGTATCTTTACAGGATAGTGGATTGCACATGAGCACAAGGAAATAAGTAAGGCAGTATATCAGCTATGTGAGCCAAACAAACAATGCTACCATTCCAAAGATTTATGGTAAAGTGTCTGGTACTTTTGTGTCTAGGGTTAAGGACATCAGTAATGAATCTGTATCATTCAGTCTGGACCTGTATAAGGTGCCATGTAGGGACCTAAATAAGCTTAAGGAAAAGTTTAAGAACTTTCTGGCTACAGGCAACCTCCCTACACTATCACAAAGGAATATTACAAACTTAACAAGCTATACTAGTATAGACGAAGTGATGAAATCACTTCTTTAATGTTGGAGCTCCAGGCCCAGATGATCTAAACACAGAATTGTATAAAAAGCTTTCTGCCTATACTTAGCTCATCTTCTCAAATTATTTAGATTCTTTCAGGCTAACTGTTCTCATCTTATTAATCACTGACTTTCTTACATTTCTCCCCAAACCAGACAGATTCACATCGATCCCAGAATTATAAACCTGTATGACTTGTAAATGCAGATGTAAAATCATGCACTTTCATTTTGGCTGATAGGTGGAAACCTGTTCTTTTCATTTTAAGCCAGAGAACACAAAATGGCTTTGTTCAATACAGGTCGAATGTAGACACCAATATATCTACATAAAAGACCTTAGCATGACCCTGAATGTGTTTCTGACCTATTTAATTCTGTAATCTGGACTTATGTTGTGGGGAGATAATGGACAAAAATGGATTTTCCTGCTGACTTTCTCCAAGTGCCAAGGGTACTATTTAATACCCCAATGGCCTCACGCCTTACACGCAGTTACATTTATACGCCCTTTTCTTTGCACAGAGGTCCCATGCAAGGATGTCAGCATTATTTATATTGGTAGTAAAGCCACGGAGTAGATATTTGACCAACACAGATGTAATAGAAGGGTAGGATCCTGTTGGCATGAAGACTAATGCCCTGTTTATTATGGATGACTGCATAATTCTTATACAAAACAAGACACAAATGTCCGTGGTATGCTGAGACTCTTGGTAGACTTTGAAGAGGTATCGGGCCAAAGGCTTAACTCTCAGTAAAACAGAAATCTTTGCAGTTAATATGGTACAGTATATATGGATCAGATTGTAAAGTAAAGAATTCTGGGGCTGCACAACTCTTTAAGTGGTACACCACCAGCCCCACATATCCAGGGATAATTATGTGTCACCCTGTAATGACATCTATATTAAATGTGAAAGCAACAAGGCAGAAATTCTGTATTTGTATCCCTTCCTCACACAAAATAAATTGTCATCTTATGAGGAGAATAAGTATGATAAAGGTATTTGTATTAATATCCATATAAATCATAAAGACCTATCACTGGCCATCATAAGAGCTGTTTGTGTAGGAAAATTGTGAACATTATGTCTCAGTATATCTGAAACAATCACAGGAGAAGGGTTGTGCAAGATGGCACAGGCCCTTTATATTGTACTAACAAGGACCAATCAGTGCAGCAGTTATGCTAATAAGGATACTTAGTAGCACTGTTTCTAAGTCACTACCACAGCACATTACACTTTACAGATATGTTGTTGGTAGATGTGTTCTTCATGGCAACCATAATCATGTGATCAGCATGCTCTTGCATACAGCATATGCAGAGTTGTAATACACATTGACTCATTCCTTCTTGCCCTCCACCCAGGACTAGTGTAAGCGTTTTGGGGTCCTCACCAAATGTCAAGCTGGGGGATCCCTGGACACTTACAGTCTAAGTATCACCCTATCACTGCCACCCCTGCTAAGCAACCTTTTAGTTTATGCTAGGGAGTTTTAGGCGTAGTATACACAGACTGAACTGTAGTTATAATGCTGTTATATTACAAGGGGCCTGTGCACTGCATAGTGTTATCCCATCTCATAGAGGGACATTCACAGTTACTAGCATTTATTTGCAACAATGATGCATTACAACAGCTCTATGTACGGGACTGGACTTCGTTGAAATGTTGCCATAGGTACTGTCTACTGCCCCTCCCCTACATATATATCCTCCAGTGCTTCCCTCTATTTTCCTCCCTGGGTTCCCTACACCATGCATATTACATTTTTCTTTTTTTTCCTCACATTTTGCCATACTGTTCAGCTTTATCAAAAAGTCAAGATCGTTTATACTTTATGAAATGCATCCTTTTCAACCAATGTTGGCTTGAACATAAATTTTGATTAATGAAATGAATGTAGTGCTCTTGTTCAACTTTAGTTTTCCTTGTATCTTTTCAATACACATTTCCTGACCAAGACATCACACTAAAAATCATTCTGGAAATAACTCAGTTAAGCTGGGGCTTCCAGGAGTCACTGGGTTGTAGATGCTCTGGGATGCATTTTAGAGTGTTTGGTGAAACAAAAATTGTGAGTAAAAAATATTTGTGTTTTCCCATCCACTCATCAAGGTTGCGCTTAAAGAGGGTCAGCGAGGTGCTCTGTTTGACATGTATAGGAAGTCTATTCCAGAGATGGGGCAGCCTCTGGGAGACAAACCTGTCTCTCCAGCAGGTATTGTTGATGTCACATATTAGATTCAGGCCTTTTGAGCGGGTAATGCATAAGAAGTTAGACTTACGGAAACTTAAGTTACATGCAACTTAGCGTTCAAGGCTGACAAAATAGTACCTCCCAATATATTAACAAGACAGTTCTTGTTAGTATACACAAATCTACCTGGGAATGTGCCTTCCTCCTCCTCCTGTCTCCAAAAAAGACAATCACTGCCTATGAATTCCACTGATGTAAGATATGTATGAAAGCAGCAGTTCAATGGTCACAGTCATGTATTTCAAGTGACTGCTGTCATACATATACACAGCATTCCTCCTCACTCCTCATCAACTGCATATATACTAGCCAGATGTGTGATTGTGAGGAAAGTGAAAAAATAATGATTACAGTAATGTATTACACTTTGCTGCTCCTACATAGTAAACTGTCCAAATACAAACTATAATGACCTTCTTTGTACATCTCTGAGGTCTGTGAGAAAAATAAAAGAAACAATGATCACACTGTTCCCAGCACCAGCATGAGCTATCATGACACCCTATACATACCTATAATGTTTGACTGTGATGAAAATTCAAAAAGTATTCACTGTACCAATCCCAGTCCTTTATACAAACTACAGCAAACATCTGTGCACACTTCTGAACAGGGCTACTTTTAAAATGGGTAATGTTGAGGGCAGAAACCACCACTACATCCATATAAAAATTCACTTATATAGTCTGGGTGTGGGGGAATACAGACTCCTAGATGCTCTTAAGTGTCTGAATGTTCTGTAATGTATTTATGCCTTATTTCTGAAATATAATTACATGTTAACTGCATTTTTTACTGCTACGCAGAAGAGTTATATATTTTCCAGGCATTATTGTGTGTGTGTATCAGTAACATCACACACACACACACACACACACACACACACACACACACACACACACACACACACACACACACACACACACACACACACACACACACACACACACACACACACACACACACACACACACACACACACACACACACACACACACACACACACACACACAGCCCCCCGGATTTACAAAGCCCTGTAGAATGTGCAGGATTAGTCTAAGAGCTATTTTCAGCAATATGGCCAACATGCAACCCAGGAATGAGCTCCCGGGATGTGCACGTGAGCTCTTAGACAAATCCTGCATGGATTGAGCTCCTGTATGCAAATTACCCTCATTTGCAGGTGAAAACCATGCAAATGAGGGTAATATGTGATCCAGGAAGCTGGCAGATGACCGTGCAGGACTAGTGCAGTGTGCAGAAATGTACTTGGTTAGGAAGAAAGTACATCGCTGCAATCTACAAAATGGAGCTATGACAGCTCCAAATAAAGGTTGCATATCATTGAGGAAGCATGCCAATGGCCAAGTAGAAGGCCATTGGCATTGCAAACTGTTTAAAAAAAAATAAACAACTTTTATTAATTTTCGCCGACCTTGCCTGTTTAAGTATAGGGCAGCGGCACCCAAACATGATCAGGGGGAAAATAATAAAATAAACCTAAAATAAGCATTCTAACTAAAATCAATATTCTGTCATGCAAGTCAATGGCAGGCAGAAGATAACCTGGCCAGTGAGTAATGGTTGCTAAGGGGGAAGGCTCAGTGTGGGACATGTAACTATGTATTAGCAGGCAATCCTATGCAAATGAGGGAAAGGTTAGTGAATCCCAGATTTTCCCAGGATGTGAGGCAGATCCCCAGGGTGTAAGAGTATAAATAGCTGGGCACAAGACTAGGATATAGGTGACATCATGGGGGTGTGTCAGGCATACTGTAAGTGGATTGGAGACCTGTGGCTCGGGATTGCTCCTAGCTTAGCACAGCTAAGCTAGGAGTGTGTCTAAACTTGCCTAGCATTCTTTATAAGTGTAGGTGGGTGTGCGCTCCACAGACTGGGTTTTACAGGAAGAAAAAGGAAGTTAAACCAGGAAAAAGCAGCCCTGTGCACATGTGAGCACTCCGTTTGCGTGGTGTGCACACGGGCTTAAACAGGGAGGCAATGGGAAGGGAAACAGGAAGGTAATCAAGGAGAACTAGCTTAGCTGACAGGTGAAATGTATCAGAATCAGCCAATTACACAGGCAGCAGACCAGCCCAGCAAACCACTATAAAGTATGCAAACACCTTTCCCCTTGTTTTTTACAAAATCTCTGCACCACCGGTGTATACAGACGGAGAAAGTTTACAAAACAAAAGCAAAAGAATAAATGTTAGGGGCTGCTTTTTCTATCATAAACCAGCATGTGCAAGAGGCTGAGGTGGTGAAGATGTGAATGCTGCTGAGCAACCCACAGTGAGGAGATGGAGAAGAGTGTACAGACCCAGGGTAACCTACCAAGTACTACATGAGCTGGAGATAGTGGACCACTATAGGGTGGACAGGGACTTCCTACAGCAAATTGTTGAGCTGTGCCGGCCACACCTGACACAGAGAAGTAGCAGAGGGGAACCCATCCCAGTGGATACCAAGGTATGTGCAGGCCTAAGAATACTAGCTACAGGTACCTTTCAAAGGCCAATTGGGGATATGATGGGGATTTCTCAGCCATCAGCATCCAGGGTACTCCACCAGTTCCTGGATGCCATGTCAGCACATGTCAGTGAGCACATATATTTCCCCATCACCTGTGAGGCGTTGGCCGGCAATATGCATCTCTTCCACCAAATAGCGGAATACCCTGAGGTAGTGGGTACAATATACTGCACGCACATACACACCACCAGGTGAGCGGGGTAGGGTCTACATCAACTGCAAGGGCTTTGCCACCATCAACTGCCAGGTCATGTGCGATAGCCAGGGCATAATAATGAATGTGTGTGCTGGCTACCCTGGAAGCTACCACAATTCCCACATCTGGCATCTGATGCAGCTGTAAGAGACATTTGCCAATGGGGACATCCCACACGGTTACCTAGTGGAGGATGCAGGATATGCACTGGAGCCATGGCTGATGACACCCATCAGAAATGCACACACACCCGAACAAGAAGTCCATAATGAGGCACACGCACAAACACAAATCATAATAGACCATGTGTTTGGGATGCTCAAGTCATGGTTTCGGTGCCTGGACACATCCGGTGGACCCTTGCAGTACTCATCAACTACATGTACCCAAATTGTCCTTGTATGTGCCATGCTACACAATATGATCCTGCGGAAACAGCTGCAGCAGGAACAGCATGGGGCAGGGCCACACAGCCCTCCACCAGTGCCAAGGTCTGCACAAATGCAGAGTGACTTATAGGTTCATAGGTTGGTACAAGGCTATCGGCTCTAGAGCCTATGCAAGCCTAGTCATAACAATTCCCTGGATATTTCTTCCCACAATGTTTACTTCTCTGGACCCCTGTCTAGCAGGGTGACTGACAATCCCCGGGGTGAATTTCCTATCTCCCATCCAATCATCAAGGTTCCTTTTGAAGAGGGCCAATGAGGCGCTCTGCTTGACATGTATGGGCAGTCTATTCCAGAGTATGGGGAGTCTCTGGGTCAGGTACCTATCCTTCCAGCATGTTTTGTTCATTGTGATGACAAGGTTCAGATCCCTGGAGCGTGCGGCTCTGAGGGATTAGGATTTCTTTAAGTGGAGCATGTCCAACAGCTCAGGGTTTGACATGACCTTGTATGTTAAGCAGAGATCACCTCTGAGTAGACGATATGCCACAGAGTATAGCTGGAGTTTTTTTAGAAGGTCAGCATATGGCATCTGCTTTAGGCCTGTGATTCTTTTAGTGAGGCATATCTGTGGCCTTTCCAGCTGTTGCAGATGTCTTGTGAGGTACATACCAAATGGGGCATTATACTCTATAATGGGTTCAATGAGGGATGAAAAGCCCTCAGTGATGAGGTGTGCCACATAGAAGGATTTCCTGACTGTTGTGGTGATGTGGTTATTGAAAGTGAGACCACTGTCTACCTGTGTCCCTAAGTCTCTCATCATACTTTCGATGTTTTGCGTCCTGCCACCTATGTGGTAATTCATGGGTACATGTTTTTTTCCAAAGGGGATAACTATACATTTCTTAGCATTAAGCTTGAGCCCATGGCTCTGGAACCAGGCATCTGTTTCTGTAAGGCCCTTTTGTAGAATATCCACATCATTTGGGGATTCAGTAATGGCTCCCAGTTTGCAGTCATCTGCGAACTTTGTTAGCCAGAGTCCCTTAGTGTGACCTGTACTTCAGAGAAGTAGATGCCAAACAAGAGTGATCCCAGGACTGAACCTTGAGGTACTCCACTTGTCACATGTCTGGAGCTGGATTTGGAATCGGCTACTTTTACAGTCTGGGTTCTGTCAGTAAGCCAGTTGGCAACCCATCAAGTGATGTAGGGATTTATGCTCAGCTTAGTAAGTTTATCTATGATTCCAGAGTGGGGGATGGTGTTGAAGGCCTTGGCGAGGTTCAGATAAGCTGTGTGGACTGCCTTACCCTCATCCACAGCTCTGGAGACTGATTTGAAGAAGTCAATCAGATTCAGGAGACAAGACCGGACCTTCACAAACCCAAATTGGGTGGGGTCCAGTGTTTGAAAGTTGTCAATGTCTTTGTTTATAAGTTCCATGATAATGCGTTCCATGCCCTTGCAGATCAGGCTTGAGAGACTGGTGGGATTGTAGTTCCTGACATCCAAGGCAGATCTCCCCTTGTGGAGTGGGATAACTATAGCTGTGCGCCACTCAGTGGGCACAAAGCCTGAGGTGAGGCTATGATTAAACATGACACTTAGGTGAGGTGCCAGTTCATTTTGTAGTTCATGTATTACACAGCCTGGGATGTCATCTGGTCCCATGGATGCTGTATTCTTAGCTTTGAAGAGTGCAGTTTCTACCTGTGTGGCCATGATTACCGGAATTTGGCAATCTTTTGGTATTGAGATGGGCCCTTTAGGGGGTGAGAGGGGGGTGAATTTGACACTTAATCGGACATTGGCAATATCCTTGGAATCAGTATATTTAATGCCATTCTGTTGTAGCTCAGAGCAGATCTGAGCATTGCCATTTAGATTCTTGACATAACTATAGAATGCATTGTGGTTGTCTTTGGAATCTTTGGCAATTTTATTTTCATAACTAGCTTTTGAGGACTTTATATAGGGATCTCAGCTTCTTACTGAGGCTGGTGAGTGAGTTTTTTGCATCCTGGGATTTTCCTCTTTTCTGCAACAGTTTCTTCCTTCTGTTGTATAGTTTGTTTATAGCAGGGGACCACCAGATTGGCTTCCTTTTTTTTTTGGAGAAGAGCATCTTGGTTCTATTTGGGATGGCAAGATTCATGCATGAGTGGATGTGCTCATTCAGTGCCTTAGTGTAGGATTCTGCAGTCGAACTTTCAGATCCCGTCTGCATGGGTGTCGTGAAGTTTGTCACTTCTGACTTCAGTAGCATGAAGTTGGCTTTGGAGAAGTTTTTTACAGAGGTTTCCTTACTGGGGGTTGTGGGTGGAATGTGGATGTCAAGGGTGATTTGCTTATGGTCAGACCTGACCAATGAGGGGGTGACCACTGGTGTGGAGCATCTATCTTCCATGTTGGTAATGACCAAGTCTAGGATATTGGAGCCCCTGGTGGGACAATGGATTAGTTGATCCAGGGCATTGGAATTTATGAATTCCAAGAACCGTTGGGAAAAGGAGTTGGTACCCGAGTAGTTTTCCCAGTTAATGGCAGGGTAGTTGAAATCACCCAGAGTTAGGGTGTTTGGTTGTATCTTAATATTTTCCAGTATGTTTAGAAAGGTGTAGTGATAATCCTGGGGCATGGTGGGGGATCTGTAGCAAGCTACAATTTGGATTGCAGTCTTACCTAGTGTTAGTTGCACCTGGAGAATTTCAGATGCATTGTGTTGGGCAACTAGCCTGGAGATGTGAATATCCTTGGTGAATATGGACACTCCTCCACCTTTAGTGTTTCGGTCTTGATTTTGTGGCCGAAAAGTGTGGTAAGAGTTGTAGCCTGGTATTGCAGGGGTGCTCTCTGGAGCCTTGAACCAGGTCTCAGTTACTGCAACAGATATCGATGTTCTCCATTTTTAGGAGTGCCTCGAGAGAGTGCATTTTGAAGTTTAGACTTCTAGCATTGAGTAGCATTACCTTCAGATTTTGCATGCTTGTATCTTTTACAATGGTGGTTTTATCCTTTGAACCTTGCCTAAAAAAGGCACTATAGGGGTGGCAAGAGCTTTAACCAGTAACCTGAATCCCAGGGGTGAAAGGTGCAGACCATCTCTGGCAAAGCATCATGGTTTGTCGATCATGTCTTCCCAGGCAGACAAATACTGGATCCCCTTTGAATGACACCAGAAGCTTAGCCAATTGTTGAAGTCAATCATTTTGTCCTTATACTGTGCTATAATTCTGGGTGAAGGCAGGATGCTACTCAGGGCTAGGGTCATACCTGCCTGGGCCATATGATCCAAGAGCTCTTCCATGTCTCTTTTCATGTAGTCCAGGGAGGTACATCTCAAGTCATTCACTCCAGCATGGACAATGAAAGAGTCGTATTTGTACTTGTTGTGGAGTGACTTGAGTGCATGCGTTATGTGGCGGATCCTGGCACCCGACAGGCAGCTAATTGTAATTTTCTCCTTGTTCAGCCTGGTGAGTGGGACATCAGTGTGCCTGACTATAGAGTCACCTATGACTAAAGTGTTGGGTACATTGTCTTGCCTTAGGGGCTGTTGTTGAGTGGCACAATGGTGTTGTGAACTGTATCACTTTGGTTGTGGCTGGTGTTTGTTTGCGTTTCAGCTTCGGAGGTCCTTGTTGCTTGGGCAGGTTAATTTTAAGGGCCCCCACATATGTGGGTTTAGTGTTGCTATGTGTGGGTGTTGATGGTGTGGGTTTTGAAGGGCTATGAGTTGCTAGAGGTGAAGTGCAGGTGTTAACCTTCTCCTCTTGGCTGTCTAGCACAATCTTGGCCAGAGAGAGCTTTGCTTCAAGTTTGGCTATGTAAGTGCATCTCTCGCAGGTTGTTGTGTTGGGTGGTAGGAGGAGAGGATTGTCTGTGTAAATGAGGCAGTTGCCGCATTGTCCCGGTATACCCAGATTCACCAGATGGATAGGAGAAATCACCGGAAGCTGACCCTTGGTCATGCCTGTTTAGGTGCTTTTTTTGTAAAGTTTAAGAGCTGTTTTCCCTTACCTTTGCAAGGTACTTTGCAATTTTAGGCTGTTTAGTGCCTACAATTAATTTCTCCTTATTGACAAGGAGAGTTGAGTGTTTGTATCAGTTTCAGGCTTCCTAGTGCTTTCCAGCAGGTTCTAGAGCAAGTGCTAGTCACAGGTGTTCAGATTTTAGTGCTACTACTGAGAAATCAGCTAGTTCTAAGGGAAAATTTGAAGAGCAGACTTTCTGGCACCTGGAATAGTTTAACTGTAGCCTTGCAGTGCTGCATGATGCGAAAAATGTACAAACACACGTGTTTTTAAGACAGAAAGTTGAAAGGGATAGAAATCAGCCCAAAAAGACTAATAAAATTACAATTTCAGAGCTGGAAACCACTCCTCTAGCGTTAGATAGGCAGTACAATGCTCACCACTACCACTGGTAAGCAGTAGGACTTCGCTCTACCACAGCAAGGTCTGGATAGCTCTGAACACAGAAAATAAAGTCCTGAGACAAGCAAAGCCTGGGAAATGGACTGGCTAGGAAAGATGGGAAACGAGCAAACAAGATAGTATTTTTTTTTTTAAACAGGCTAAACAATGCAATAATACAGTAAATAAACACAGAAATGGCTAACACACGAGTGTGTAGTCCTAACAGTAAATGCAATTAAAACCCTACAAAATTAGCAATTTAAAACTTTTTAAATGAAGCAAGGCAAGTGCACAACTGAAAAACGATTTAAGAGGCAGTAATACAGCAGAATAAGTAGCTAGTCTACAAATACAGAGAAGTCTATATATACAGAAAAGCAGCTAAAACACACAAACAATTCAGATGCAGTGCAACCTAGAGCACTTGAGTTGTAGCAATATTAAGGCAATTACAGTTATAATAAATGCTCTAAAACATATTCTATATTTCCAAAATGTTTGAGAAGCACAGTCAGAACACAAGGAGATTCAGGCAATTTATTTATTTATTTTTTTGAAAGGGAAAAAGGAGAAACAGAAGACTCAGAGGAAGAACAACTTGAGCCTGCCCCCGTAGGCAGAAGGAGGCATGCCAGTATGCCCTGGCCTTGACAAAGAGGCAATGCATAGCACATGCACTGACACAGTAGGGACCCAGGGAATGACACCTCTCTCTGACTCGCACATACAGTAAAACGGATGCCAAACATGACACTACTTGTGCTCAACCATGTATAGGGAGTGTACTATGTGCATTCGACATAGGCAGCCCCGCAGCACCACCCTCAATACTGGGACACCCACAAGGTAAGTGACTCACACATGCCAGTTGGGGGGGCACATACCCAACAATAGTCACAGCCACCAGGATAGGTGTAGATAAACACAAACAAATGCTGTACTATGGCCTCAGAATGAACCCCATGGGTAACCGCTACCCCAGGTCTACACAGACAGACCACAGCAGGCCAGCCATTTGGATGCAAGTTGTGAAGGCTAGGAAGTCTGAAACTAATATGTAGGTAGTTAAAGCTAAGATCTGAAGTACACTGGTATGCCTCTAGCCAGCACGATAGGTAAGACTACAGACTGAAATGGTGTACCCAACATACCAGTAAAGTCCTAGCAAATGTGCAAAAGTGTAAGATGTGCCCCACCATCCTATGTACACTTATAGTAACAGTCAGGTGTGCCCCCCCACCCCTGTGCAGAAATGTAGAAACAGTCAGGTGTCCACCCCAGCTATGCAGAAATGTAGCAACAGTCAATGCCAAATGACCGATGAATACCCTGCAGATACAGCATGCTACCTGTCGGTGTACAACACAATGGTCAGCACCGCAGTGCAAACTACCTGGACTTGATCCACACATGCAATATAGATGGCCGTACTGGGCATGCTCACACACTTAGAGGAATGAAGGCAATGTCAGTCAACAACATACTGAAATGCCATACTGGGCATGCTCACACACTTAAACACATGAATGCTACGTCAGCAAACACCAGTGGACCAGACATATCTACCAGTTGCAGTTTGTAGTGCAGACACATGTCAGTATGCACCACTCCTGCCTTTCACACACAGTGGATAGGAATACAGACATAAATGTAAGGACAACACACTATAATAAGCCAAAGGTAGACATACATAGTTGTGTGGAAGAGGGTGACCTTGACAAGGAGCCATCTGGGCCTGTTCCACCCAGCACACAGGCAAAGGGCCCCAAACACATGAGGTGCAGGTGTCACTCACTGCAGATACTAGCCACCAGTATCTGTCAGCATGACAGCATGTTGCATGTGCCAGCTGGGCAACATGACTGTACAAGGAAGTAGTCACCTAGTAGCTGTATACACGTACCTGTGGCATATGACCCTGTGTGTGCCTGCATGCAGCATACCAACCCCTACATGAATGGGTTACAGCCCATGCACACACCATCTTCCCCATAGCAGTATCATGACAAGCCTGCTGAGGTCATCCAATGTGAAATACACCTTTTGGAAAGCTGTAGCTCAGTAATCCCTATGGCGCGTCCCATAACTGCGTACTGCTGTAGTGATAAACTAGTTAGGTAGTAGTCCTAACCCCAGACTTGCCAACTGTGTGAGTGTGTGTTTGTGTGCGTGTCTCTCTGTCACTGACTGTGCAGAGAGAAATGCTTTTTTAGGCTACTCATACTCTGTACAGTTCATTTACACATCTTTGGCAAGGCTGCTGATGTCACTCACCTAGAAATACACCTCTGGGGAAATCATAGCCCATTAATCTCCGTAGCACGTCCTGTAACTGCGTACTGCTGGTGAGAAAGTAGGTAGGTGTTCTAACCCCAGACCTGGCAAATGTGTGTTTGTGTGTGAATCTATGTGTGTCTGACTGAGTAGAGAGCAATGCTTTTTAGGCCACTCACACCCTGTACAATTCATATACCATGCTGATGTCACTCAACTAGAAATACACCTGTGGGGAAATCATAGCCCAGTAATTTCCATAGCGCATCCTGTAACTGCATACTGCTGTAGTGTGAGAAAGTATTTAGGTAGGTGTTCTAACCCCAGACCTGGCAACTGTGTGTGTGTGTGTGTGTGTGTGTGTGTGTGTGTGTGTGTGTGTGTGTGTGTGTGTGTGTGTGTGTGTGTGTGACTGAGTAGAGAGCAATGCTTTTTAGGCCACTCACACCCCGTACAATTCATATACTCAACTTTGGCAAGGCTGCTGATGTCATTCACCTAGAAATATACCTCTGGGAAAGTCATAGCCCAGTAATGTCTGTAGCTTGTCCTGTAACTGTGTACTGCTGTAGTGTGATTTAGAACTGTGGTAGGGTTCCATCACCACCCATGGCAGTTCTGGATGTTTTGCATGTGTTTCAATGTCTGTGTATGGAACAATGCATCATAGGCTACTCGCTTGCAGTATATTTCAAATGCCCTACTTTGCCAATCCTGCTGATGTCATTCATTGTGAAATACAACTTTGGGGAGAACGTTCCCTGTAATCCCTGTGGTGTGACTGATAACTGTTCCATACTGTAGTGTGATATAGGCCTTAGTCAGGGGTTCTATATCCATACATAAAGGTTGTTGATGTTTTGTGTGTGTCTCACTGTCTGTGTAGGGAGCAATGCATTTTAGGCTAGTCACTCGCAGTACAGGTGAAATGCCCTACTTTGGTAATCCTGCTGAAGTTAGTCACTGTGAAATACACCTTTGGGGAAGAAGTACTCCAGTAATGCCCATGGTGCATAGTATAACTATGCAGTGCTGTAGTGTAATAAATTAATTAGGTAGGGGTTCAACTCCCAGACATGGCAGGTGTGTGTGTGTGTGTGTGTGTGTGTGTGTGTGTGTGTGTGTGTGTGTGTGTGTGTGTGTGTGTGTGTGTTTGTGTGTATGTAACTCGTATCCTGTGTAGAGGTGAGTGTGTGATACCTGTGGCCAATGTGGAGGGGGTTTTGCTTATTACTTTTATGGTGGCCCTACTATATATCACAGTGTCAACCATACAGGGATAACAGATGTAAATTAGCTGGAAGGCTGGGGTGCAAAGCCATACCCATACATGTGACATAAAGGCTAGCCAATCCAAAATAGCAACCCCACTATTACCCACAACACACACTCAACCCATGTGTCATACACACACACATGCCTAGGCAACATCCAATATGTGGGTAGTACACTGCATATTGGCCACTGATAGTAACTATGCAGTGATAGCAGTGGGCTACAGAAGGCATGTCACCCTGCCCATCTGTCCAATATGCACATACCTGCAGACAGTGCACCTCCACCATGTTCCCCAATGGACACCTGCACCACCTGTGGTGCCTTCACATGTGACTCACAATGGACATACCATGTCTGACAACATGCCCTGTATGGACAGATGACACTGACATCAGGGAATGCTGTTGGCATGCTATCAATGTAGGTGAAGGATAAACCTGCTGCCCATTACCAGTTCCTACCACAGGTGGGTAAGACTGGCACATCTGATGATAGTCTTTGTTCACAACATGGGCCAGACACCCCAGGTACAGTTCTGCATGTCACTGCACATGCATGTGGGAGGTGTGCACATCCCAGACACCATCCATGTCATGGACTAAGGAACACATACATGGCATGTGGTGTACAGCACTGGCCACACATAATAGTCACCCAGCTGACTGGATGGGGATGCAATACCCACCTGTGTGGGCAAACGCAGTAACTACAGACCTGAGCCACAATGCAGACCATTGTCATGTGGCCTGATGCCATGGTATACCCTTTTCCTACACTTGTACAGCCTGCTGACACAATTGACTACCACACACCCATGTAGACATGCACCCATGCATGTCAGAACTGGCACCCTGTGTGTTCATATGTGTTTGTTGTATGGTGCATATGTCCACATCCACACTCACTACAACCTCCCAGGGCATACTAAAGCATGCTGTCTGATGTCTGACATCTCCTCATACTCTTTGCCCATATAGTCTCCATATGACCCGTGTGGTGCATGTGATACCTGCACATTGATGTGTTGTGGCAATCCCACTACTGATGAGTTGCACTCCTGGCCCTGCCAAGTGTGTGAATGTGTGTGCGTCCCTGTGTGAGTGTGCCTTTGTTGACACTGGCACCTGTTCATGCAGACAGGCACGTGTACGGCACCTACCGTATATCTACTGTATCCCTGTTGCAGATGTCACTCACCCACACATATATGTTCTGAGTGCTCCACATCAGGTAACCTATGTGGTGCATCCAATAACTGCATCGAACTGTGATAGCACTACATAGTTGTCAGGGGTTTGATACCCTGTGCTGGTAGGTGTGTGACACAAATATGCTTCAGTTTTACCCTCCCACCCCTCCCTGACATGTATCTGCCTCTGTCTGCCTCCCCCACTCCCTCTCTAGTGGATGTGGAGACCCACACCTGCCTTGCTTAGGCAGCAGTATGTGTATTTTACATGATGCACATGATCAACTGATGGCCTCTGCACAAATTGCCGCCCTCCCCTAGCTGATTGCACGTGGAACAGCTGTGGTAACAATCCCATAGCCAATTGCATGGAAACACTCTCCAATATCTAGGAACATCATGTTGGTGTTGGGCCTTTACATTCAATGTGAGCAGGAACTAGATCTGATGTATGGCAAACAGCATCCCAGATGGAATGAGGATTTACCTCTAACATACACTGTGGAAAGAGGGCAACCAACAGGAGGGGGATGTGCCTGACCTGACTACAGACTGTAAGTGCTGCTATACTGCATTTGGAGTGATGGTGGTTTAACAGTGTTTGTCTGGATATGCCTGTTGTACATGTCGCAATACCTCCCATGTCAGTTCCATGTATATGAGGAATCCCCATCTGCAGGGTCATCTGCAGACTAGGCAGTGTTGTGCCTATGGTTTCATGCGTTAGCCACAGTGCATCAATCTGTGGAATGCAGAAGGTAGCGTGAGGACTGCAGTCTGTAGATGGTGAAGGCCGTGACAGTTATTGACTTCATATCCCTCATAGTACATATGTTGCAACAAACCCTGTTACAATGGAGAATATATGAGGTTATCACAGCAACATGTCTATACTGGCCCTGTGTATGTGCTGTCAGCCACACCTCTGTCAACCTTTGTACATATGGCATGCATGAAGTGGTGCATATGTGCTGTACACCATAAATACTGTCATCATATCTGAAAACAAGCCAGTGATATATCAGATTGCTACACATGTCATGTACAGTAGTGGTTATATTTCATGACATAAGCTGGACATTCTGTGGATGTTTGTACAGTACTGAGGTCTATGTAGTGATGGTGAATGTTGGCAGTGTGTGTATTGTTAATATGTACT
This sequence comes from Protopterus annectens, assembly GCF_019279795.1. Taxonomy (NCBI): domain Eukaryota; kingdom Metazoa; phylum Chordata; order Ceratodontiformes; family Protopteridae; genus Protopterus; species Protopterus annectens. The sequence continues at coordinate 1,114,488,793 of NC_056743.1, read as the reverse complement.
TCAGCCTGTGTACAGACTGTGATAGATGTCATTGTTCTAGCTCCCTTTCTATCACATGTGACATGCTGTCCCACTGTATGGTACGGTTTTGCCATACATGTTTGTAGGGCCATACACACATGTCCCATACCACAGACAGCCATCATAACAAACTGTGTAGCAGCCCAGTATATATAGGGTCATTCTGTGAGTGGCACATATGAGGATGATGTGGAACAGATAATCCACATACTGTAATATTATGCTAGCTTACCATATGCAGTAGTGGTGCTGCTGTAGCATTGTTGCCTCACAGCAAGACGTTGTCCTGTTCGATTTTCAGCTAGAGCGTTTTCTGTGTGGATGCATGCATGAATGAGCATGCCTTCATTGAAGGTTGTGTGTCAGGGCTGGTAAATCGGCACTTAAAAATCCACTACCAAACATTAGCGGACCGGAGTTCTGCTGTGGCGACCCCTAACTGGGATAAGCTGAAAGACACAACAACAACAACAACAACAACCATATGTGACTGTGGCTGTGTTCACATTGGTTGTGGTTATGCACTGTCACACAGGTGTATCTTACCCTGTGCTGTGTCGTGGCTGTTGAGCCTACTATATATGCAGGCACATGTGCATTCCCCCCACACGAGATGTAGGCCAGTGTTGAGCCAGTCTGCCTGTAGCCTGCACAGTGCATTGTTACATGCCTAGAAGCTTAGAGTACTTAACCAGTGGGATGTTATGTGCAGATACTTGGCAGATGTAATGCTGCTGGGCCTCCCGTAAATGTCAGACAGAGCAGTGGGATGCTGTATGGATGTATGTCAATATCTAGTGGGTGGTATGTGTCCATGGCACCCCTGTACCAGCAGGCATTATGTGCCAGGCCAAACAGGAGTGTGTGAATCCAACACCTATGGTGCCAAATGCATACCAGTCGTTATGTGTTATACCCATCTACATGGCTGTCTACATCCATATTGTTAGGCCTGGTACACATGTGGTGCACTAAGGGATTATGCGTATACCTCTGGACTGTACAGGGTATGTCCGACGTTCCACATATAGTGGCCAATATCTCTGCTGCACTCCACAGGGGCATTACATGCTAGCAGCAGTACCTTACAATGATTTCCTTAGGATGTCTGTCAGTAGCCAATGGCACACATGTTATAAGCAGATGTCAGCATCCACACACACTATGTCTGTGAAAACAATCCCAATGACAGTAGCAACAGTCTAGTAATATACCTGCTATACATACCTGTTATCCCCTTGCACTATGACTTTGGGACTGTAGGGGCTGGTGTACAGCTACACTCCATGTCCAGGATATACGGTAGAAATATATGTACATATACTTATCCAGATAACCATATATATATATAATTACACATGTGTACTACATTGAATTAACACTGTCATGGCAACCACCCACTATAAATCCCTACAGCATGTGGGCGTGGTCCCTTTACGTACCCTGTGTGATGGACATCCTTCCTGTGTGTGGGCATCAGTGATACAGGCAGCAGGTAGCAATACCTCGTACAGGAGAACCTGCACACTCAGAGCAGCCACATATTTGAAGGAGGATCAGGAACTACAGACAGACTGTGGGTAGAGGTGTGTAATGCTTTGCATAGTACTGGTGTTACAGGGCGTTTGTGTGTACATACTAGTGTACCTTGGAATGCAGTCTGTCTGCATAGCTCACTACTCTGGGCCTAACCTCTTGCTGGACAGAAGTATGCCTATCATGTGTTGTCTGCCCACCACACAGGTCCTGTGTCAGATATTACACTGGCAGTGTGTGTGTTGCATGCTATCAGTAGATGGCTACATCCATGTCTATATCTAACCTCAATTCCCTGACTAAGGGGATGCTGCAGACTATCCTGTAACACCAGCACCTTGCTTAGTGTATGGCAACAGTGATCCACATATGTGCCTGTGTTTCAGCCTCTGTCCCCTATCTACATACCAAACTTTGCACATATGTCATGCTGTTGGGGGTTGTTCTGTAGTGGGCTGTGAGTATATCACACTGCCGATGCTGCCATTAGTACACTGCTGTTGTATCCCCCACACATACAATGGGGCTGGGGCCATATATGTGTGAGCGTCATCTACACAACACATGTGCGCCCTTATGCACTGCAAAGGCCAGTGTACGTAACAGTGGTATATGGGCTTGTATTATTGAGTCTAGGTGGGGAGCACCATAAATGACCTAGGCTGTTACAAAATGTGGGGTTATCAGAGGTGAGCTGCCACAAGGTATGTGGATATACAGTATCTTATACTCCATCTAAATTGACATTACTTACATGACTTGGGGTACTGCAAGCCTACTGCCTCCTGCCATACAGACTGTTCTGTGCATTATGCCTTGTTATGTACTGGGTACAACCCATTTGATCACAAAACGTCTTTACCTCCTACAGAGTTTGTACAGCGTGTAGATAGAGGCAGCTGAACTACACACCTGCAATATATACTGTTGTGTGGTACCCTGTGGCCCAGTCTGTCTGCACTATTGTACATTCTGAAGGGCTTGGCCTGGACAGCAACAGTTGTGAATCTTTCCAGACTACTGTACTAGTGTAACTGTTTCACAGTTGCAGTACTCCGTTTATAAGGTTGTCAGCATTTGGACAGCTATATGATATGGCATATAGAACTGTTATAGTACACAATTAAAGGATTCCCATTTCTGTAAACCTGTCTGTGGTGTCTTTCCTATGACATTTTTATGGGTATATGTTGCAGACAACAATTGACATTACTATGTGTCGCCCATACAGTCTCCAGTTGTTCAGGTGTTAACTGTAGGCACAGTGGCTGTTTCATATTGTGTGCACCTCCTACATATGTATCTTACTGTACATATATCTGCGTGTGTATGTGTAGTCACATGTATATATATATATATATATATATATATATATATATATGTATACACATATCTGTATCTGCATATATGTGTCTGTGTATCTGTATCCTGGGGACGTTAAAGGCTTCCACATATTACATGTCCTATGGGAGGCAGACTGTACTTGGTAGTGTATTGCACCACAATGATATTTATGCACAAACATGGGGTGTAGCCATGTGCACCCCATATGCAAATTCCTATGCAAATCTTGTTATGTATCATTGGGAACATACACATTTGTTCGATAGTATCTTTTTTCAGCATGTCTTACTTTATAGGCATTTTGTTGATGATGTTCTGATTGTATGGGAAGGAAGTCAGGACTTGTTACATGATATGATCAGTTATTTAGAATCTACTACTGATTTTTTAAGGTTCACTATAGAAGTGTCTCAACATCAGCTACACTTTCTTGACATAACTATTTCTAAAGACTCAGGAGGTTCCCTTTCTACTAGTTTGTATAGGAAACCTTGTTGGAGGAATGCCATACTACATTTTAATAGTATGCATCCACGTTCGGTATTTCCGAACATTGTAAAGGGCCAGTTGAAAAGAATTAGTAGATTATGTAGGCAACTCCCATGACAGAAAATTACAGTTAAATCACATGGAAGAATTGTTTCGTGACAAACGTTATACAACCTCCTTACTGCGCAGCTTGGGCTGCCCAGTTTCGGCTAGTATCGCCAGCCATGTGGAACGCCTTGACCCTCCAGAACAACTTGATAATAGACACAATTTTGTCACTCAATGTAGATCTAACAAGGTATTTTTTACTACGAGATATACTAGTGATATTAAATTTATTACTGACATCATAAGAAAGAATTGGGGCATATTACTTACAGATAATAAGTGCTCTCAACTATTGGGAATGATGCCTTGCTTCAGATACAGGAATAGCAAAAATCTGAAGAGATTATTATGTATTGATAAGACTAACTCTTCTATCAATAGTATAGACAGGCACATATTAAAATATGGCACCTTTCGATGCAACAAATGCAACATGTGTAAATACATAAATGGTGAAGGTTGTATTAATCACCCCAATCTTAGCTATATTTTCAAACCGCGCATCTATGCTACATGTGACAGTATTAATTTAATATATTTGGCCACTTGCACAGCATGTACAGCATTTTATGTAGGTATGACGTCTTGTAGATTGAGAGACAGAATGTATAATCATATATATGACATCAGGAAGATGAACCCATGCAATGCTTTGGCTAAGCATGTAGTCATATATTCTGATCACAGCTTTACTTTTAGGGTTCTACAAACTATAGGTATAAACAATAGAGGAGGTGATGTAGTGAATTACTTAGAGACAATTGAATTGAGATGGATTTTGAGGATGAAAGCCCACCTCGAGCCAGGCCTGAATCAATCTGTTAGTATCAAGCCTGTTTTAATGGCACGTAAATATTGATTAGTGCAGTCTTATGGTTTTTAACAGATTTACTTTTTCTATTTTCATTAGATTATAGTGTTGTTATTTCATTTTGCTTTCTTTATCATGTATTTACTGTTAGCGTTTTTATACAGTATAAGTTTGATTTGATCGTTTTATCAATATATATTTTTATCTTCTTTATTTTTCTTTATATTGGAGTTTAGGTTGTATTGTGCTGTTTTAGTCTTGGTATATTGAATTTTTACCTTGCCTCACAGGGGTTAATGAAACTTTTTCAATTATTGTCTCTTTTGTTCAATTATACTGATCTTGATTGTCAATTATGTTAATTGATAGCAATTGATAGCATTTGGAGATATGTATAAAAGTGCTTTAGTGAAATGTTTTAGCTAAACCTGATGAAGCGTGCTTTTAGTTGCACATGAAAGCGCTTGTTATTTTTTATCCTTGTAATAAATAGTCTGCTTAAACATCGTGGTGGTTTCTACCTGTTTTATCTCTCATTGCAGGGAGCATGCGTTTGGCTATGGGGGGATGCCTATTCGTACAAGACGTATAGTGTGTGAGGTCTCCCAATCCCATTAACGGTGCATGTGGACATAGGTGTATTTGTTAATCTGCAATTCCTATCTACAGATGTATGGCCATACATACCTATACAGATATATATATCTGCTAACAGTTATATAAGTATATGTACATAGATAGTGATATATATATATATATATATATATATATATATATATATATATATATATATATATATATATATATGTATATAGAGTTAGCAAAACAACATATATAGTTATATATATGTATAGCTATACATATATGGGTATGTTGTATCTGTTAAGGTTGCAATATAGTTACAGATGCAGACATCTAGATGTTGGTATACATTCTCTGTACTGCTGCATGACAGGACTGGCTGATATGTTTCTGAAACATTGAATATCTGTGTATCTGTCATGGCTTAGTGGTACATCACTTTCTCTAGGGTGTGCAGGGTCCTTGGTTTAAGCCTTGCAAGAGCTATTTATTTTGTTGCTGGGCAGAACATGGCCCATTGGATAGAGAGTGATTAAGGCACCTTAAAGCAGTTGTAAGCAGGTTTGCATGGGTTTGCGCAGAGTTAAGCACTGCCAATACAGGTTAAGCAATTTAGAAGCTGAGTGCATGAAAACATAACAGTCGTGCAAACCCACAAAAACCTGCTTACAACTGCTTTAAAGTGCCTTGCTCAGTCTGTATCCAATGGGCTGTGTTCTGCGCAGCAACAAAATAAACAGCTCCTGCAAGGCTCAAAACCAGGATCCTGCACATCATACACAAAGTGATTTACCAGTAAGCTATGGCAGATATGCATAATCATGATGTTTTCACATACATATCATCCAGCCCAGGTATACAACACTACAGGGAATGTATACCGCCATGTAGATGTATTTGTGTGTGTGTGTGTGTGTGTGTGTGTGTGTATAGATATATATATATACACACACACATATATATATATATATATATATATATATATATATATATATATCTTCATCTTTAAATGGGTATAACATATCTATATATGTAGATATAGGTATAGAAATATATATATATATATATATATATATATATATATATATATATATATATATATATATATATATATATATATATATATATATATACCAATAAATACATATATACATAGATACACATACATCCATAGGTATATATGTATGCATCCACATGTCCAGATATATACAGAACTAGGAATGCATATATGTCAGCATATATATGACTCACATTTCAAAGGGAGAAATCAATGTGTCCGAAAGCATTGAATGTGCAATGAGCAAATGTCACTATGCATTCGTTCATTGCAGATAGGCAATTTGGTTGTGGAAGGCACTATAGTGGGGATGGGGAATATTTGCCTATCCCCACTGTAGTGCAAACTAGGAGTTAGTATATCACAGTAGGAGGGTTGAAGGGGGCCCAGGCTCTCAGAAGGGGGGGTGCAGGGGGCATGCCCCCCGGCATTATGATATGTATTCCAACTTGCAGTTCGAGAGTCAGCGAAGGCGCCTTTAGAACTGCTGTCTTTTGAACTGTGGTGCAGTAAGAAATGACAGTTTTGTCCTTTTGGATTGCAGAAAGGGCCGTTCGAAGGAATGATTGTCTTCCTGTCAAAGGTGAACATATATATATATATATATCAATATAGGTATATATGGACATACATCTGTAGATGGAACTGGGAATGTAACCACAACATATATGTCCACATGCACCATTGATGGGTTTGAGAGACCCAAACAACATACATCTGGCATAGCTAGGTATTCCCGCCCCAGCCAAACAGGCCTGGCCTGCAATACAATACCAACCTTGGCAGATCCCATAAGCAGGACCCTACATGACCAGGGCAGTACATGTTGACAGTACTCCGTCCCACTGTAGGATGTCCGGCTGGCATTACTAACATATCATGCAGTACAGTCAAGTGACGTGTCATGCTTGGGTGAAACTCCTGGGCAGGTGCAGTAAGTAGCTGGGATCCCTCATACGATCCAGTAGACCTACACCTGACAATGGATTCACCAATGTTGGCAGGGACAACCACAAATCCACCATGTCAGCTGGGAACTACCACCCAGTAGCCTAATGACCCTGGTCTGCAGGGACATGGAACATATCAACAATGAACCCATGGCCAATGTCACTGGTAATCTTAACACATGGGACCCCACCAATGTCGGACTTGTCAAAGGCAGGGAATACAATCTGAACCTGGTATACCTCCTTTACCTAATCATGACAGGTGTAGATGAAAGTTAAGAGGTGCACAATGCCTATGTAGATCATAGTAGGCTTTTGTACACCATCCCACATATAGGAGTGTGTGTAGTTGTTAAGGGATCTACCTTCGTTCACAGAATATGTTTCCACTAGGACTGCTTAGCATATGCCAGCATTCCACAAGTGCCATCCAGTGGATATACAGTCCTTCACAGGTCATAGATGTGTTAATGCCTTCCTCCACACTGTTGAGGTGTGCAACACTACTGGGATTGCTATAACACACTGGGTGTGGCTGTTGTGGACACAACCACCATTACTGCAGTTACTGTTGCATCTATCCCTCCACATAGCTGTCTGTAATACTGTACAGTGTATGTAATCAGGTTGTTAGTTGTTGTTTACACCATTCACAGTAGTTGAGCACCTCACACCCTCCTAACGGTAGGGCTATGCCACCGGCATTGGCACACACATGTCACTTAGCTGAGGATCCCAGCAGAGTGGGGAGAGGGACATACACCCTGCTGTTAGCATGTTTAATGTCATCCACATTGAAGATTGCATATATAGTACTGTGTGGTTGTGCCTGCCCTCTCTTGGTGGGATTACATGTGCAACAGATGTGTTTCCTGCATGAGGACATACCTTCATGTGTACAGTCTTGTACCTGTACTGCATCCAAACCAAAGGCACTGTGTGTTGTACCCAGCCATGGCATGTGTACCACCCACTACACTTACTGGTGTCCACTGTTGAAGGCCTGCTGACACCACTACACCCATCAGCCATGTGGCACATGGGCAAACACAACACAATCAGAATAGATACTGTGACAACAATACAACATTGTTAATTACAGCTATTATGCATCATAGCTGCACAGCTACACCTTCCAAGATATTAGCATTTCACTTTACTGCTGACAACATGCTACACATCATTCCATTGCTACACTGTTGTACAGTCACCCTGTGCATCAGCACCATGTTAGCCTGTCTCTGCATTGATGTTACGGATGTCAGGTAGTGGCACAGGTATAATCATATGCACAGGGTATGTTGTTGGTTTGCCAGAGGCCTAGGCTGAGCCATACAATTGATAACGTGTATCTGTGTGTGAGGGGGCTGAGTACAGTTATGGGCCACTGGCGATGTGTGTGCAGGTAAGAGGCTGCCCTAGGTTCATTGTTTATGTGTGTGTGTGTGTCTGCATGCACATAGTTCCTCCATGTGGCTGCCTTATACAGGGAATTGTGAGACAGCTGCAGACTGTACATGTCAGGATTTGTAGTTCACCGTCTTTGGCCACAGACATGGGACCTGTGCTTGGCAGGGGTGCTACAATCAGTATCAGGTACAAAGCCAGACCGAGTACTGTACCCTGAGTTTGACAGACGTCCACTGGATCCAGGTCCCCCCTGGGAACTGGCCAGGGCCACGTGTACGTCGTCTGCTATGACGGTCTGCTATGACAGCCCCCCCCACAGTGCTGGGGCTGGTACTGCCACTGCATGAGCGGCTGTGACTGGTTGGATGTCCACAGTGACCTGCAGCTGCTGGTGTTGCTGGCATACATCAACATGGCCGTCGCAACCATCCCGCCCTGTCCTGATGCATGGACATGACATTGTGGATGAGATCCAATGTCTCACCCCACCGTATATCCATGATCTCGGTGTAATTAAGGATGGCATCTGCTAGGTCACAGATGTTGTCAGTTACAAAGGTGTGATGAGCCCTCTGCACCCTTAGACCCTGCCTGGTGTACCGTTCCATTCATGCCTGTGCCTCCATGACAGTCTGGAACTTGCATGTGGTTGAAATAGATGTGGCATGTCTGCCAGGGGCATGATGAACAGCAGTGCACCGACGAGCACCCCTGGACATCTGCCTATGTGATACCCCACCAGACATCTGGCTATGGCTGCTGTATCCTGACACATGTGCCATAGATACCACACTGTCCTGGCCAATGCCAACCGTAGGCTGCCCCTCAGCTAAGGCCAATGGTGATGAGGTATGTAGAGGCAGTGTGACTGTGTGATGGATGGGGTGGATACGTGTGGGTTGTCAATTGGTGGCCCAGCAGCAGCCCTTGTTGACCCTTCCTGGGCCTCAACACACATATCCTCATGGTCACTGTCTGTATCAGTGACATTAGATTCCCTGTGGGGGGGGGACCTAGCCCCACCTTGCCACCTGTGAGGGGAAAACAGGGAACAGACTGTAAGACCTGTACATCACCGCTAAACAGTACATACATACACACACACACACACACACACACACACACAAACACACACACACACACACACACACACACACGTGTGTGTGTAGACATTGCCACATACATAGACATACACACATGCAGTTGACATACATGGCAACCCATACACTCCACCAGACAGCACCTACAGACAGCTCCCACACCCCCATAACACATACAATAGCAGGCAATGGTGCAGTACAGTATCACACACAAACCTGTAATTACACACATGTCAGCATGCAGGACATGTGGTGCTCAACAGCATGCAGTGCAACTGTAGTCAATCCCCGTTACCAACATTATACATGGCTGTGATGCATGGCTTCTGTTAGTAGGTGATGGCCCTCCCCCTGGAACTCTCTGCACCCATGTCCACAGCATTGCTGTGCATCTGTTCAGCACCCTGGCATATACTGTGCACCATACCTCACAGGTGTACACAGCATTGCAGGATGTGTATCTGTGTGCCAGTTGTGTTTCTGCTGCTGCTCACAGCCTTTGTGTGTTTCTGGATCACATGTGGACATGTGTTTAGTGAATGCTTGATGTATATTCACAGATGTCATCATCAGTGGTGCATGTATGAGTGATAGACTACCATTAGACCGACCATAGACATAATGTGCTGTACCTATGGTGAGTGTAGAGACCATTATTGACCATGATTGAGCCTTGGCTGATGTTGCCTGTGGTACACATAGGTGAGTACTGGTCTATTGGTCTTGGGGCCTACATAAGCCTAGCCACAGGGGTTCCCAGCCATGCACCACCCACTAATGTTATTTCCCTGTGCCCCTGTCAGGCTGTCGCACAAACATACTGCCTAGGGTAAATTCCCCATTTCCCATCCAATTGCCAAGTGTTTCTGTATAGATGGCCAATGAGTAGCATTGCCTGACATGTATGGGTAGGCTATTCCAGAGTGTGGGGATTCCCCAGGACAGGACCCTATCCCTTCAGTATGTTCCGTGTAATGTGTTGATGAGGTTTAGGACCCTGGAGCATGTGTTAGCAGAGGGAGTGGGATGTCTTTATATGTAGCATGTTCAACTGCTCTGTGTATGACATAGCTGTGTATGTTGGGCAGATGTCAGCTGTGCCTGGGCAATGTGCACTAGAGTGTAGTCACAGTTGTCTGAGATGGACTGTGTATTACATGTGTTTGAGGCTGGTAATCCCATTAGTGAGGGGTGTTTACTGTCAGTGCACATGTATAGCATGCATTATGGATAGGTGTGTTAGATGTGTACATGGCCTACACCTTAGCTATGACATGCATGGTGAATTGCCAAGCATAACTTTAACCATATTCACTGGCATCCAGCCACTGCCTTGCTGGTATCCCAGAGGTACCTACATTGAGATGGGATAGAGTTGATGTCAGTGGCCACAGCTGTGGCATTGCTACAAGGTGGCTGCATTATTACAGTACAAAAATAGCTGAAGTCCACAGTACTACAAATTATGCATTACTGCTTATCGGTACTACACAGTAACAGACCCCACATCTCACATATGCATGATCTACCTGTACAGATGCATACACTACAGTAGTCTACTGATATGCCCTGGAACCTTACCTACATGCTCTATGTCTGGCATGTGTGTAGCACCCACCTCCATGACTTTATAAGTCTGTAGCTCTGTGGGTGGGCAGGTGCTACCAGACTCATGAGCAGCTCCTCCACTCTGGTGAGGGGGGATGGATGTTATGGCCCCCCATTGCAAGATGGTCACCCTGCATGGCAGCGGCATGGTGATGTACTTGACGGAGCAGGTCACTACAATGGTGGTGACCTGCTGATATGTACTGCTGTGCATCCCCACCTCATTCACCCTGTGGACCACATAATTCTACATGGCTGTTCACTCCTGCTGGTCCTGACTTGTCTGTGAGAACAATAGCTGGTAGTTGTGGATGATGCTGGTGATTATAATCTTCTCCTCAGTGGCACTGTATGCGGGATTCATCAGGTGTGCCATACTCCCTGAAACACATAATGATGGAAATATGTCTGAGCAACTCATATGTCAAGTTTACCATAATACAATACACATAGCAGTCTCCCGCCACCATATCAGCTCCAACATAATGTTCACACTACGCTAGTGGTATGTGTCCAGTATGTGTACCATTGGGTCATATATTGTATTGTACAAATCTTTATGCTATGTGCTTATAGACATGCTCCCTGTGAGGACACCAGAGCTGCTGGGCTGTTACAGGGTATTTCACCTGCATGCCATTGTCACTGCTACTATGTTTCCACATATGCATGTGGTAGGCCTGCTATGTGATTGCTACACATCTGCCATTCTGTGATATTGAGGATATCTGTGCATGCTGTTGGACATGTTCTGGGATTGTGTGGACTATTACAGCCCACATATGTTCCATGACAGTTACAACCAGTATGTGTAGGAGTTATTTGTCAGCAGAAACATCACTCCAACCTACTGTGCACATATTACCAGTCCACATCACATCTGTGACCCACCATGGAACCTCATTATCTACTGTTCCATCACTACCTTCATGTGGAACCACCTCAGGGGATGGTGTCTCCACCATTGAGTATACACTGACATGTGCCTGTCACCCAGTTAGGTTGGGGGTCTTGTGCATAGGGAGCTCCACAGAGACATGGGGTATGTGCTACATCACCTGGAGGCATATGTATCACACATATATGTATCTGTATGTGGGGTGCATGCAAACATCTGGACCACACTCATGTACCCTCTTTACTTCACAGCTGAACTGTTCTGCCTTGCTGCAACACAGACAGGTGTCACATGTGAACACAGACTAACATTAGGGAGTATATATGGTGACAAACTTTAGATAAGCATATTATACTGCAATGGCAGTTGGGCATGCTCTGCTACACTTTAACATGACTGTCCTGCAGGTGGTGTGGTCTCTCACCCATGTGTCTATTATTAATACCCCCACCAGCCGTTGGCCACAGTAATTTACAGAACACAGATATCATGGGTCACATCTTTGCCATTCACTGCTGGTCTGCACATTTGACAGGTATGTCCCACTGCCCACAGTGACTGACACTACTGCCCAGTGCAGTTGTTGAACAGAACATCATTACAGGAAAAAGTACTGATGGCACATATACATCCTTTCACAGTATACATCCTATTACTCTATGCCATATACTACATGCCAGTAAATGCATATCTGTTTCACATACCTGTTATGTTGTTTCCACTTACCTGAGCTTTGTGAACTTTCCTGAATGTTTTTTTTTTCCTCTCTCTCTCTCTCTGTCTCTCTCTCTCTCTCTGTCTCTCTCTCTCTCTCTGTCTCTCTCTCTCTGTCTGTCTCTCTCTCTCTCTCCTAGTCTCTCCAGTAGAGTAATTGAGCTGGTTTGAATAGAATGCAGCATGCTATTGTTGGTATTGCACATGATCAGGTGGTGGCCTCTGCACCAGTCAGTGTCCACCAGTTGGTACTTGCATGCAGCCTGCTGTGTAGTACTTCAGACAACCACTGTCATGGCAATCCTGTACTATAAATTGCTGCCTTCTGTGGGCGTTGTCCCTTCACCTTTACAGTATGGATGAGATCCTTCCTGTGTGTGGACATCAGTGTTACAGACAGCAGGTAGCGATACCTCTTACAGCAGAACCTGCAGACACAGGCCAAATTCACATTTGGGTAAGGTTCCAGACCTATAGACAGTGTGAGTAGTGTTGTTGTGTGCAATGTATCTTGCTGTTCTTACAGGGTTTCTGTGTACATAGTAACTTTTCATGGAATGTCTGTCTGCATAGCGCTCAACTGTGGGCCTATCTATATGATACCAGGGGGACTGGCTGTTAGGTTTTGCCTGTGCACCACACAGGTATTGTCCCAGATATATCTGTGGCATTCTGTCTGTTGAGTGCTATCAGTACATGGCTACATCCATTTGTATTTCAATGTCGTATCACTGCATAAGGGTATGCTGCAACAAATCCTGTAACACCAGCAATTTCCAGGGTGTGTAACAGCAATAATGCACACATGGCCCTATGTTCCTGCCTCTGTCCCCCACATATATGCCAGTCTTTGCCCTACTGTGATACAGGAGGGTTTGTTAGGTGATGCCCTATCATTATTTACCGCTAGCATTACTACTATTATCCCAGTCATGTCATGGACTCCTACACCAACTGTTGGGCCAAGTCCATATATATGGGGGCAACAGCTGGAGAACACATATGTGCCCTTGTACATTCCAGAGGTAAGTGCGTGGTACACAGTGTTCCTTGCCCTTGTACAGCCTTTTATGGCAGGCATACCTCTCAACCTGGAAGCATCAAAAATCTGGACAAAGGCCCATGAAAATAGGTACAAATCTGTACGCTGATTAACATGAAATTTGCATACATAATTATATGACCCCACCCACTCCAGTACGTGTTGCTAAACCTAACCCTCCCCCTGCCTCTAACCCTAACATGCATCTAGACTAGATGCAAAGGACACTTGAAAATGATTCTATGTAACTTTAAACATTAATATAACAACATATTTTGCATCAAGAAAGTTTAAATGTAAATGTTATTGACTGTATTCATGACAGGAGCACAGCAAATATAAGAGGCAAAATCATAGAAATTCTATAAAATTAGGGACATTAGAAAAGAATGGGAAATTGGGAATGTGTGTGTATTTGAATGTACAAAATGTATGGGTGGGGGGGAGTGTATAAGGGAGATGCATGGGCCACCAGCAGTGATTACCATAACAAAGTTCTGATTAGCACTAGCAGTAACACTGTTCATTTCACAGACATGCAGAATAGAAAATAATGAGGTCTTCCCTCATTTCAGCTAATGTGTCTCTGAATCACATTTTGTTGTGATGGCAAAAATGGACCTTTTTCTGCAGCAGTTTATGCTCACAGCAGGATTCTTTCCGAGTCCCAACAAGCATTTTTCAAAAATGGCCTTACAAAGTCAACATTAATTAGGCTGTTATGACACTAATGGACACTTCCAATGCTATAAGAAAGCTTGCTACCTTTACCTTATCTGGTATCTTTTAGAAATTTTTGCTAACTGTTCATTGTTTTGCCAGATTGGCCACTACTCAATACTGCATGAGAAAACCATCATTTTCACAGTTTTTAAGCATCCCTTGTGTATGCATACAAAACATTGAAAGAATTATCATGCTTGTTCCAGAAAATTAAATCTCTTGACATGTAGACCTTTTTTTTTGGTATGGAATTTGGGGTGCAATGAACCTCTTGGGTTGACTGTTTATGATGTTATATAATTGTTCAAGTAGTTGTCAGTGTTTCTGCCACCTGTATATTATCAAAGTAGTGATGCATCTGGTGAATCCTCTGAAACATCTGGTCCCTTGTTTTTTGTGATATAGCTGACAATACCACTCCTTAGATAAATTATACTGGTGTAGACACTTGTGCATATTAATAATCAAGAATTATTTAAAATGCTCTGCATTTCTATCTGCAGTATAAATAAGTCACTGTTTACAAAATGCACCCCCCACACTAGATACGTAGTAATATTCTTAACTTATGGTAGTGCATACTGTACAATATATAATATTGAGGAGCTAGACACTACATAATATCTTCAAATTTGAATATCTCCTAAATATTTCTACGATAGTACAGAATTACTAGTGCAGCTCACTCACTCCATTCTGCATTTTATACTGTTCAGATATTTTTAAATTTTGCAGCTCTGTCTCCACTTTAGCTTTTTGCACATTATGAAAGTTGGGGTTAGCAGATTGCTGTACACCAATCTTGACTTTAATGCCTTTCATTGTTCAAGGCCCATATTTTGAAAAAATGGTTCACATTTAATAGCTGTGGTAGTTTCTCAGCTGTGACCTTACTATCATCATTTTAATACTTTGCAAAAGGCACATTGGCTGAATACCACTTACATTAATTTTAATATCAATATGTTTTCTCTCTCACATGCCCGCACACACACCTGAACTAGAGAGACAGCAAATTAAAAGATCAGCAGAACTAGTAAACAGAAGGCCCTTGCCTTGCAAACAGCACTTTATAAGAACCTTGCCGAACAGAGACACATTAAATTAATCACAAATGGCACTTCGTGCAAATTAACAAGTTCAGTAGAAGCAGAACTAGTACTGTAAACATAAGGCCCTTGCTTCGCAAATTCCACTTCATAAGAACCTTGTCGAACAGAGACACAGCAAAGTAATTGCAAATAGCACTTCATAAGAACCTTGCCGAACAGAGACACAGCAAATTAATTGCAAACAGCACTTCATAAGAACCTTGCCAAAGTTCCGAATCCGAACAGAGACCCAGCAGAATAATTCCAAATGGCACTTCTAAGAATCTTTCCAAACAGAGCCAATACAGCAAATTAATTGCAAATGGGCTGGAACTTCATGCAAATTAAAAAGAACTACAGCAAAATTAGTAAACATAAGGCCCTTGCCTTCCAAACAGGTGGCACTTCATAAGAATCTTGCCGACCGGAGAGACAGCACAGTAATTGCAAATGGCACTTCACAAGAACCTTTCCAAACAGAGATACAAACTCTGGACTTCTGCTTTCCTTGCAGCAGAACTATTAAAAAAAAAAAAAAAAAAAAAATAGTAAACTTACTATGGACAGCCTCACAGGGTCAGGAGCACACACAAACTAGACTGCAAACTCTCCTAGAATGGAGATGCATGTTGCGGTATGAAAACAAACAGTCAGAGTCAAACAGTAACTTAGTACACAAGTGCATGCCCCCTCCAGCCCTCAGCCAAATTCCGACAGGCTGGCAGTCCGTTCACAAATTTGATGTCATCACGCCTGCCCCCTGCACATGATGACATCAGCAAAAATTTGTCCTAAAAAAAGTTTGAAAAATACCCCAGGAAATTCGGAAATGAAAGGGCCCACTCGGGAATTCATGGCACCCCATTACTTTAACCTCAAAATCAGAAAAAAACGAGGAATTCTGTACGGTTGAGAGGTCTGATGATGGGGGGAGTTCCATGCCATTAACCTAGGCTATGGCACCTTTCCAGGGATATAACTGTTAAGACGAGGGCCATTCAGTGTGATAGTGAGATGTTAGGTTAAGCAATGTTGTGTACAAGATACTGTGACATTAATACAAGTGCTACTCTTCCCCCTAGAGCTTGACTACAAGGTGTAATTAGAGGCTACTGAACTACATCTGTAATTGTTGATTGTTACGTATCCTGAAGGCAAATCCTTTTTCTACTGTTGTACTAATTGAAGGCCTTGGCCTGGACAGCATAGTATGGTATATATACACATTGCATGCATCTACCGCTTTGTGTGGGCCTTGCATTCATGACTGATTAATATTTCAAACCTTATGTGGTGTCAGTACTGGCATACACTATTGTGTAGTACATGAATAAAGGTTATTTGTGTATGCATACCTGTGTGTCACGTCATGTCCTTTGAATTGTGGGTGGGTATATGTTTACTGTCAGTATTCTCATTTGTGGGAATGGTTGCCACACTACACATTTCACAGGTGCCAGTTGAAGGGCTTGTGGCTGAGGGATATACTTTGCACCCAGTACTTCCACAGTACTTCTACATATTTATGGCTATTGATAACTTTTGTGTGTGTACATGTGTATGTACCTATATATATCTCATATGACTATATCTATATATATGTATCTATAGATATCTACACCTGTATGTATGTATATATATATATATATATATATATATATATATATATATATATGTATACATATGAACATATGTATGTATCTATATACAATTGATGTTATATGATTATTTATGAGTCATACATTAATATATATATCTACATATAGCTGTCAATCTGTCTACATTTACAGATATATATCTGTCCATGTATGTTCAGCTCATATTTTGGCCTGTTCATCATTCACTTGGCAATTGTCATGGATGATCACAGCATTGATGTCAGTAACTAGTGGCGACACTTTTGTATTTCAGACTTCATCTCCTTCTACATATGTGTTCTAATACATATAACTGTATAACTAGCAATATTTTAAGTGTATCAGAGCATTAGTTGACATATATCCCTATTTGTACCCACAGTGTGGCATACTTTGTCCAGACTTCTTGCATTAACAGGTTATGTGGTGTGATAATAATACATTTCCTGTACTGTTGACTGATTGTGCTGCATGATATGTTTGTGAAAACGTCAGGTTATGTATATCTGCCATGATTTAGTGGTAAATCACTTTGTATATGGAGTGCAGTGTCATGGGTTCGAATCTTGGAGAGGCAGTTTATTTTGTTGCTGGGCAGAACAAGGGACGTTGGCTACAGAGTGATTAAGGCACTTTTAAGCAGTTGTAAGAGGGTTTCACAAGTTTGCATGATGGTAAGCACTGCTAACCTCTGCTTATGTTTTTTCAAATCTCTCAACCTGTGTAAGCATAGTTTACCCCCCCCGTAAACCCGCTTACCGCTGCTTAACAGTGCTTACTGCCACTTACCCCTGCACTAATTCCTTTAAAAGAAAAGAAAAAGGGGCTGATAGGACAGTGAGGAAAAACGGGGCACAAAGAGGGAAAGACAGTAGGGAAAATAGCTAGGCATGTGCAGGAAGGGTATAGGAAAGGTCCATAGCTGCCCATTTCTTCTACAGCAACAGCTGTGCATATACACTATATTTGCAGGTACATTTGGACCCTCAAACCCCTGGGAGAGGGGTGAGGACAACATATATTCATTGTGATGCCAATTAGACCAAATTACATGTGTCCAGTGGACACGTGCAAAATGGACAGCTATGTACAGGGCAAGATATTTTTGTGGGTACAGATTGCCCTTTTATTTTTTTTTTTTTCAGGTGAGAGTGGTGGGATGTTGGGGAGGGGTAGTAGGTATATTTGGGGAGGTAGGTTGGGTAGGTTAACACACAAGATGCATACAGGGCTGGTATATGACACATGTGGGGGGTACACACCTTGGACGGGGAGGTGTTCATAGGTAGATACTAGGCTATCAGCCCAAGGGCCTACGTAAGCCTAGCCAACAAGGTTCCCTGGCTTACGCCACCCAAGAAAGTTATTTTCCTGTGCCACTGTCGAGCAGAGATACAGAAGTGATCCCCGGGGTGTATTTCCTGTTTCCCATCCACTCATCAAGATTTTTCTTGAAGAGTGCTAATGAAGAACTTTGCTTGACATAGATGGGTAGCCTGTTCCAGAGTATGGGAAGTCTCTGGGACAGGAATCTATTCCTCCGGCATGTCCTGTTTATTGTGGTGACAAGGTTTAGGTCCCTAGAGCACGTAGCTCAGAGGGATTGGGATTTCTTTAGGTGTAGCATGTCCAATAGCTCTGGGTTTGACATAGCTTTATATGTTAGGCAGAGATCACCTCGGAGTAGGTGATATGCTACGGAGTAAAGCTGGAGTTTTTGATGCAGTCAGTGTAGGCCATTTGTTTGAGGCCAGTAGTCCTCTTTGTGAGGTACTTCTGTGCCCTTTCCAGCTGCTGTAGATGTCTTGTGAGGTACATTCCAAAAGGGGTGTTGTACTCTATAATGGGTCTAATTAGTGTCGCGTAGAGGGGAACAATGACCTCTTTTTTCCTGTATGAGAACCCTTTTATGATGAGGTGTGCAACGTAGAAGGACTTCCTGACTACTGTGGCGATGTGACTATCAAATGAGAGACTACTGTCCACCTGGGTCCCAAGGTCTGTTATCATGCATTCGGTCTTAAGTAGATTGCTGCCTATGTGGTAGTTCATGGGTACAGAGTTTTTACCAAAAAGGATGACACTGCACATTTTGGCATTGAGCTTGAGGCCATGGCTCTGACACCAGGCATTTGTCTCAGCTACGCCCTTCTGTAGGATGTCCACATCATTTGGGGACTTGACTATGGCTTCTAGTTTGCAGTCATCTGTGAACTTCATTAGCCAGAGGCCTTCTGTGTTAGCCTGTACTTCAGAGAAGTAGATACCAAACAGGAGAGGTCCCAGGACGGAACCCTGTGGTACTCCACTTGTCACTGCTTTGAGGTCAGATTTGGAGTCTACAACTTTTTCAGTGTGGGTTCTGTCAGTGAGCCAGTTGGCAACCCATCTTGTGACGTAGGGATTTATACCTAGTTTAGTGAGTTTAGCTATAATTCCAGAATGGGGGATGGTGTCGAAAGCCTTGGCGAGGTCAAGATAGGCTGTGTGAACCACCTTTCCCTCATCTACGGTTTTGGTGACTGTCTCAAAGAAGTCGATCAGGTTCAGGAGGCATGATCTGCCTTTCGCAAACCTGAACTGGGTGGGATCCAGAGTTTGGAGGTTACCAATGTCTTTGTTTATGAGTTCCATGATGATATGTTCCATGGCCTTGCAGACCAGGCTCGTCAGGCTAATAGGTCGATAGTTCCCAGGATCAGTGGTGGCTCCCCCTTTGACGAGTGGGATAACTGTTGCTGTGCACCATTCAGTGGGCAAAAAAGCCTGATGCAAGGCTATTATTGAACATGGTGCTTAAGTGGGGAGCCAGGTCATTCTGAAGTTCATGTAAAACGCAGCCTGGGATGTTGTCCAGTTCCATAGATGCTTTGTTTTTGGCTTTAGAGAGTGCAGCTTTTACCTGCGTAGTTGTGATTACATGGACTCTGCATTCTTCCTGTATAGATATGGGCCCTTTAGGGGCTGAGAGGGGGGTAAAGTTAGCACTGAACCTATCTGCCAGGATGTTGGCAATATCAGTTGGTTCTGTAATTTTCGTGCCTTTGTGCTGTAACTCAGTGCAGATCTGGGTGTTGCCATCGAGATTCTTGACATAGCTATAGAGTGCTTTGTGGTTGTCCTTGGAATTAGTGGCAATTTTGTTTATGTAGCTAGCTTTGGAGGATCTTATAAGGGATCTCAGCTTCTTACTGAGGCTGTCTAGGGACCTCCTCCACTCATGGGATTTTACTCTCTTTTGCAACAGTTTCTTCCTTCTGTTGTACAATTTGTTTATGGCAGGGGACCACCAGACTGGCTTCCTTTTTTTGGAGGATAGCATCTTGGTTCTGTTTGGGATAGCACAATACATGTACTTGTGTAAGTGCTTATAGAGTGCATTTATGTAGGATTCTGCAGTTGTAACTGTATTGTCCATCTGCATGGGTGTCATGAAGTTCACCACTTCTGTCTTAAGAAGCATGAAGTTGGCTTTGGAGAATTTTTTACTGTGGTTTCCTTAATGGGGGGTGTGTGGAACACCAGTCACTCATGTTGGTAATGACTAGGTCTAGGATATTGCTGCCCCTGGTGGGGGTGTGGATAAGTTGATCCAGGGCATTGGAGTTTATGAATTCCAGAAAGTGTTGAGCTAAGGAGTTGGTACACAAGTAGTTTTCCCAGTTAATGGTGGGGTAGTTGAAGTCGCCCATTATTAGGGTGTTTGGTTGAACCCTAATATTTTCCAGTACATCAAGAAAAGAGGAGTGGGAATCCTGGGGCATGGTGGGGGATCTGTAGCAAGCTACAATTTGGATTGCAGTTTTGCCCAGAGTTATTTGCACTTGGATAACCTCGGATGTATTATGCTGAGCAACTAGCTTGGAGGTGTGGATATCCTTAATGAATATGGACACACCTCCGCCTTTGGTGTTTTGGTCCAGGTTACATGGCCAAAAAGTGTGGTATGAGTTATAGCCTGGTAGTACAGTGGTGCTCTCTGAAGCCTTGAATCAGGTCTCAGTCACTGCACAGATATCGGTGTTCTCCATTTTAAGGAGTGCCTTGAGTGAGTGCATTTTGAGATTTAGACTTCTAGCATTGAGTAGCATTACCCTCAGTTTTTGCTCGCCTGTTCCTGTTATGGTGGTGAATTTGTTATTTGAACCTTGCCTGAAAAAGGCACTATATATCCAGAATCCCAGGGCCGACAGGTGCAGGCCATCTGTGGCAAAGCATCATGGTCTGTCGACCATGTCATCCCAAGCAGACAGATACTGGATCCCCTTAGAATGACACCAGAAGCTTAGCCAATTGTTGAAGTCAATCATTTTGTCCTTGTACTGCAGTATCATTCTGGGTGATGGCAGAGTGCTATTCAGGGCTAGGGTCATACCTGCCTGGGCTACAAGATCGGAGAGCTCTTCCATGTCTCTTTTCATGTAGTCCAGGGAGGTACATCTCAGGTCATTCACACCAACATGGACAATGACAGAGTCATATTTGTACTTGTTGTGGAGTGACCTGAGTGCGTGTGTTATGTGGCAGATCCTGGCACCCAACAGGCAGCTGACAGTAACCTTCTTCTTGTTTAGCCTGGTGAGTGGGATATCAGTGCGCCTGACTATAGAGTCACCTATGACTAGTGTGTTGGGTATGTTATTTTGCCTTATTGGCTGTGGTTGAGTGGCACACTGAGTCTGTGGGCTATGTGTCATTTGGGTTGTGTTGGGAGATGAAGGTTGCTTGCATTTCTGCTTTGGAGGTCTTTGTTGCTTAAAGAGATTATTATTGAGAGCCTCCGCAAATGTTTTTGTGTTACTATGTGTGGATTTTGGTGGTGTAGATTTAGTGAGACTATGTGATGAGTGTGGTGTGGTGCAAATATTTACCTTCTCCTCATGACTGTCCAGTTCAGTCTTGATTGGAGAGAGCTTTACCTCCAGTTTGGCTAGATAAGTGCATCGCTCACAGGTTGTAGTGTTGCCTCAAGATGCCCAGATTCATCAGATAGACAGGAGAGAACACTGGGAGCTGACCCTTGGACATGCCTGAATAAAAAAACTATTTTCCTCTAGATAAGTGAGGAAAGTGAGTATACGAGCTGTTTTTCTCTAAACAAGTGAGAAAAGTAAGTACAAAAACTGTTTTCCTCTAGGTAATGAGGAAGATTGAGTGCTATAGTAATTAGTAGCTTATTTACTGCTTACAAGTTCTGAACAAGTGCTGAGCATGAATAAGCAAATTTAAGTGCTAAAACTAAGAATCTGTATCTGCACTAGATGAGTTATGGGACAGAAACAAGTACAAATGCCGGCTTTCAAATCAGAAAGTTGAGAGAGATGGAAGAGATTTCTCAAATGGCCAATAACTACAATTTCTGGGCCAGAACCACTCCTTATGTGGTAGACAGGTTACCTAGTGCTTACCACTCCCACTGATAAGCTAGAAGGCTTCCCTCCAACACAGAAAGGCTTGGGGGGGCTCAGAAGCTTACATACAGTCCTGGATACAGCAAATCTGTATCTGGAACACTAGTTACAGGAAAGGTAGGAAATAGGCTTACAGTTTGTTTTTTTTTTTGCAGAAAAGTATCAAAAACAGTAGTAAAAACAATTCACATGCAGTGCAAGCTAGCACACTTGAGTATGTAGCAATATTAGACCAAACACAGTTTAAAAAATGCAATTAAATTAAAAAGGACTAAAAGCAAGTGCAGAGTTTATTAGGTAGAATGTGTTAAAGAGATGGGACTGGGGGAGTGTCCCAGATCAAATCTACAGTGGGGCGGGCAACTGCAAAAGCCACCAAATTTACACTACAAACCAAAAATAGGGAGGGTGGGTGGAACAAAACAGTTTCAACAGAGATCTTAGCAACAACTAACAGTACAAATTTTAAAACCAAAAAATATACTCAGCTCTGTATATTTGCAGATCAGTCTCTCAGAACAGTAAGACAACAGTTTCAACAGAGATCTAAGCAATAATTAACAAACTCTATAACCAAAAAAATATACTCAGCTCTGTATATTTGCAGATAGTCTGGAAGGCAGTCTCTCAGAACACAGGTTCCAGCAATTAAGTGTTTGGAAGTCGCAAGCCCATGAGCCCCCAACTGGAAACAGTGGGACTGGGGTCCCCACCCATGGGCAGTCACCACTGCACCTTCTCGGCCCCAAAGGTGGCTGTGGCAGGGGCTGTGTAAGAGGGGCAGGCTCACCCTAATAGCGCCACTCGGCCTTCAAGCTGGCGTAGCCACTCTCGATACTCCAGATTAAGCTCCTTATGCAAAACGGCCCAGACCTGTTGATAGGTGACAGATTCCCCTACGCGCCCACTCCAAGGGGGGGTGAGCCCCATCCCCTGCAGCAGTCCCACCTGAAGGTGGCACAGGGCCCACGGAGGAGGAGGTCCCAGGCTGGGCCCCAGATGTGCTGGTGCCCGGTGCCATGGCCAGCTGAGGTGGGACAGGCTGATCCGCTGGGACCGGCCTTCCCATACGAGCTGTGTTGTCACAAGTTTATGACAGATATGGGTTAGTAATAGTTAACAGCATTTAGGATTAGTTATTACAGCATGCATAGGTATTCCCATTAACCCAACATACCAGATTTAACACAGTTGCAGAGCAAGCAGAACACATGCATATATGGCAACAGGCCACCAATATGGGTGTATTGTAACATGGCACTTGCATAGAAACAAGTGTGAATATGTATAAACCATTAGGACATATGTCCCAACAAACATTTGGAGTGTACACACACCAGTTGAGGAGTGTCATTGGGTTATTATGCACATATGGTAGAGAGAAACAGTTCAATTAACAACTAATATATCCTTGTAGTTTTCACAACATTCTTAGTCACTGCAGTGGTCTTTCCCTTACATGTATTATTACACAACACAATGGCCTTATATTGTACACTGGTATGTTTATAGATTATTATATACATGACCTGTGTTTTACATACAGGCATGACAGGTTGCAGGTGTTAATGCAACATATGTTGAGAATTGCTGTCATACACTTTGGGTGAGGTTCTAGAATGACAGGTTTGTTTCCATATACATTCTCTGACTATGTACACATTTGAATATCAGTTATATGTCATTGACAGCTGCCTACATTTCTTGGAACATCACAATGGATTTTCAGGGGAACAGGGTATCAAGCTGGTGATATGGGCCATTTATCTGGACATGCTGGACAGATTGGAACAGTTGTGGGGTATGAATATGCATACAACTTACAATTTGAACATTCTAGCAAATTCTGTACTGCTGTTGGGTGTAAGTATCCATACAGCTGTCTATCTGAATATTGTATCAAAATCTGTACAGTTGTGGGGTATGATTACAACTTAGTAGCACTCCCATGATTCAGACCCATGCTGTGTGTGACAAAATATTATAGCTAACATCACAGTACACTGTGCTATAACCCGCGGTGGTGGTGCTGTGGTAGCGTTGTGCCTCACAGTAAGATGCTGTCCGGTTCGATTCTCAGCTAGAGCGTCTTCTGCGTGGAGACATGCGTGAATGGGCGTACCTTCGTTGAAGGTTGTGCATCAGGGCTGGTAACTCCGCATGTAAAAATCAACTACTAATCATTAGCGGACCGGAGTTCTGCTGTGGCGACCCCTAACCGGGAAAAGCCAAAAGACACAAACGAACAAACAGTACACTGTGCTATCAGGGGAATTGATGTAAAGCTTTCGACTGTTTTCTATCTAAGTTTCCCTAACTTGTACAATATAACTGACCTCTTGGCACTTCCAACATTGTTATGCAGGACTTCATGCCCACTTTATCTGCATACCACGGTGTGGGTGACACTGCTTAAGATACAGCAGTACTATTTATAGTATGGAACAAATCGCCATCATATGAGAGAAGAGTAAACAGAAGCACTCCAGGGGTTATACTGTTATTCACAGACTATTACACATTTATTTCTACTGGTACAACACTTTCTAAGGCTCTTATATTTATTTGTTATGAAAGTACATGCAGACTGATTACTAACCTGCCTCATGACGCAGCCTTTGCAGCCTAGTATCATGGGCTTGCTGGTTCACAGCCCCCTCAGCTGTCAGAGAAATGCAGTGATATTTAACTATAACTATCCATAGTATACACAAGCTAGGCAATTATTTACTATTTTTTAGAATGAGTACTTACTCAGTCCAGGGGCATTGGGCATCTGCCGAGACTCCTGGATCCACTGTTCCAGTACATCCCCCCTTCACCTCTTCAGGTCAGCATGGTGGTGCCTGACCTGCTCACCAGTCTGGGGGATACCTGTGGCACTGGTGAGGTCACGGGAAAGACTCTCCCAGGCCTCCGTTTTATACTGCAAGCCCTGGTACTAACCCTGCAGTAGTTTCTGATCATGGTGTTTTACCAGGAGCCATACCATGATTTTTGACTCCTGGATGCCCCAGCGCTGTGCTCTAAATCGAGTGCCTTCACCCTCTCAAGCCATTCTGCCTGCAGTAGGAAGCTACAACCAGTTATGGGTAGTATTCCCGCCTGTCGGGTTTACATACGGCCATTTTCCTGCACTTCCCTGTGATTTGCCAGTTTTGAAAAGGCTAAGCTATGGGCAGACCTGCTTACATGAGGTTGGCACTGCTTAAAGAGGTATACCACTAAGCAGGTAGAATTGGCTCCCCTACATATTGCTTACACTTACTAACTTGAGCTGCACTGTGGTTAGCATTGTTTAATAGTTAATTAGCACTATATTTGCCATTTGGCATTGATTTATTCTTCATTACAGGTTATATATGTGTCTGGTATCCGTAATTCATGTGTACATACAATGTATGGGGACCTAGGGGCTTCTACACTTTATTACAATAACACCTCAAATCTATGTTTACTGCAGTACTCCAGTTCACATATTTATGTTCTGTGGCAGGTTATCCAGCATCACACTGTACATTGATTCACTTCACATGTTTGGTTTGATTTTCCTGTGGTGATAATTCATTTATTGATACCTCATGCATATCTATTGCTATGATGGCTTAGTGGTTAACTACTGTGACTATAGTGTACAGGGTCCTGAGTTTGAGCCTTGCAGAGGCAGTTTATTTTGTTGCTGGGCAGAACATGGGCCATTGGATCCAGAGTGATTAAGGCACGTTAAAGCAGTTGTAAGTGGGTATGCACGGGTTTGCGCGACGGTAAGCACTGCTAACCTCCGGTTACAGTTTCTTACACTTAGCTTCTACTTTGCTTAATCTGTATATACAATGCTTACCCCTGTGCAAACGCACTTAGACACGCTTACTACTGCTTATTTGTGCTTAAGCCTGTTTACTAGTGCCTTATTTATTATGACACTGACACTTCACATGTGCATTTCATTCAGTACTCCAGTTCACATTTAAATGTTATTATGTAGGTTATATAGAAAAAAGATGTTAAAATATGTTCATATACAGTTTTCACATGAAAAATGATATGTGCTGCAGTGGGACTCGAACCGGGAATGCCTGTTCGTTAGGTGGATGCTCTAACCACTACACTATTGCTGTGCTGCTTCATTTGCATGTATATTCCTTGTTATCCTCTTCAGCCTTTTCAGCTGCTTTAACCGTAGCTAAGTGATGGGCAAACCCTTGCACCTATGGTTAGCTGTACTCAGGGTCTTAAAAACAATAAAAACAAGGGTTTCTTCATTTTATTTCAATGTACTGTTGCTGTTGAACACATGGAGACTGTTGGTGGGGATATGCAGACAGCTATGAGCAGTCTCGCTCATTTATTTACACCTTCTTCTGTTCTACTTTGCAGGGGCATGTTTATTCTGAGAGCTCTGCTCTCAGACATGCCCCCTGCACTCATCCACGCTCAGTGTAGGATTTGGAGCTCAGGCAGTGCGCCTTCATTAATATGCATGGCACGCTGCCGTCTCCTCTTAAACTGCCACTTACATGCAGGACTAGTTTATCATGTGAGGTCTAAGTTTGTAATGGTAAGTGAAAGAATATATGGGCAGCTTGATACTCTTAAATACAGTACAACTACATCTCCCTCCAACACAACACACTGATGATGTTTGTGCTAGAAAGTGAAATAAATTATTGCCAGCTTGTTATTCTAATGCTACAGTGCACACGCACACACACACACACACACACACACACACACACACACACACACACACACACACACACACACACACACACAAAGCATGAGCTACAGCAGTACTAGATTTGCACTGATTTCAGGAAACAGCAATACATTGTGCAGCACTGGTATTGCCACATCAGATCAATGACTGTTATTTAGCAGTGGTCAAACAAAAATTAAGATAAGTCACTTTTATTTAACTCATTAAGGAATAATGCATACCTGTCACTGTCTCTGATTTCACAGAATACCCATGATTTGGCCTGATTTATTTTGCTCTGTCTCTCATAAAATGTTTGATTTGCTGATAAAACATTTAGGATAACAGACAGTCAAGGATTTCATACTTCTTATTGTCCAAAAAAACTGTGTTGATGCAAAATGTTCTATTAACTTTGTAGGTGTATTAGAATAATATTTTAAAAGCGTTCCTGATTTTGAGCCATTATTCTGCTATTATTTTTGGCTTTGCCCAGAATTCCTGATGTTGGGAGTTATAGCGTCTGGTATTCTGCCAGTACTTATAAAACTCCATGAAAGAGAAACCCATCCCTGAAGATCCCAAACATCAGCTGTTGTTAAACTCCAAGGTAAGCACTGAGTGGTCACTCTGGGCTGCTGATCTCTTGCACTTACTTTGCTCTTGTTCATTCACTAATTACCGACTTGATAAAGTGCATAACTGGAAAATGAGTAATCATTTTTCTCCTGATTTTTCCCTAACCAGGGGGCCCCCTCATAGTCAAGGATGATTAGAGCCACCCCCCACCCCTAAACATGGGTATTGCAGGTGCCTAAAGCAAGCTATGGTGTTAATTTTGGTGGAGAAAATGTCCACTATCAGGATTTAACTAAGTCAAGGGCACAATGTCAGTGTTAAAATATTTAATGAACTTGTGAAGCCTGTTACTTGACAACACACTGTCACTATAACAAGAGATATTGTTTAATTTTACAGGATATATAAATATGAGTTATTATTACTTTCAGATATAAAGTCATGCAGACAAACACAGCTTACATAAAAAAAACATGAACCTACAGTTATGTAAACTATGATGTGTGTAAGCTGTTTGCTGATGTGGAGAGCATAGTGGTCAGTGTTAAGAACTCTGCTCTATATCTCTATAGTCTGGGATTGAATCCAGACTTCCACTAATTCTCTGTTTGGAACCTTCATGTTTTTCCCACATTCTTGTCCTTTTTCTGGGTGCTCTGGTTTCCTTCTACTTACCAAAAACATTCTGATTAATTGGCTAATTTAAGCTGACCCTACATATTGAATTCACCCAGATTGTGGCCGAAGAGTGTTTGAACGGCAGATAACTTACCTGGTTAATATGTGAATAAATATTAAATGCTTCTGCCTTTGATTGGAAACAAACAAAATAAGGAGTACACAATGCTTTGTTAAGTTTAGCTCAGCAAAGTTGTTACTAGAAAGCAGAAAACTTCAGATTCTTGTGGACTAGCCAAAGGCGGTTTCAGTGAACATAAATATTTGAAAAATGTTTGCCAAAACACCCTTTGTCAAACATCTAAGCAACCCTTCCAGACAGAGACATGCACACGCACACACACACACACACACACACATATATATATATTTAATTAGAGGGAAGGTAAAGCATACTTTGAGCAATCTTCCTTTAAAAATGGTACATCACAAAAATGCTTGGGAGAATTTAGTGACAGATGTGTCATACACAGGTGAATCCAAGACAAGAAACGAAAAGTAAGAATAGGAAGAGTGCATAACAACAAAATGGCTGCATAACCTAAAAACAGAAAACAGGCTTCTATCACCCTCTGGAAAATTGTGTATATAAATCATGTTCTAGGCAAGCATATGGCATAACCACCTGCTCAGTGAAACAATTTAAAGAATTTTGCATTTTCATTAATGTTTTAACTTTTCGTTATTGAATTTCAAAGTGATGCCTTAAAATACATGCAGAAACATTTTGTTTATTTATTTATTTGTCTTTGTTTACCAGGAAAAGTCCGACTGAGTAATACCTAGTTTCAGCAGAGGCCAGGGGAGAAAGGCTGCATTTACTTACATTATACTAAGTTCCAGTTAAACACAGAGTAGTTACATTTCTATTTACATTTATACACATACAGTAGTTACATTTATACATTCTAAGATTGTACAGAGGTGGAAGGTACTAAAGAGAAAGTCTCCATGCAACTTAGTGGATTGCAAAGGAAGCAGTTATGCATAAAAATTGTTTTGCCATTTCACTGAGAGGTTGAGAGTATTCTGTTTAAGGATAGTATATGCACATCCTGTTAACCTTGTGGTGAGCATGTGCAGGACCAGGACTGGTTACTATATTGTTTAAGCAGTGATTTAGAACTACTGAGTTTGTTGGAGAGTTTCATTTTTGTGGGGGATACTACTCCAAAGTATAGCAACATATAGGGAATAGATCAAGTCTCCTGCATTATTATTTGAGCTATTTGTAAGTAATAAAAATGTAATAGAGCAGAGGTCCCCTGCTGGGCAGTAGGGCAGTTATATGTTTTGTAGTACATAGCATTTTTCATGGATGATGAATGAGTTTGTGTGCTGCAATTAGTTGTGAATATGTTAGATAGTTGTTTAATTCAAGCCAGTTTAATTGCTTTAAGCTATGATAATAGTGGAATCATTGGATCCAGTGTGACCATTACCTTTGTATGGTTGAAAATGGTTAAGAAGTCCTCAAATTATCCTTTAGTGATAAGTATTACAATGAAATTCATACATGTAAGGGTAGCA
Source organism: Protopterus annectens (assembly GCF_019279795.1). NCBI lineage: Eukaryota > Metazoa > Chordata > Ceratodontiformes > Protopteridae > Protopterus > Protopterus annectens. The sequence goes on along the minus strand of NC_056743.1, from coordinate 1,114,458,778 downwards.
TTGCAAACATCATGGTGAACAAATCTCTATATTAACAACACCTGAAAATACAAAGGCAAACTATTTAAATGTTATGATCTAATTCATGGAATATGAATAATAAAGAAAAGGAAGACTGTCTTAGCGGCTGCTTGTTGGAGATGGAGAAACTGATAAGGATTAGGGGTGAGTTGGGAAATCTAGTATTATAAGGTACAATGGAGCATTTTGATCATTTGAAGATGTGTTTACAATAATGAAGGGACAAATCCTTGGGAAGATGTTCCAGATAACACCAAACCAATGAGGTGGCATGTTGATAAGGAGAAGAATAACACAAACAAGTGAAATGTGCTCAATTATTTGAAAGAGAAGAAGAAATTATGGAAGAGAAGAATACAGATTAAAGAAAATTACAAACATTGATAGCAAAGAATACAACAAAGAATAAATACAATATCCATAGCAGGTAAGTGTTTAGAGTGAGATAGCAACAATCTGGCAAAGGAAACTCATAATAATGCATTGAAAAATACTGTACATTTTGTAAACAGCTTCTCAAAAAAGTAAATAGTGTTATATAACTAGACATGTTGGATAAGTTAAAGGGCATTAAATGGACCAAGACTAAACTATTCCCACAGATAGCCACATTCAAGCATCATTCTATAAGAATCAAAAGCTGTAAGTATATTTCTTTTATACTATAGTATGCTGGAAACAAGAAACTGAAAGCTAGAAAGCTAAAGGAAACAGGTTAACAAGAAGTTGTATTCTTTCTTAAGCATTCACTGGTCTCCACAAGAAAGATTAGGAACAGTAGATGTGAATGACCCCACTTCTTACCATCACCTGAGGGACAACTTGATAGTGTGTGGCCTGAAACTGGAGCTGTACATGATAGTAGCCCAGACTTTTTCACTTTAGAAGTGGTAAACATCAAAATTCTTGGACATACATATACAATCTTCAAGTTGTTCCTAGTCTGTCACTTCAGTTACATCAGACTATGACAAATGCATATAATGCTTTCAAGGTTCACCTCATCAGTGAGCTAGTAGGTCTAACCATTTTACATATTTTTTTTAATATTTGCATAACAGAAGTATTCAGAGATCTCCACTAGCTGGTTTGGTACTCCTATGATTTTTGTTGATGAGTGTTATGTGTTTATCATGCCATTTATTATGTCAGACACTCAAAGTGATTAATTGTTTATCTCCGATAGAAGAGCTAGTAGAATGACTTCAACCCAGCATCATATCTCACAAGGGGCAGGGGTCCTGACCTCAACTCCAGTAAAGTAGGTTTGACTAGTGGGCACAAATTCTAGAGGAGTCAGTCAGGGAAGGGAGGACATGAGCTGTTGATAACAAATCATTCATTCCTGTTCAATGTGGGTTATCTTGATCATGGTCTTTGATTGCCCCCCAGTGAATGGTTAGGTGATTCTATATCAAAGATGAAGTAATAGCACCACTGTGGTTTGCCACTGCACTGTAGTGATGTTTCCACTGCATGGAAACATGCACCCAGCTTTTTCTAAGCATTATAAACCCTGTTTCTACAAATGCTTGCCATTAACTAGATGACAAGGGTACTATGATTACTGCATAATTGCATAAGGTGTTAAATATGATGTTGCCTAAAGGCGAGACTAATTTTCATGCCCTCATCCTAATAAAAGGTGAGCCCTCTACCCCAGTTGTTCCCCTAGGCTGGCCCTGATCCATGGGTAAGCCAGAGATGCAGCTTGAGAATTATACCTCAGAAAGAAGTGTAAGTTCACAGTGCAGCTGGTATCTGTATAAAATGCAAAAACATGTAGCTAAAAAGAAGCCACAGTTATGAGCATGAGGGATGTATACCTACATTCCAACTGGAAAATAAGATAATTCCTATGGAGCTTTAATAGAAGCATGAAAAAGAGGAAGCTAATATACTCTATATAAAGGACTCCAACTTTAACTAATAGACTAATTTATCGGGTCTATGTTCAGCCATCGAACAGCTGAATATTGAACAATAAGCATTAAAAGTTCACTCACCAAACTTTCATTTCATCAACAGGGTAAGTAACTACTTGTCCAACACTTCCTCATCTTACATACAAAAGTGTTTAAAACTCACCCAGGTGGGGGGCTTCGCCCCCTCACTTTCCAACAAGTGGGGCATTACCCCCACTCCATTACTATATATACCAACTCCCAGACTCCACTACAGTGGAGAAAATGGGTTTGAAACACTTCTGTGTGTGAGATGGGGAAGTGTTGGACAGCTAGCTACTTACACTGTTGATGAAATGAAAGTTTGCTGAGTGAACTTCTGATGCTTATTGCTCGATGCTCAGCCATTCAATGGTTAGCCCATTCGATGGCTGATAATAGACCCAATTTATCATGGTTGCATATCTAAATCATCCATACAATATACATGGAGAACTTAGAGTAGCTTTATCAACAACCATATACTGGTAACTACAGTACCTAATGAAAAACAATGCAGTCCTGGAAAGAACATGCAAACTCCATATAGTGAAGAGAGGTTAGTTATAAACTTCAGACCCTGGGACTGTGAGACAGAAATCCTAACCATTGAATTGCCTCCATGTTCTAAGGTGGCGGACTGAAAGGATACACTGTGCCCTAATAGGGACATTGAGAGAAGGTGGAGTAAAAGTAATGTGTTAATCGACCCTATTTCAGGGGGATGTTGATGAAGGTATGGATTATGGGTAAGGAAAAATGTCTAAAGCCACTTTACTGGCCTTGTATTATTTTTAATTGGATTAATACTACTTCCCAATACTTTAAATTTCTATTTTGAAAAATGCATATAAAAGAAACCTTGACATTTGCTTCAAGGTTGTGAATAAATCTTTATTAAAACATATTCTAGATAAAAGTTTCTACCAAGCTGAGGTTATTCTTCAGGGAATAACAAGACAATATTTTGTCAGTAGTGGTGGTGCTGCGGTAGCGTTGTCGCGTCACAGTAAGACGCTGTCCGGTTCGATTCTCAGCTAGAGCGTCTTCTGCGTGGAGACATGCGTGAATGGGCGTACCTTCGTTGAAGGTTGTGTGTTAGGGCTGGCAACTCAGCACGTAAAAATCAACTGCCAATCATTAGCGGACCGGAGTTCCGCTGTGGCGACCTCTAACCGGGAAAAGCCGAAAGACACAACAACAACAAGTTTAAGGAGAACATTAACATTCTTACTCCCTTGCCTCACTGGGTTTATCTGTCTTCATAACATACCTCATGTGACTTTTTATGAAGTCCACTAAGAAAGTGTAGTGGTTGGAAGACTGTAAAGTATTCAGAAAATGATCTTACAGACATGAATTCTGAAATCTGTGTTTTGTGACACAATTAACTGTCCATTACAATGATTTCTGTGACTGCATTTCTAATGCATGTGTAATTCTTAATTAAACCATACAGAACAGATTCCAATTAATTCCATCAGCTGAATTACTCTTCGTCAACTCTGTAGTTTCTTGATCATTTAATGGGAAAAAAATGATAATACAGCAATATACCACATCTGGGTGTAGATTATATTTGCTTTGCTCATGCCTTTGGTCATTAAAGTGAAGCATCGCTGTCCATGTTTTAAGCTATGTCACATACTGATATTGCAAACGGATATCATACCATGGGTATTGTTTGTATATTTGGTTGTAGTATTTTGTTCATGCTTTGTTTTATTAACTTATTTATGTAGTGTTCTGTAGCAAAGAAAGCATATTTTATGATTACAAATATGAAACATCTATGCACTTTGTATTAACACAAGTGGGTACCAACAAGTCTTCAGTTTTGATAGCTGAATGTACTAAATGTTCTACAAAATAGTGATTACTGCCATGGTTAGCACTGCCAAATATAGCAATATGTTATCTTGGTCTTTATTCAACATCAGGTGTGTGTGTGTGTGTGTGTGTGTGTGTGTGTGTGTGTGTGTGTGTGTGTGCGTGTGTGTGCGTGTGTGCATGTGTGTAGGCTATTGTATGCATATGCGTGAGCTATAATGTGTTGTAGAGGTAGCTTATGTCTACAATGCTACCACTTTAACTGGCAAGATTACATCAATTATTCCTTACAGTGAGTGTTTCTCTTCTGACAATGCAACTGTGTAATTGCTATATAATGCAGTCTCTGCAAACAGCATAGCTTACCTTTTCAGCTGTTTAGCTGTCTTTGATTGCTTGACATTGTCATGTATGCATCCCATGTGCATATCTACTGTCAGCACACACAACAGCAAAACAATAGTACTTAAAAATCTATGGTCCATGTTTTACAGTGTGGATATTGAAATATTTAAACTGAGCATTTTGATTTGAATAAGAAGGGTCTGTGTCAGTATATTCATTTAATACCACTGGATAATTAATTTCTGAAAAGTCATAATCAACACGAGTCAGAATTTATCAGATGGAGTACACAGCTCTGAAAATAAATTAAAAAGAGAGGGAAAACACGAAAACAATGTCCAGAAAATGCACACACTGGGGCTGGTTAATAGTTTACATTTGCCCACCTAACTGGTAATCCTAAAAAAATGTATCTCTGCTTGGGGACTATGGTTTTGTGGGATATATGTGACACAGAGCAAAGAGAGTGGGTGTGTATTCTCAAGAGATCTACAGTTGACCTACCTGTGTTATCCTTTTTTCATTTAAGCCTAAGAAAGGTATAAGAAAGCATTTTCACTTGTAAAATGATTATGAGGTTATATTGACAGAGTATGAATAAAATATGTCCAGTACAAGTTTTTGTTTACTGTTTACATGTCAAAAGGATTTATGAATATGTCTGTGGTCAGATAAATGTAATTATTGCATTTAGGTTTACAATCACAATTTCGAGTGAAGGTTCAATGACCACAAGATGTTGAAGTACAGTTGGCTGAATCCCGTGTGGTCCAGCCTTCATTTGTACCAGTCCTGGTTCAGAGAATGCACAGTGCATTCGCACATATGAGGTCGATCTTGTAACTAGAGATTGCGGTAGGAGATTGGGAAATTTACCCTTTTCCCCACTGAAGTACGATCTTGGAGTTGGAATATATAACTATCAGGGGGAATGGGGGGGTGCAGGGGGGCTAGCCCCCCCTGCAAAAATTGTCACACCATGTGATGTGCAGTGTTGGACTGCAGTCTTTGGATGTCGAGAAAGGTCGAATTTGCAACAGGAAGTGTGTTTGCGACAATCTGACCTTCTTGACATTCTGAGTCAAACTTCATAGTCAATATTTAAGGTAAGAATTTATTTTGACTGTCGAATATATGATGGTAAACCTTGATTTAGTAATACAGTGCTTTATTATGCCAGACTCAGTACAGCTCCATGTCTCATAGCCACCTTGATAATAAAACACTGTGGTTAAAATATTGCTTTTTCAGTTTAGAATTAGTCTGTTATTAAGTGAGATCGTACCTCTCAACCTCTTAGTGCAAGAAATATGGGCAGAACCTAAAATAATGGGGACCCAAAAATAGGGACAGATTGCTCTTACAAACTTAGAAAAGTTGCTAGAATATCAGAAATTGTGTTAGCATGCATTTTCGGAATGATATAAAACCTGAAACTCAAATGTTTGTTATTGTTTACTTAATTCAGTCCTCAACCACAAATTTTATGAGGAATGGTTCAAAAATATGGGGCAAAAATGTATTTGTCTTTGTTGACAGGAAAATGTCCGAATGGAAGAAAAGCTCCACATTTAGGTTACACATGATGGACATTTATAATTGAGGGTAAAAATATTATACATGAACTTATATACATAATTTTTAAATATTTTTTAAAATATTTCTTACATGAATATAGCATTTTAATACAAAAAAAAAACAAGAAAGAAATTAACATAAATTGGCTAATTATTGAGTAGAGAAAGAAAATACAATAACAATAAATGTATTTATAGCATGATGGCTGCAGGGAAAGATCAAACTTGGGTGTTTTTAAGTTTAGGGATAATTTATAGACAGTCAAGTAAAATGTAGCTTGAAAAATAAGAGAGATGTGAAAGGAGAAGCTATGGAAAGAAGGAAGAAAAATCTGGGCGTTCCATGAAAACTCTGGACAGTTGAGAAGTTTAGGCGAGATAGATATAATTCTCTTGAATGTGAACATCTTATTTGTACAACATCCTACAGAAAGATTGAAAGGAGAAGCAGGTAAATTAACAGAAGTTTAATTAGAGGATACACAACTATTGAACTATTGCCTTATTTAAAAAGAACTAGGAAATTATGGAATTGTTTATATTTTCTTAGAAAGATTAATGAGGCCTAAAAGGCCGGAAGATACAGGGACTCAATGAAATTAAGATTGAAATTTCCACTGTGACCATGCCAATGGCTAAACTTTCCTTGATGGACACTGGCAGGAAAGGCCTTAAGGATAATTTTATTTTTCTGTAGGCCATCAATATGCTGACTTTTTCTTTGAGTGGGTGACAGAATACTGTATGGCCAGCTGTTTATAGCTTTTTGTTATGAAACTGGCCTGAGCATTGGCTTGCTTCATTTTGCACTCCTGCATACATAATAAATAAATGTCCACGAAGAAAGAAGTATTTAATGACCCTCTGTAAATTATGTTTTTATATGCAATGTTATGATCCATTTTATGGGGTTCATAGAACTTCTTAATTGTAAGATATTACCTCATTGTTTTTTCAGCTGCTGAAAGTATAGTAATCGACATCATAAACACCACTATTCTTTACTGTTTTCTTGGTTATGGCCACACTGTTAGCAAGTCAAGCAGGATTCACTTGACATCCATATCCCCAGCAATAGTCATTGTCTCAGTATGGGAGTTACAGAGGCTTTCCCAGGTAATCTGAGAGAAATAATCCATCAAGTGTCTCATGAGTCTGTAAAATGGCCTCATCCAAATGGAAAATTTTGTGCATCTCCCCTCAGATGTATTTGGGAAGCAGCCACACAAGGTGCAAAAACCACCTCAGCTGATGCCTGTCAACATGGAAGAGCAACGGCTTGACATTGATGTTCTTGATTGCAAAGCTCCTCACTTGGAGTGACCTAGTTGTTTTGGTAATCTCATCCTATCTGTCACTACCAAGAACTTCTGAATGTAGATGAGAATGACATCATAGACTAACCTGTAAGTTCAAACCTCTGTCTTATGACTCATCTCTCACTTCACAAATGCAGTCTGATATAATGCCCTTAGCATTGCATGACAATCTACCAATCCACTCATCATTCCTCTGGCATTTAGCAGAGGATTAAAGCTCTGAACAATTAATAAACTGCTTCCTATTACCAGGAAACATGGTTTGATTTGTGCAACTTTAATTTGCCAACTGTATGACTGAGAAAGTCACTTAACCTGACACTGCTTCTTGGCTACCCCTGAAAAAGGACAATTTGTCTATTACATGGTCTACAAATAGGTAAAATAAAACATATCCCTTGTGTCTTCACTTGTGAACAAAATCCCATGTTACCTAAATTCTTCCATCTGTGGTAGTTGCACTTCTCTGAAATGGGAAGAGTATTCTGCTGATTTCTATAAAGTCGTGGTCTTTGTCTTTGAGTCTAAGTTCCTTCATACTCAGTATAAATCATCTCAGTGCACATTGGATGTCACAGTCACTTGTGGCTAACAGTACAACAGCATCTGCAAACTACAAGGAAGGAACCCTCATGTCACTAAAATGAACACTACCCAAGTGTTAAATGTGTCATGGTATGTTCAATAAAATCACAAACTGGAAGGGTAATTTGACACACAGGTGGCAGGCTCCTAAGCGTACCCTGAATGAATCTGATTTAACAATGAGAATACTGATATAACTCTCATCCCCAGCAAATAAGAGTGTCAGAAGGTAAAACAACTTTCAGAAGTCATTAGAACTTTTCTCTGACACACTTATATACAAAAAAGTGACAGAATGACATTTTTAACACTTTTTAAAGTCATTAGTTCTACAGAGCACTTCACTGGCTTTGAAAGCTGACAAAAATAGTTCCCACTCCTGTACTTTTTTGTCTAACTCATAGCACACAGAGAAGATAATGCTCTATGTACTAAGAATTATGATCAGGTCTCTGATTATTGTAATTGTAACCATCTCTATCTGTTCTCAACACTGATGCCGACATTCACCTCTCAAGCTTTGCCCTCGAGACTAATTTCTTGGCATTCATGTTTTAAACAAATAATAAACAGGTTATAATCTGAGACCCATTCATAATCCTCAGTTTTAAGTTCTTCCTGAGGAAACTAAAGATATAAATTACTACACATGGGGCCAGTCTTCAAACTTCAACAACATCATTAATGTTGAGCATTTTATATTAGATTTATAAAACAAATCTGTTATATCTTCTCCAGATGCTTTTAAACATTTACTATGCAGAATTTTATATTTTTTATAAATTAAATTAAAAATATGCACTGTAGTTATAAAACATTGGCTACCTAAAGGTTAATCTGAACTAGTAGCTGGGGACACTGTTGTTTCAACTTTTCATGTTAAAAGGCTTGCTATTAGTGTAAAAGAGGTTGTGCAGAGAATGGGGTTCAAAGCATGGGGATTTGGTAGCATACGATGAGTGCTTTAGACAGAGTATATTATGGTTGCAATTAACAGGAAAGCATTTTTGATACAGTAATATGATAAAGTAATAAATGTAAATGTAAATTGTGTGAATATGGTATGTGGATTGCATAGTTGGCTTATTTTGAGTGTTTCCTAAAAATCTAAGAAAGCCTTAGCAAAATGATAAACAGAAAGAACACGGCTATCACATTCTGAGTACAGCTGCACCTTGAAGATTTGAAATACCTGCTCAGTGAGAGTTGCAAACCTTTACATCATTTCTTGTCTTTTCTCTTCAGTGGAGTTACCAAATGCATGTTTGCTAATGCTCTTGTTGCCCTGACATCATAATTATATGTTTGTATTATTTAGGTCAGAGATTTTGATTAAAAATCATTGCAGTTTGATCTTGATGATGAGTTCTGTAAGATTAAAGTCCATAAACAGGTCAAACAATACAAAGAAAGTAAAATACTTTATCACTTGCATCAATTTAGGAAGAAGAAAATCAAAAAATAGAACATTCGGTACTTTAAATATATATATATATATATATATATATATATATATATATATATATATATATATTATGTAATTATTCAGCTCTGAAAAGACTTTTGCTAACGACTGAAAATACTTTTTTATTGAATTTAAAAAAGGAGATGGAAAGGAAGCCACACCCGTCTATATTTGTGGAGTTGAAACTTTCCTTTTAGTGAAAAGCCTCCTGAAAGTGAAAAGACATGTATTTGTTTAATAAGCCTTTTCTCCTAAATCTACTGCAGTTGTTCAGAGATGTTGTGTCCCGTCCCAGAAAGACTAATGAAACCATAACCGATTATGGGAGAAGCTAACTAAATTAGCACATTATTATAATTATGGGGAGAGATTAGAGCAACAGCTGAGAGACATAGCTGTATATGGAATGCTAAACTCAAACCGTGAAGGTTATTATCAGAAGAAATAACATGATATCTGGAAATGCCTTAAATATTGCTTTAGCAGTGCAGGCAGTAAGTAAAATGTGCAGGATGTTTATGTTTCACTATTGTCAGTAACATGCAACACTATTAAAGCAAAATCTAAAAGGCGTGGTCCCTAGAGTATGGAATGCATCAAAAAATAACACATGGTATAGAGAAAAGAAAAGAAAAAAGAAAAAAAAATCACACAGACTTTGACAAATATCAAGAATTGAAAAAAACGTATATATCAACATACCTATTTTGCCTATATGACAGAAATGAGCAGAAGATTTGCAATGATTGTTCTTGCACTTTTTCTGTACAGCAAAGCAAAGATGGTACAAAGTGAGTAATTCCCTTTATATAGCAACCATGCACAGATTAAAGCTGCAAAACAGTAAACCCTTTCTGATAGAAAGTAAACTAGAATGCAAGCTTGTGAGTTTTGAGGTTGGTATACTCACGCTGAGTAGTTTGGTAAACAAAATTGTTTAAAATCGAGAGAGAACAGGTACATTCTCACTGAAAGTGAAGCTCTATAAAGATACTTATTAAACATGAAGCTCTGTTTAATAAAATGGGTACATTAAAAGCAACCATGGCTTGTGTTAAAGCTCCCGCAGATGCCAAATCTAGATGTCTCAGAGCCAGATTAATTCTTTACACTAATGCTGCCGTACCAAGTAACTTACCTATTTTATAAATGTCTACAAGGTTGGATACTTACAATGATGTACTGATAGGATCTGTCCTGTACAACAGGCTACTACATAATGTATAAATTAAACAATACATTGTCAGATATAATTCTGTTATAAGTGAACAAATTAAACAATCCACTGTCAGATAAAATTCTCTTTCAAATCTGTGAATATGTCTTGAAAAAATAGCATAAAACAATGAAACCAAAGTTTATGCCATATTAATTCAGCATACTAGCCTTAAGTGTTAGAGATGTTTTCTTTCTATAGGTGTTCAGATTCATAAACACTTTGCACAGTCATTCTGTAATAGTGAAAATGTAGCACATACACACACACACACACACACATATATATATATATATATATATATATATATATATATATATATATATATATATATATATAAGTTTACTATAATTTTTCTGATTGAAACAATGTTGAATCCAGAAATAATGAAACCAGATGATCACAAGCTGAGAATATTGAGGACCACAGGAGTCAACAGATGGACTCGCCCCACTTCTCTCATAGTAGCACTTGCTCAGGAGATTTGATGTTCGACATTGTTCACTCCTGTGGTCCTCCACATTTTTGGCTTGTGATTTTCTGGTTTTATTGATTGCAAAAACTACAGTGAACACACACACACACACACACACACACATATATATATATATATATATATATATATACACACATATATAAGTTTAGCATGAATTAAAACATAGATAAGAAAATAAAGGTGTGTGATAAATGTAAAACAGATGGCAAATCACTTTAAGATGTATGTGTATATCCACAAAATGGCCAGAAAAAACATGGTGAAGGCTTCATTTGGATTATGTTGGTTCATTCTTTGGAAAATAGTTCTACAAAGCTAAACTAATGACTGTTTAACCCAAATATAACAAGATAAGCCATTCTCATCCACAGAGAGCCCCCATACTCAGCTATCATAGCCCCATTCTTGATAATATATACCTCCGATGTTTGATTGTGGTAAAAATAAAAATGATTGACACAATAATTACTTCAGGTTTTACACAAACACATAGTAACCCATGTGTTTCAATTTGTTTCACATAAATGCACACTAGTTCTTCAAAGTTCAGCTTTGTAAAGTGATATTTGCATACATACATACAAATATTTCAGACACAGGCAATAATGCTCTTCTAGTCTGCCGATATACTAAAGCAGTCATTCCTATAATAAGCATCCAAGTTGTTTTTAAAAATATCTAAACTAGTGTTTGTTTAAATATAATTTGGTAGTTTATTCCATGACTACTCCCTTTAGAGAACCAGTTAGTGCATCTCTCATTCCTATATAATCTTCTGCATAGGTTGTTTGATGTTTCTCTGCTACTCTTTGATAACTCCAAACATTCCCAGAGGTAGTTGGTGCTAAATGCCCTACATAGCTGTATAAGGTATCATTTTAAATATCTGCATGAGGCACTGTACAAGTTCAAATATTTTAGTCTTTCATGATAACTTAAATTTTCAGATTCATGAATGCCTTATATCTCCAGTGTACTCATTCCAATTTACTCATGCTTGCTTTATAAGGTTTCCAAACTGTTATTCCATACTATAATTTGGGTATAATGTAACTTATAAACAATGATCTCATAATTTCTTACTTCCTAAACTTTATAAATCTTTTGTATACAATTTACAGTTTTATAACTGTCATTCATTAACTGAGAGATTAAGAGAAACTCAAAGTGGGATCTACCCATTTACCCAGGTCCTTAAATTAATCTTCAGTTTCAATTGCTGTGTACTGTATTGAATATTCACACTTCATTCTAACTCTCCTAAATCTCATACGCTTAGCTTTTAATGTATTTATCAGCATATTATTTTTCTGTGCCCAAATGGTCAATTTAGTCAAGTTCTTTTCCAGACATGCTCTAGCTGTAACACATTTAATCAGTTTACCCAGCTTCAACTTGTAATGCCTACTGGTGTTACCAGTATGTGATGGCCACCAATATGTGTCATCCCCATGCTGGGCCCATAGTCAAGGAGACTGAGTCCTCACCACTGACACTGGAGAGAGATGTGCACTTGGAATACAAATGTATATACTCAATATTTCCAGATGCAGACCTCTCTGTATCAAGTACAGTTTCCCTTAAGAGCACACAGGGAACACACTCAGCCTGGGGTCTGGATGTCTCTATATCTGTCTCCCTCCAGGTCCCCAATAAGACTCCCCACTGGTATAGCTGTAGGGTTAGGTCCTCAGCCAAGTGTCCAAGCCAAATCCTCCAGCACCCTCTCTGTAAACCCAGTGCTTTGTGTCCCTGCCCCAAGCAGCTGATACACACTCCCTGAGAGATTTGATTTTTTACAGACACACACACACACACACACACACACACACACACACACACACACACACACACACACACACACACACACATATGGGAAAGGCTGGCACATAAGTACCTGCTATGCCCCCTTCTGCCAAGAGTATACGGTAGTTATCACTGTCACCAGGCACTTCACAATCAGCTACTCTAAGGCCCTTAACAAAGGGTGTCCAATTATACTGTCTAATATTAATACTAATACAAATGGTAGTAGTTCACAAAGATGGCTAGGCCTTCTAGAGTGGTCCACACAGTGTCACCAAATAAATATAAGCACTCTACAAAGTTAGATACTTTCTACGAGGACCAGCCACAATAAAAGTTTTAAATATATTTAACAATAAATAAAAGTATATGAAAATACTGAATATATATTCACAGTAAACCAGAGAGTTCAGATCACAGGAAATATTGAAAAGAACACTGATGGTCAAACTCATACAAATAAAGAAAAACAATAACTAAACTAAGCTTCACTATATTCCTGACTGAACCTAAGACAATTCTATTGTTCCCTAGTTAAGTTACTTACAACAACAAAGCAAGATGCTCTGGGTGAGGATCTTTCTAGTTAGACTTCCCAAACAGAATACTCAATACTCTGAGGTTTCTCTTTGTAATACCTAAAATCTAATTTTCAAGATGGCTGGCATAATGACCTCATCTGGTCACCTGACTCTAGGTTCTCACAGTATTCCTCGTTGAACCTGAGACAGAAAATTAGCACAGATGGCCACAATACACATCTAAATGTTTATGGCAGTGCCTGAGGCCTATCCACTTTTCACTGACCTAATGGACAAAGGCTCGTCCCCAGACCTAGTGACTCCGGTCCTATTCAGCACTGTGGGGTGCCTTTTAATGGCTTAACAGCTCATTTACATTTCCCTTATTTTTCTTATATTTAACCTCTGTTGTGCCAGTATCCTCTATTAAAACATATATATTTAATTCAGCTACAAAAATAAATGTACATTTCTCTTCATTTCATCAGGGTGCACTGTTGATACATTTCAACACAAGCAAAGCTCATAAGCACATTTTCAGCACAAGCATCTGTACAAAATCAGTTTGATATTTATTTATTTATTTCCAGTTTGATTACCGGGGAAGTCCACTGGGCCAGAACGTACCCATTTTCAGTGGAGGCCTGGGGAGAAAAGCTCCAAAAGCAAAGCAAATACAATCTAAGTTACACAGTGTAAAAGGTAGTAATAAAATATATACATTTGTAATTACATTACATTGATACATTTAGTAAAAAAGCAAATGCACGCAGTATACTTCAAAAAACATCATTCAGGAAGGTAGATACAATAGATTTAGTAGTTTCCTTCAAGTAGCAGGTTTGACTGTATGAGAAGAAGGTCTAAGGTTACATGCTATTTACAATATTTACATATGAGGAGTAGAGAGAGAGAAAGTACATAAACTGAGAGTAGATTAAAGTTTGATCAAGCAGTGATCGAGAGAGAAAAAAGAAGAAAAAAATAGTATTAGGGTAGAGAAAGGATATAGAGGGTTCAAGGGGAATTTATTTAGATTTATGTAGGATGCAAGCAGGTACACTTATGTTTAGAGGACAAGTAAGAGAAAAGTTGGATTTTGAAGGCTTCAGTGTTAGATGTTGTTCTAAGAGAAGAAGGGAGAGAGTTCCATTTCCTGCCAAGAGAGTAGGAGAGAAAGAGTTGGCCAGCAGGGCGATTGGGTTTGTGGATGGCGATTAAATTTTGGTGTTCAGATCTTAGAGATCTGTTTGGGGTGTATGGCAGAAGGATGTTTGCTAGGGCTGGGCATTTATCAGGGTAGAATATTAATTTGTGAGCAGTGGTTAGTTGGAGGTAGTCTAGGTAGTTAGGGAGTTCTAGCCAGTTCAGAGTTTGTAGGGAAAGACAATGGTGAGAAGAGGTTTTAGATTTGGTAGCAAATTTAGAGATTTTATTATAGCAGATTTCGAGTTTAGTGGAGATGGAAGAAGACAGGTTAGAAAGGAGAGGGGCTCCATATAGTAGAGATGGTAGAATATAGGTAATTGCTAAGGAATGCCTAGTGGAGTTGGAGAGAAAGCAGTTGTTCTTATAGAGCATACCTAGCTTTTGGTGGGTTTTCTTTATGTTTTGTTGTATGTGGCTATCAAATTTGAGGTGCTCGTCTATAGTGATGCCAAGGAGTTTTGCAGATGGGACCACCTCTATGGTTGACTTCGTTTGGCTTATGATTTTGAATGCTGTTTTATCAAATGTGCAAGCCCTGGAGGGAGAGAAGAGAAGAATTTTAGATTTATTAGAGTTTAGAGAGAGATGATTTTGGTGCATCCAGTTCTCAGTAGTGGAAAAAGCTATTTGGGTTTTGTCAGTAGTTCGGGAATGTTGGAGGCGCAGACTAAGGTAGAATAATCTGCGTATTGGATGACTGTTGTGTCTGGGATGGCAGAGTGAAGGTTATTTATGAAGATGTTGAAAAGCATGGGTCCAAGGATGGACCCCTGGGGAACACCAGTGGGTGTAGGTAAGAAGGAGGAGGTAGAGTTGTTCCATTTGACAGCTTGGGATCTGTCTGATAAGTAGCTAGAGAACCAGGATAGAGTATCAGGGGAGAGATGAAGGTTTGATAGATGAAAGAGAAGGTGTTTGTGAGAGATGGTGTCAAAGGCTTTAGACAGATCTAGCAGTACAGTGGAAACTAGTAACCCAGAATCCCTGGCTTGATTGACTGTTTCTAAGAAGGATAGTAAGGCAGTAATGGTACTGTGTCCAGGGCGGAAACCATGTTGGGTGGGTGTTAGGAGGCGGTTATGGGTTAAGAAAGGCATGAGTTGGTGGTGGACGCATTTCTCTAGGATTTTTGATAAAGGTGAGAGTAGGGCAATTGGGCAGAAGTTGGAGATATTTGTGTTTTTGCCTCCTTTATGAAGTGGGAGAATGTAGGCTGATCTCCAGAGCATAGGAACATATGACTCTTTTAAAGATCTGTTAATTAAGATGCTGATAGGGAGAGCAATACCTTCGGCAGCACATTTAAGGAAAGAGGAGGGGATGTTATCAGAGGCATTAGAGCATGGCTTTAGTTTAGATAAGAGTCTTTTTATGAATATAGTTGAAACAGGTTTCAGCTGGAAACTGGGAGGACAGTTAGAGGGGTTGTTGGGAGTAAAGGAAAGAGAGTTGGATGTATTATTGTTAGGGAAGGATTTTAGTAAAATTAGCTATAGATTCCGTAAAGAATTTGTTGAAGAGAGAGCTTAGATCTGAGTCAGTTTTACTAGGGTCTGGGCAAGGGTTATTCCTGGATCCTGGATGGAGAAGGGAATTAACTGATTTCCAGAACTGTTTGGGGTTCTTATTATGGTTGGACTGTAGTTTATAGTAGTAGTTTTTTTTGTCCAGGGTGATTAGTTTTTTAGCTAGGTTGCGGAGTTGGGTGTATTGGAGCAGGGAAGAAGGGATTTTATTTTTCTGATATACAAATTATGTACATTCCTAATACATTTGTAACACAAGCATCTTGTATAAATCATTTTGATATTTAAAGGACATATCATTCTTTACAAAACTCCAGCTAGCTATGCTGGCACTTGCCCATGTCATCACACAAGTCATTTGAATACAGACTGTAGAACACCTCAGATAGATCTAAAAAAATGCAACCTAAACAAGTAAGGACCAATGACAGAGCCCCGTGGGACACCCTGACTGTAACCAAGAATTTCACCTGTCCAGTTGCTGTATGATATTTGCCATGTCCTATTTGTAACCCATGCAGTTATCCATCTTGTCAAGATTATGTCAGTGCCTAGTTGTTCTAACTTATTGATCAGTGTTTGTGTATGACCCTATTAAAGGCTGAAGTTAAGTACGTATAAATTACATTGCAACACAATTTTTCATTTATAGCTGTTATTATATTATTGTAAAATATTATGTTATAGGTGGTTATAGATCTATTTTTAACATAGGCATGATGATATATAGTCTAAAGTCCCAACTTTTCCATTTCTGACAATTTATTGAAAACAACCTTCTACATTATTTTCTACGACAAGAAAATAAACTTTTACAGATGGGTTTAAAAAGTGCATATTTCCAATATTAATGAATCCCCCCATACCCAAATGATTTACTGCATAACATATGCAATGGTAATTAAAGTTTTATGTCTTATGTTTTATGCTTACACTTATCAAGGGTATCACAACCTGTCAGAGATTTGGGATTGCATGGCTAGTTTTAAAAAGGTCCTTGTGGTTGTCAGCCTAGTAAATACCTATGAATCTATTATAACTAATTTAATCTCCTCCCTGTGCTTTGTTTGGATCAGGTTTGTGTAGTTCTTTTTCAATATAATCAGATTTAATTTTACTATCTCGAGTTACTTGGATGCTACTAGGAGAATTTATTACTCCCTTTGTGGAGCCACATTGCTTTGCATAAAATTTTGTAAATATATCTATAATCTGTTGTGTTTGAGAAAAAAATTTAGAATCTAGACACAGTTTATCAATTAGTGTTCTTTATTCCTACCACATCTTATGTATGTATAGAATAGTTTCCTTTTATGTTTGATATCTTTATAGAAAATTTCTTCAACATTTTCTTGATTTTGATTGACATTGTCTTTAATTTGTTTGTCTAGTTTATGTATTTCATTTTTCATAGTTATTGTTTAATCTCATTTTCATTTCTTACATTTTTTTATCTTTCATCTTAGTTAAGTATCATCTACTTATGGAAACCTAGCCTCCTAACTTTTGTGCCTAGATCCTGACATTAAGCATTTTTATTATTTTTTTGCATTCAAAATAATTTCACTTTCAACATTAGCCACATTTCTTTTGTAGTTTTTCCACTGAACACTTCATTCCAATTAGTTTTGTATATTGACTGTTTTGGTTCCATACAGTCTGTTATTAATCTTTTTAGTGCATTGATTTAGATTTCAGCTTGACAGAATTATATAACAGTAATTCAATCATTATAGCCCCATGATCACTGCACATCTATGGTGATAAAACTTAACATAACGTAACAGCCATTTCCTCAAGAACATCCAGTATGTTCCATTTTGTGGTAGTTTTATTTTTTACAATCTGAAGCAATTGTGTTCTAGTATATATATTGTTAAAAACATCCTTACTAATGTTGTTAAATCAGTATTATTTCAGTGTTTCTGGTAAATTCATGCCCCTAGTCACTATTAGTTTATTCCTGTGTTTCATGCAAGAAATGTATGAATTACTTTATGTCATCAGTACTTGACTTTGGTAGCCAATACACTCCAACAATTGTTATCTCTTCCAGGATTGACTTTATTTCATAGTTACTCTGTCAACAGTACTGGAGTTATCATCAAACATGTAATAATCACAGGTCTCATAACAATCTTTAATCCCTTTCATAACACCTCCACCTGATTTTCATTAGAATGTTTTTTACAGATGTTTGTTGGATGCTGCAGTGGTGCAGTAGTAGCATTGTTGCCTCACAGCAAAAGGTTCTCTGATTCGATTCTCGGCTGGGGTGCCTTCTATGCAGAGTCTGCATGTCCTCCCTGCATTTGTGTGGGTTTCCTCTGTATGCACCGGTTTCCTCCCACATTACAAAAACATGTATCTGGTGTGTTTCTCCCCAGGCCTCTGCTGAAAATTGGCTTTGTTCCAAGTCAGACTTTCCCGGTTAAAAAATAAATAAATACAGTAAAAACGTTTAAGCCCTGACAGAACTGGTTTCAGGTCATTGTTCTTTAACAATGTTTCACAAACAGTAACAATTTCAATCTTGTGGGAATGTACCAAATTTTCCACTGCACAAACTTTATTAGTAATGTTCTTAGCATTAATAACCAGCACAGATACATCAAATGTTTCTATCTGTAAACTGTTACATTTCTGACCTGGCAAAAATCTTGTCTTGTGATAGTCAAATATTGCAATATATTTGCTGCAAAAATGTTCTTCTCTTGTCTTAACAAGTGCACTCCTATTTGTTTTAATACATGTGTACCCAAAATTAGGCTTGTATGCTCTACACATTTATCCTTTTTTAAAATGAGACATTTTTTATGTAGGTATTTACTCAAAAAATCTTCTCATTCATGTTGATATGACTGTCTTTTCTGTTTGTGATTTGTGAAAATATGCCCTAAGGGTTCGATTTATGTGATCGAAAGATCACAATTTTGAACGCTCAGAAGAGTAAAAATGCCACATATCAAAGTTTGTATTGTGGGATCGCAGTACAGTGAATATTGGAATATTTGCCCTTTCCTCACTGTAGTGTGATCTCGGAGTTTATGTATATATTTAGCGGGGAGTGTGGGGGGCTCCGTCATTTTCGCTCTTATGAGCGTTTGAAATTGTGATCTTTTGATCACGTATTAGGAACTCTGCCCTAACACAGCTACAAGCTATGGTAAGAGGGCTGTAAGTTTCCTACTAACAGTCAAGGGGATATGAAGATGATATCCTTTGTACAAACATGCATTTCTGACCAGGTCTGAATAATCTCCCATTTCTAACTCAGTAATGCCTGCTCTATCAGTTGTTACAAAGGATGATCTTCATCACAATTAATCTTATTAATTTCAGTGTTTTCTTTGCTTATTTCATTTGCAAGCATACAATTTTAATCCAGCTGTCCTTATACTTCGCATAAGGAATGAGGGTCATTAAGGTTTAAAATCCACACTTTATTTTTTTATTAAGTACTTTCATCCCTCTGTTGAGGACTTCATTCAGAATAAAAAAATGAAATGACCAACAAAACCATGTGCTTTAATTTATACAAAAGCTGTAATGAAAAAAAATGTTTAAATACATCCATTAAATACCATCCCAACATCGCTTAACCATTTTGGTGCTTAATAAAAAAGTCTTATGAATAAAATATGTAAATAAAACATTTACATTAAAAAGTTTTACTTAAAAAGTTAAAAAACCATATGCTTTAAAAGTTGTGAAATAATGTTGCAATAAAAAAACATCTAAATGTAATGTGGGAGCTTGGGTTCGAGGGCTAGTTTGGAACTTGTCTGGCCATACACTGACTTCAACTAAGTTTTCGTTATCAATAAGGGTTCTGGTTTTATACCATCTAGCAATACTGACATTAGTGACTTATTGGTTGAGTTACAGCTCTTCTCGTAACATTGCCTTAAAACTGCAGTTTGGATCTATGGAAAATGTATCTAAACCGATGTATAGAAGGGCGAGTTCTTATGTGTCTATGTTGCCACCAGACGTTGAAACCTTTCTAAAAGCATGTGAAAATGCTATTTATGATTGTGATTTTCAGAGTAATTGTGTAGGGAAGGGTTGTAATTTGCCCACAGCAGAGTGACTAGCTTTGCATAACTTGCAGAAGAATACAAGCATTGTGATTCACCCCTCTGATAAAGGGGGCCCTGTTGTAGTGTTGGACTCCCAGTTGTATTATAAGGGGATGACAGACATGTTATCTGATCCATTAGTCTACAAAGTTGTGCAATTAGATATTGTGGATAAGATGGGCAGGTATATATTTGATGCCCTACACAAATGCTTATGTAGGGGGTTGATTAGTAATGAATTATTTCAGTTTTTTATTGTACAGAAACCACTGATCCCACAGTTGCATGGTCTTCCTAAGATCCATAAAAATCCTACATGCCCGAAGTTTAGACCAATAGTAGCAGGGGCAGAATGGCTCACTGAGCCCATTTCTATTTACTTGGAAGGTGAATTGAGAGAAGTACTAATGGTGCAGTGGTAGCGTTGTCATCTCACAGCATGAGGTTTTCCCATTCGATTCTCAGCTGGAGCGCCTTCTGTGTGGAGTCTGCATGTCCTCCCCGCAGTCGAGTGGCATTCGAAAGACATGCGTAAATGAGAGTGCCTTCGTTAAAGGTTGGGCATCGAGCTGGCACCTCAGCACCGTAAAAATCAACTGCCAATCATTAGCAGACCGGAGTTCTGCTGTGGCGACCCCTAACTGGGAAAAGCCAAAAGAAGAACAACAACTGAATGAGTATTCTACTGTGCTTAAGGACACCGAGCATTTCTTGGGTGACCTTTATAAGGCTACGAAGGAATCAACTCAAGTGGAAACAGAAATGTTAGTTACATTAGATGTAGTTTCACTTTTTACCTGCATACCAAACCAACAGGGTATTAGGATGGTGAGATCTGTTTTATCCAAATATGGTAAATTATCATCACAGCATATAGATTTTCTATGCATGCTGCTAGAAATTGTACTGGAGCATAATTTGTTCATGTTTAATGATGTGTGCTACTGGCAAGTAGTGGGAGTGGCAATGGTTACTAGCTGTGCCAACACATATGCTAACCTAGTTATTGTGGACTGAGAACAACAATACTTGCTAGGGGGTTTATTCTCATGTTGTGTTCTACTGACACTTTGTAGATGACCTTTTTGTTGATTGGAAGGGAGAGGAGGATAGCCTACTATTGTTCCATCAATATTTGAATAGCGGTAATGAGTATTTTACGGTTCACTATGAATCATTTGAGGTGCAGTATTGATTTTCTGGATGTTACAGTTTTTAAAACTGAAGAAAGATAGTACACTAGGTTGCAGAGGAAGGACTGCTATTGTCCATCTTTCCTCCATCGAGATAGCATGCATTCACATCATATCTTTCCGAATATTGTTAAGTGCAGGCCGTGAGGGTTTCCCACCTCTGTTGTGATGAGTTGGATTATGTTGAAGGGCTTCAGAACGTGAAGCATGATTTTTTGGCTAGAGGTTATAGCCCACAAGAGGATGACTTGGCCTACTCGAGGGTAGAGAAAGAGAGGTATGCGAGAGCTAAGCCATATTTCTCCAATTTTATTTCTGTACAGAAAAGAGTAATGAGTACAGATGGGACTCCTCAGATCCATATGGTACTGTCCTTCACACATGATATAGACAAGTTTAAGGGCATCATTCGGGAGAATTGGCATATCCTTCTGGTGGATGACAGAACAACTGCACTGGTAGGCCTACAACCTTGGTTTGTCCATAAAAACAGAAAGAATTTGAAGCAACAACTTTGTTACCCGAGAGTAGCAAGAGGTGGGGAGGGTACTTTATATGGTCACGGAAGTGTGGCAATTGTGTGTATTATGCATACATAGATGAATCAAGTTTTTTTAAACATCCTGAGACAGGGCACCTATGGCAGTTAAGGACTAGTGCAAACTGTAATACATCGAATGTGATCTATGCAGCCCATTGCAGGTTATGTTTCCATTTCTATGTAGGCAAGATGAATTGTCACCGCAAGGAACGTATAAGGGACCATGTGTACTGTACAAGGAGGGGGTTGGATTATAGTGCCCTAGCCAAACACACTATGTCAACTATTGAGCAGCATACATTTTTGTTTCAAGTACTTTATGTCCAAGACATAAATCGTAGGTTGGGGGACCATGTGAACCAGACAGAATGTGTGGAACTCCAGTGGATTCTTAGGCTAGGGGCTCATAGAGGGCTGGGTTTTAATGACTCTGTCCCCCTTAAACCTGTCCTGAAGTCTAAGAAACTGAAATGAGAATCATTATTAGTTTTCAGTATATGGTGCTTGTTTTTACATGTGAATCATACTTTTAACTATTGATTAATGTGAGGGAAGGGATTTTTTTCTTGTTTGTTATTGGTCATTTTGATAGTGAAGCGTGTATTTAAACTGTTTTTATCTGATATGTTTTTGTCTGATGAAGTAATGTTGACCATTGCGAAAGTGCTCACAATTTTCCGTTATTAAACTGGTGGATTTTACTGAGTTGTGCTTATTTTCTGCCTTACTTGGGTTTGGATTTGCTATTTTTATTGTTGCTCACCTCGCTATTTGCCTTTGTGTCTTTTTTCTACCTTCTTTTGGAAATATGTCATTTGCTGTAGACTGAATGTTTTGAGATTGAACACTATTATTGCCTGAAATCTGTGTGTAACATAACAAAGCCATGTCCTTTGTAGTATATATTGTCTTTGCATTATAGACATCAATCAACATCTTTTTCTTTCTTGATCAGAAATCAATAAGGAAAGTTACTTTTATTTGCAAACACCCCCCCCCCCCCACCCAAACAGTATTTACAGCAAATTCACAATGAACACATTTTCTAATTGTGGTAAAAATACCTCTCAAGCACTTATAGAAAAACTCAGGACACAGATAAATAATAAAGGGCAAAGACTCAGACTCAGGGACAGATTTGAACTATTACTGTTATATACTTAAAAGAATAAAAGTGTTCACATGACTATGCATCTTATAAACAACATGATGTCTGAAACACAAATGTTTGCCATTACTTAGTGACTACAGTTTTTAGCAACTTGCTAGAAAAAACACATTTTTATGAAGAACAGATCAAAATGAGGCTATGTCAATGTGACTTTCTGCAAAATCAGGGGCAATTTCGACCTGGTTTCATTCAAACAGCACCAAAAGCTTATTTTCATACAATTGCACATGAATCTTGTAAAGCCAGAATGTAAACTGAGCATACGACAAGAGGTTAAGTTGCTTTCATCCATTGCCAGCTCCCCTCACACCACCACCATTTATTGACTGCAATACTCAATTATTTGGCAGAAAACTGCACACTTTATGAGGCACAGACCAAAAATATAAGACAAAATCATAAACAATTTTAGCTAGGTTTCAACTCACGGAGAGTAAATATTCTAGCTTATTTCATATAAATGTACACTAGTTCTATAAAGTCTGTAAGCTGGACAAAACAAGACGGTAGGTTTAAGCCAAAATAATAACGAAAAGACAGGAACATTCTGTGAAACTGAGGAAGTTTAAACTTGTTTCATGCAAAAATTGGCCAGAGAATTAATATTCCAGTTTATTTCAAACAAATGCAGACTAGGTTTTAATTCTGGCCTTAAAACCTAAGCAAATGCAGACAACAAGCCGCTTCCATCCAGAGTGCAGCCAGCCCCCCCCCCCCAACAAACAAAAGAGAATAGATATTCCAATTTCTTTTGCACAGATGCAAACTAGTCCTTAATTTTCAGATTTAAACTTAACAAACGAGCAAGGCAAGCTGTGTTCATACACAGCACAACTAGCCCATTAAATCAGGTTGCTTGTCAATATATTTAAAAAATACAGAGTAAATATTCCAATTTATTTCACACACATGCACATTAGATATTATCGCCAGTCTTTAAACTAAGTAAATGAAGAGTACAAGTTACTTTCATTCACAGCATATCTAGCCCCCTCAGTCTGGTTAACTGCCAGCAAATTAAAAAAGAGAGAATACATATTTTAACTTATTTCACATAAATGAACAATATCTCCAGATGCCCGAACTGAACAAATATAAAGGGCAAGTTGCTGTAATCAACAGCACAGCTAGCTTCCCCACAAAAAAGAGAGAATATTCCAATTTATTTCACAAAGATGTACACTAACCCTTAATGCCAGTACTTAAACTTAAATGAAGAAGTCAAGTTACTTTCATCCACAGCACAGATAGGCCTTTTAAAAAGAAAGACTGAATATATTTATTGATTTCACATAAATGCAAACTAGCTCTTAATGCCGTACTTTAAACTTAGCAAATGAAAAGTGTGAAGTTACTGCCATTAACAACAGGGCTGGATCACCTCCAAAAATATGTTTGGCTGCCAGCATTTAAAAAAATGCTTATCTTCTCTCCACTAACTCCTGCAGTCACAGTTAACCAGATACACTTTATCATTCGTACATCTTTTTGGTCACTGCCATCCCAACAAATCACTGGATGTAAATGATCAGACATTTGCAACTCTTTAGGTAAGGTTACTTCAGATACCGATGTTTATTTGTTCTTTTAGGTAAAGGAAGCATTTCATTTTAAAAGAATAAATAAAATACACTTGAGAGGAAGAAGTTTACCAACCTGTTCTATGTACGTGGAAATGACAGGCACAGTGATTATATAAAGGTAAACATTCAAGATGTCTGACATTTAGCATTATTTTAAGAAAAAAAGATTTAGTGTTTATCAAGTGATCAAACACTTAGTATTTTAAGCATGCAAATTAACTAAAATGAGTTATCTTACATACTGAACATAAGGAAACTTTTAAAATGTTATGTTCTTGGCTAGCCACAGGCCTTCCTGGAGCTATGGGTCTTGGACAGCCACCGAAATTATACTCTGTCAGTGCTTGAGATATAGCTGAGTCTTGAATGATCTAATACCATAAGAGCAGATGCATCCTAATTAACAGCATAGTAGCCAATGCTGAAAGATTGCCAAATTCCAGTAATAATGGCCACACAGATAAAAACTGCACTTTCCAAAGCTGAAAATACAGTATCCATGGGACCAAATGACATCTTGGGCTGTGTACTACATGAACTACAAAATAAACTGGCACCTCACCTAAGAGTCATGTTTAATCATAGCCTCACCTCAGGCTTCCTGACCACTGAGTGGTGCACAGCTACAGTTATCCCACTCCACAAGGGGGGATCCACCTTGGATCCTGGGAACTACAGCCTCATCAGTCTGATGAAACTGATCTGCAAGGCCATGGAATGTATTACCATGGAACTTATAAACAAAGACATTTGGCAACCTTCAAACACTGGACCCCACCCAGTTTGGGTTCATGTAGGGGCAATCCTGTCTCCTGAACCTGATTGACTTCTTCGAATCAGTCTACAGAGCTGTGGACAAGGGTAAGCCAGTCCACACAGCCTATCTAGACCTTGCCAAGGCCTTCAACACCATCCTCCACTCTGGAATCATAGATAAACCTGCTAAGCTGGGCATTAATCCCTATGTCACTCAATCGGGTGCCAACTGGCTTACTGACAGAACCCACATTGCAAAAGTAGCCAACTCCAAATCCAGCTCCAGACAAGTTCATAGGTTCATAGGTTGGTACTAGGCTATCTGCCGTAGAGCCTATACAAGCCTAGCCATAACAATTCCATGGCTATTTCTTCCTACACTATTGGACCCCTGTCTAGCAGGGTGACAGATGTGATCTCCAGGGTGAAATTCCTTTCTCCCATCCAATCGTCAAGGTTCTTTTTGAAGAGTGCCAAAGAGGCACTTTGCTTGACATGTATGGGCAATCTATTCCAGAATCTGGCGAGTCTCTGGGTCAGGAACTTATCCCTCCAGCATGTTTTGTTTATTGTGATGACAAGGTTTAGATCCCTGGAGTGTGTGGCTCTGAGGGATTGGGATTTCTTTAAGTGTAGCATGTCCAACAGCTCTGGGTTTGACATGGCCTTGTATGTTAAGCAGAGATCACCTCTGAGTAGATGATATGCGACAAAGTATAGCTGGAGTTTTTTAAGGCGGTCATTGTAGGGCATCTGCTTTAGACCTTTGATTCTTTTAATGAGGTATTGATGTAGCCTTTCCAGTTGTTGCAGATGTCTTGAGAGAGAGGTACATACCAAACGGGGCATTGTATTCTATAATGGGTCTAATGAGGGATGAGTACAGTGGGACAATGACCTCCTCTTTTCTGGATGAAAATCCCTTAGTGATGAGTTGTGCCACATAGAAGGATTTCCTGACTGTTGTGGCGATGTGGTTATCAAAGGTGAGACAACTGTCCACCTGTGTCCCTAAGTCTCTTATCACACTTTTGGTGTTTAGTGTACTGCCACCTATATGGTAATTCACGGGTACATGTTTTTTCCCAAAGGGGATAACTATACATTTCTTGGCATTGAGCTTGAGCCCATGGCTCTGGCACCAAGCATCTGTTTCTGTAAGGCACTTTTGTAGAGTATCCACATCATCTGGGGATTCAATAATGGCTCCCAGTTTGCAGTCATCTGCAAACTTTGTTAGTCAGAGTCCCTTAGTGTTGGCCTGTACTTCAGAGAAGTAGATGCCAAACAAGAGCGGTCCCAGGACTGAACCCTGAGGTACTCCACTTGTCACTTGTCTGGAGCTGGATTTGGAGTCGGCTACTTTTACAGTGTGGGTTCTATCAGTAAGCCAGTTAGCAACCCATTGGGTGATGTAGGGATTAATACACAGCTTAGTAAGTTTATCTATAATTCCAGAGTAAGGGATGGTGTCAAAGGCCTTGGCAAGGTCTGGATAGGCTGTGTGGACCACCTTACCCTTGTCAATGTCTCTGGTGACTGATTTGAAGAAGTAATTCAGGTTTAGGAGACAAGATCGGCCCTTCACAAACCCAAACTGGGTGGGGTCCAGTGTTTGATGGTTGCCAATGTCTTTGTTTATAAGTTCCATGATAATACGCTCCATGGCCTTGCAGATAAGGGTCGTCAGACTGATGGGACGGTAGTTTCCGGGATCCAAGGTGGATCCCCCCTTGTGGAGTGGGATAACTGTAGCTCTGCGCCACTCAGTGGGCATGAAACCTGAGGTGAGGCTATGATTAAACATGACACTTAGGTGAGGTGCCAGTTCATATTGTAGTTCATGTAGTACACAGCCCGGGATGTCATCTGTTCCCATGGATGCTGTATTCTTAGCTTTGGAGAGTGCATTTTTTACCTGCGTGGCCATTATTATTGGAATTTGGCAGTCTTCTGGTATTGAGATGGGCCATTTAGGGGATGAGAAGGGGGTGAAGGTGGCACTGAATCGATCTGCCAGGATATTGTCAATATACTTGGGATCAGTATATTTAATGCCATTCTGTTGTAGCTCAGAGCAGATCTGAGCATTGCCATTTAGATTCTTGACATATTTGTAGAATGCCTTGTGGTTGTCTTTGGAATCTTTGGCAATTTTATTTTCGTAACTAGCTTTGGAGGATTTTATGAGGGATCTCAGTTTCTTACTGAAGCTGGTAAGGGAGTTTTTTGCATCCTGAAATTTTCCTCTTGTGTGCAACAGTTTCTTCGTTTTGTTGTAAAGTTTGTTTATGGCAGGGGACCACCAGATTGGCTTCCTTTTTTTTGGAGGAGAGCATCTTGGTTCTATTTGGGATGGCACGATTCATGCATGAGTGGATGTGCTCGTACAGTGTCTTAGTGTAGGATTCAGCAGTTGAACTTTCAGTTCCCGTCTGCATGGGTGTCATGAAGTTTGTCACTTCTGACTTGAGTAGCATGAAGTTGGCTTTGGAGAAGTTTTTTATGGAGGTTTCCTTACTGGGGGGTGGGGGTGGTATGTGGATGTTAAGGGTGATTAGCTTATGGTCAGAACTGACTAACGAGGGGGTGACCATAGGTGTGGAGCATCGATTTCCCATGTTGGTAATGACTAGGTCTAGGATATTGGAGCCCCTGGTGGGACTATGGATTAGTTGATCCAGGGCATTTGAATTTATGAATTCCAAGAACCGTTGGGCAAAGGTGTTGGTACATGAGTAGTTTTCCCAGTTAATGGCAGGGTAGTTAAAATCACCCAGTATTAGAGTGTTTGGTTCTATCTTAATATTTTCCAATATGTTTAGAAAGGTGTAGTGAGAATCTTGGGGTATGGTGGGGGATCTGTAGCAAGCTACAATTTGGATTGCAGTCTTACCTAGTGTTAGCTGCACCTGGAGAATTTCAGTACTTCAGGGTTCAGTCTTGGGACTGCTATTGTTTGGCATCTACTTCTCTGAAGTATAGGCCAACACTAAGGGACTATGGCTAACAAAGTTCGCAGATGGTTGCAAACTGGGAGCCATTATTGAATCCCCAAATGATGTGGGTATTCTACAAAAGGGCCTTACAGAAACAGATGCTTGGTGCCAGAGCCATGAGCTCAAGCTTAATGCCAAGAAATGTATAGTTATCCCCTTTGGGAAAAAACATGTACCCATGAATTACCACATAGGTGGCAGTACACTAAACACTGAAAGTGTGATAAGAGACTTAGGGACACATGTGGACAGTGGTGTCACCTTCGATAACCACATCGCCACAGCAGTCAGGAAATCCTTCTATGTAGCACACCTCATCGCTAAGGACTTTTCATCCAGAAAAAAGGCGGTCATTGTCCCACTGTACTCATTCCTCATTAGACCCATTATAGAATACAACGCCCCATTTGGTATGTACCTCCCAAGACATCTGCAACAACTGGGAAGGCCGCAGAAATACCTCACTAAAAGAATCACAGGCCTAAAGCAGATGCCCTATGCTGACCATCTAAAAAAACTCCAGCTATACTCTGTTGCATATCATCTACGCAGGGGCGATCTCTGCTTAACATACAAGGCCATGTCAAACCCAGAGCTGCTGGACATGCTACACTTAAAGAAATCCCAATCCCTCAGAGCCACATGCTCCAGGAATCTAAACCTTGTCATCACAATGAATAAAACATGCTGGAGGGATAGGTTCCTGACCCAGAGACTCCCCAGACTCTGGAATAGACTGTCCACACGTGTCAAGCAGAGCACCTCTTTGGCTCTCTTCAAAAGGAACCTTGACGATCAGATGGGAGATAGGAAATTCACCCCGGGGATCACGTCAGTTGCCCTGCTAGACAGGGGTCCAGGGAAGTAAATATTGTGGGAAGAAACAGCCAGGGAATTGTTATGGGTAGGCATGTATAGGCCCTAGGGCCAATAGCCTAGTACCAACCTATGAACCTATGAACAACCCATGCTTTTTTCAAACAGCCTAGAGATCAGGATGCTGCAAATACATATCTACCTAATCCACAGAGCTGCTGCATTATATGATATAAATAGGGTCTGACGCTAATAAACATGAACTGCCCTTCATGCATAAATGGAATGCATTGCTGCCAAGCAGTATCTTGTTGTCTGTGGTCCATTTCAAGGTATATTCTGGTAAATGCTTGCATGTCAATATGGCGGAATACTCCATCCCTGTATGCATGAAACACACTGCACTGTGGATGGTAACAAACCGCTTTCAATCAGTGCAGCCCTCCCATGTTGCTCTGTTGTCCCATGTATATTGCAGTGAGCTGATGGCCCCTACTTCAGCTATGCATGCTACAGAGCACATTACACAATGACATGTATGTGCATAATGGTGATGTCACCATGTCATGCATCAGTATATGACACTTTCAGTGTGGTTACAGCATGACAAATTTGATGACCATGGCGACTTTGTTGGCAAGGTGGCTACATCCATTTTGTCAGCATCAATTTGAGATTGGCCATAACACAAGATTCCAAACACTGAGACAATGTTTTCGAGTATGTGGTATTGTGTTTCACCGGTGTAGAATTTGCAGATCTGAAGAAAAAAATGAATTCATCATGTAACTAATGCATTGTTTCATGCTTAATGTAGTGGCCTATTAGAAGGTATTGTACATACTTTGAAACAAGCGACAAGGAAAATAAGAGGTGAAACTGTAGAAACAAGGTTACCACCGTCCTTGTTCTGGTGCAGAATTACTCCTCAAAAAGAGACAGATTTATCAAGAGCTGAAATGTTAATGTTACAACTGACATACACATCTGACTTGTTTCTTCAAGCTTTTGAAGCAAACACAAAGAAATAGTAGGTTTTGGCTAAGAATGTCAGTAAGCATACAAAGTTGAAACGTTCTGTACCTGGGGATGAAGTCTACATCAGAAACTCTGGTTTGCTCCTATATGGATCCCAGTCCTAACTAAGCATTGTTATTGATATTTGTCTTATCTGTGGTCAGTGGTCATGCTTCATCTGCAAAAAGGCATGTTGATTAACTTAAAACAAGATCCAAATACACTGACCCAGTATATAACCATAATAATGGGCTTTGGTGTGTTAATCACCGTTTTATAAATATACTAATAAATATACTTTTATAGGTATATTTATAATATTTTTAAACTGCAAATTTCGTTTGCAAGGTACTTGTTAAAGTCTGGTGTTTTAGTGCCTTATTATGTATAAAAGTTCTTCCCTGTTTGATACTTTACTGTTAATTGGCTGCACTTGCACTTAATTAACTGCTTTGTATTTAAGGTGTTTGATTTTGGCTGCCCTCTTTCCTCTGATGAAGCCACCTTATGAGTGTGGCGAAAACGCTGTTTTACTGTTTGAGTCAAATAAATTGCGTTCAGGACAACGTGTGCCTCTTCATTGTTTTTGGGATCCTTCTTTTGTCACTCGTTTGTGGATTTATTTTAGCTTGTTGGTGTTTTTCTTTGTGGATCCTTTAATATGGAGAGTCCTGCGAGTCAAGTTATTTCAGATACATCTAATGCGGATGTCACGGGCATGCCTAACTTGCTGTTCTCGCTGTCGCAGAAAATTGATGCGCTCAATGAGCGCTTTTCTCTGTTCGAAAGTTCTTTGGCATCTCGGCAAAGTGATACTTATAATATGAGAAATTTGGTTAATGGATATGGATATGATTCCAACTCACAGGCATCGATAACAGCGGCGCAACTACCTAGGGCGGCTCTGCCTGTTGTTAATCTTCCAACAGATGCCTATGATAACCAGCGTATTCCTTCATGGCCGGAGCCTGCAGAACGGGTTGAGGCACTTATTGGTGGAGCTACCATATCCGAATGGATTGCTAATACAGGTGACTTTCTTTTGTTTGTAAAGCCTCCTAATGACGCCCCACCGGTGCAAGACTGTGGTGCTGTTGCCAATTCTGGTGTTAGCTTGTCAGACAAACTTAAAATGTTGGACTCTAAGACACTCAAGCTTAGGAAAATGCAACTAGAAACTGCGTACTTTAAACAGTGCTTAAGCGAGGGTATTGTCCCTAAGGGACTGAGGAGCAATTTTGTACCCTCTAGCTTGCTTAATAGTAATGACTTTTTAACTGATTTAAAGCTTCTTTTCCAGTCGCAGGGCTTGCATTTGCTTGAACTGCTTGTTAAACATTACTCTTTATGTATTGTTGAACTGACTAAAGAGGTCTGTTTACTTGACGAGGAAATTAAGATCAACAATGCATTTTTACAATTTAAATATGACCATTCACGGATTTTTTCCAGCATTGACACTTATATGGTCAAGTTAAAAACCAATAAAGCTAAAAAATTGCATAGGGATAGGTTATCCTACTCTAGGGATATGGCCTTTCCTAATTTGCGAGTTCAAACTAATACTACTGGTGTGCATGACTCAACTGAATCACCTGATGTTAACACTGTTGTTGATTCTGATATTGTAGATAGTCAGGATACTTCACTGAGAAATGATCAACCTTTACGTAGGAGTAACCATAATAGAAATAGGCAAGATACTAGTGGGGAGAACACTGATACGACTACTCCCGTTTGCTACAACAACGCACCTAACACTAGTAATGCTTTTTTAGGGAACAGGAACAACAAGGGACGACGCAGGGGGAACAGGAACTGAAACAACTAGATATAGACCCCCTTGGTGCTTCGAGTGTCCCCCTTAGGATTGTCACGAACAATAAAGGCGATTTTACCATTTATAACTTTTCACATCTTACTTTGGAACCAGAACTTGTAGAGTTATTAGCTCTGGGCAACACCTTCGTCCCTTCGAGAAAATGTGATTTGGCTAGGGTCTTGCTTGATTTAAAATGCTATGTACGTAAATTGAATTTGAAACTCCTGTTTAATCTTTCTGCAGAACCTTCGGTTCCAAAATTAAAGCTCTCGAGTGTATTTAACCCTCCCCTCCATGTGGCTCTTAAAATGTTTGAAAGTGCTTGTGAGTTGGATATCAGGTTTTTGATGAAGCGTCCTAACTCTGGTCCCAACTGCTTCAATATTTCAAAAGAACAACTGGAGGCGTTGTGTGACCTGCGTAGTGTAGGGGTTAGGATTATCAAGCCTGACAAAGGTGGCGGACTAGCCATTTTTGAACAAGCGGATTATGTAGAAAGAATGCACAGGGTCCTCGATTCCGATTCATATGAAATCTCATCTGTCAACGAGATGAACATCAGTGCTAATAGGACAAGGGGTTACTTGAGGGACTTTTTTATTAATGGCAGAATAGATGAGGAGACCTACAAATACATAGACATTTTATATGCTAAGACCCCCGTCATGTTTGGGATCCCCAAGATTCATAAAAACTTTGGGGATCCACCAATGAGAGCATTAATAGATGGCAGGTTATCCCTTACCTACCCCTGCTCTAAACTGGTAGATGCTTTGCTGAATCAGTATGTGGAGAGTATACCAAGCATATGTAAAGATTCATGGTCATTTCTATCTGACCTGAATGAGTTGGTGTTGGATATGGATGTTAATTTCTTGACCATAGATGTGGTCGACTTGTACACATCCATACCACACCAGGAGGCAGTTGAGTGGATTGACTTGCTCTTGAACGAGCTTGGGGCCCCCACTAATGTCATCAATAATGTCACCGAATTGTTGAATATTATTTTGTCATCTAATTTCTTCATGTTTGAAAGGGATATTTACATTCAAAAAAAAGGTGTGGCCATGGGCTCTCCATGTGGGGCTGCCGTGGCCAACCTTTTTATGTCATATTGGGAAAGAAACTTTGTACTTAACAACCCTGAGTGGAATGGTAAATTGTTTTACTACACTCGTTACCTTGATGACATTTTTATCCTTTTTAGGGGTGACTCCTTTTCAGCACAATCTTTTGTTAATTATCTCAATGGTACAACATCTTTTCTCAGGTTTACTTCCCATTTTGATGTGGACAGTGCGAACTACCTGGATGTAAAACTTACTAGAGCTGATTCTATGGGTAGGTTAAAATCCACAATCTATAGGAAAGATACATACGTCAATTCTTTCCTCCACTTCACTAGCTCCCACCCCTTTAAACTTAGAAAGGCTATAGTTAAGGGGCAATTAGTGAGGGCGGTGAGGATGTGTAGTCAATTGACAGATTTTAATCTTGAATGTCAATTTTTGGGGGACCTTTTTGCGAACCGAGGTTACCCAGGGGGTTTAGTGTCTGAATTAATAGAAGAGGTACTTAATAAAAGAAACAGCGGATTTTATAGACCTCTTCTTTCTTTAGAAGTTTCAACTAGCAATGATGTTGACCCCAACCTTAGTGTAAATGACAACTTGGTTGTCCCTGTCTCCTCTACTGAATTAACACTCTCGAAGGTTACATCCTGTTGTTTCATTTCTACGTTTGGAGTGAATTCATATGAAATACAAAATATTCTCTTTAAAAACTGTTTTTTTGTAACTAGTAATGGACTTGTAGGTGACAAATTGGGTGATAAGCCCTTTGTAGTGTTCAGAAGGGGTAGGAACATTAAAGAACTCTTACAGAGTTCTTCCAGTGCACGTAGTGTTAGATCTAATGGTTCTTATTTTTGTGGTGCCTGCAACTTCTGTACATATATCAAAACAGGCAGCACTTTTTGTGTAGCAGGGCGGAAATACTTTATCCGCCACCGTATTATGTGTGACACTAAATCGGTGGTGTATATCGCTTTTTGCACGTGCTGCCCAGTCTTCTACGTCGGTAAGACGGATAGAAGACTTAAGGACAGAATGTACCAACATTTATATGCTGTCAGAAACAAGAAGTGTGAAAACGCGCTAGCTAAGCACATTTGTTCCTACCCTGGGCATGTTTTCTCCTTTATGGGCATCGACCATCTCCCAACTCCACTTCGGGGAGGGCCGACTGCCCTTATGCTTGAAACATGTGAGCTACTTTGGCAGCTCAAGCTTAATGCTTTCAACCCCCCGGGGTTGAATGAGAGCTGTAATATTGCACCTTACCTTAAATTAAAATCTTACATGAGATAAGAATGTATTTTATTAATTTTGTGCTTTGAGTATAAGGTTTTTCAATCCCTATGATAGCTTTTTTAAGGCTTTTTTATAGCAGTTTATATTGTGGGCTTGAGCAGTATTAAGCAATTTGTCATTGCCTTTGGTTCTTAAGTTTGTAACTACTTTTTTAGTATGTATATCTAGATGTTTAAATTACATACATTATACATGGGGTTACTTCTTCTCCTCATGAGCAGGGTTTTCTTTTAAAACTTTGTATTTAAAATAGTATATATTTTGTATTTTAAAGAAATACAATGTCCTGTGAGAGATTGTTACTTTTCGTAACATTTGATTTTTTATTGTAATTTTATCACTAGTACATAGGTGTGTGTTATATTCTTTTCACCTAAGTACCTTTTTTATTCTGTTTTTCTCTTGCTGAATAATGGGCTTTGGTGTGTTAATCACCGTTTTATAAATATACTAATAAATATACTTTTATAGGTATATTTATAATATTTTTAAACTGCAAATTTCGTTTGCAAGGTACTTGTTAAAGTCTGGTGTTTTAGTGCCTTATTATGTATAAAAGTTCTTCCCTGTTTGATACTTTACTGTTAATTGGCTGCACTTGCACTTAATTAACTGCTTTGTATTTAAGGTGTTTGATTTTGGCTGCCCTCTTTCCTCTGATGAAGCCACCTTATGAGTGTGGCGAAAACGCTGTTTTACTGTTTGAGTCAAATAAATTGCGTTCAGGACAACGTGTGCCTCTTCATTGTTTTTGGGATCCTTCTTTTGGCAGTCGTTTGTGGATTTATTTTAGCTTGTTGGTATTTATTTTAACTCCTCAAAAAGAGACAGATTTATCAAGAGCTGAAATGTTAATGTTACAACTGACATACACATCTGACTTGTTTCTTCAAGCTTTTGAAGCAAACACAAAGAAATAGTAGGTTTTGGCTAAGAATGTCAGTAAGCATACAAAGTTGAAACGTTCTGTACCTGGGGATGAAGTCTACATCAGAAACTCTGGTTTGCTCCTATATGGATCCCAGTCCTAACTAAGCATTGTTATTGATATTTGTCTTATCTGTGGTCAGTGGTCATGCTTCATCTGCAAAAAGGCATGTTGATTAACTTAAAACAAGATCCAAATACACTGACCCAGTATATAACCATAAAAAACAAGACAATTTAATTGTGAACAGTTTTCTCCATATGTTTGCTGCCACACACACCTGAAATATCCGTTGGAGACGAAGTTCAAAACCTTATACTTGTGCCTGTTGTGACCGATGACAATAAATATCTGCATCTCTTCTGACAAAAGGCAGACATCCACAAAATGTTCAAATTCCCTACCTAGGGGTTCTACATTAGAAAAGTGTCTCTTTATCTAAAAAGTCTATTACACGGTGGTAAAACCACATTTTTTCACTGGAAAGAATGATAATCCATTTAGATTTCTATCAAGATCAGACTGGGAACCCAACCCTTCTTAGTTAGAAAATGAGAGTGAAATCCTTGAAACAGTAAATGATGATGTTAATGTTTGTAAATCTTGTACAATGAGGAGGCTACAGTTTTAGATTTTTAAAATGTAGGTTTATGCAATGTAGTGAGTTTTTAGCACAAGAAAGGGGAGTATATTATACTGTCTTGAGTACCTAGCTGTTAAGATTATCCAGAATATTTTGATTAAGTAAAGATAAACCTTAACATTCTGTCCAGTTAGTCTTGTTTTTGGGTCTACTTCACGATGTCGAAAGCCGACAATATCGAAGCTGATATTGTCGGCACCACAACATCGAAAGCGCAGAACATCATGCAGGTAAACGGAAATCTCCGTAGGGGGAGCTTTCCATTTACCTCAATGTAGTGCGGTCTTGGAGTTGGAATATTTAAGTAGGGTGTGTGTGTGGGGGGCGGCACAGCCCCAAAAATTGGGGTGCAGGGGGGCTTGCCCCCCTACCTACGCTAGTTATTTTTTAATTTTTTTTTAAACATTATTCGATGTTTTACTACATCGATCACTAGAGGTCGACCTTTAGTGATTCGATGTAGTAAGATTTTTATAATGTGATATAGACGATTGTTTTTCAATCATCCCACTGTTTCATCTTTCTGCAGTACTGCACTGGACATTTAGAAGTTTCTAAGTTATTAACTTATACTCACTGTGATTCGATGTAGTAAGATTTCGATAACGTGATATAGACGCTTGTTTTTGAACCATCCCACTATTTAATCTTTCTGGACATTTAGAAGTTTCTAAGTTATTAACTTATACTCACTGTGGTTTCTATTACTGTTGCTGTCATAGACTATATTTTTTTCTTATTAATGTTTTGTGAATCATTTAAGATGGTGGACTTTTAGTCCAAGCTACAGCACTACTGTTCACTATCCTGAGTGCCACACCAGTAGACAGAAACATAATGTCAAGAAAAGAGGAAGTTGATAAAACGTGTACTTTTTTCAAAGTTGATCCACGGGCTAGAATCTGTTGTATATTTTAAGCAATTTTACTGGGGCACAATCCCCATTACAACTCCAACAAATAATTTTTACCGAACCATACTTTGTCATCCTTACCAGTTTTCAGTTAGCCAGTGCATAACTGTGTATAAGTTAACCAGCTAATATTATACACAAGCCCTTCGGCCTGGAAATTATAAGACTATACTTGTTGCTGTCTTGCAGGATTAGCACCATTGATTTTATTAGATTCTTACACCATACACTACAAACTACCTGACGAACCCAGCTGTATAACAAAGGTATCATTGGATTTTCTAGAAATGCTTATCAGAGTTACAACATTGTTACACTGAGATTGCAAAGAACTGGTGTATATGCACATTAAAATAAATATTGTTTTCAAGAAGCAGCGCATTCTTTTCTGTGGTATCTGATGTGAGATAAAATGCTGCTGTACATGGGTAGTGTCTAGGCTTGCAGTCCCAGAGACCATTGATGAGCACAGCTCAACTCCCCCACAGTCCTGTATACTTACAATATTGTGCTGTACACGGGTAGTTTCTAGGCTTGCAGTCCCAGAGACCATTGATGAGCACAGCTCAACTCCCCCACAGTCCTGTCTACTTACAATATTTGCTTCATCATACAGTACACAGATGAAGGGGGAAAGAATCAAACTCTGGATTTCTGAAAAGAAACTGTTGTGGAGACATCATACATGCAACGCAAGAACTGCCATTGAAAGATATCCCCATATATCACTGGCACATTATAATTAGGTTTTAGGCAAGTTGTAGTCCAGCTGGGCACAGTAGCATTTTTTGAAAATCATGGCCAGACAGTGAGCACAGATATCATCTTTACTATATTAAGCGACAGCACCTGCTTTGTGTAGATTGTGTCTGCACTGGATATGCCCTGTAACTGCAGGTAGCAGGCATGTATATGTCATCCGTTTGAGCACACCCTAAAATGCTAGTCCTCAGATGTCACCTCTGCCTTCCAAATGTGTGAGAGTGTAGCTCTACAGGGCGTGCCCTTTGTAGAAAGCCAGCACTTCCCCCTCAATACTACCTTCTCATTCACATATGTGGAAGTATGTTTCTGAAGACTGCGCCAAATGTAGAATAGTAGGCCCGCCATGAACACCACACATGTACTGTAAATGCGTAGAAACATAATTATGCAGGCTATTTCTATTTTAAATTTCCATCCCATTTCTAAGATACCACTTGTGCCCAACACAGGTCTATGTGATGTACTCCAATGAATATACCTTCCTTCTCACCTGAATGCAGTCTATGCCTTAAATAGGAAGGATGTATTACATACATTACCGAGGGCTCCTTACCCTTACACATTCTACATGTAAGGATTTACTCAGATCATATATCACAGCTGTCCAGAATTTTGTAGAGTGTTGTTGATTATTTTTCATATTTTTGCCTAATGTCTCAACATTTTTGATATTTTTGGTAAATCTCTGATGGTTATAGTCAGACAATAATGTCAGACATTAGTGTTTTGCACTTCTTATTGTTTATAAAATGCATGTTGATGCAAAGTCTGTTGTTCTGTTAACGTTTTGAGTAAGTTACAGTAATATTTAAAAACTGCCCTAATTGCACCCCCTCTGTCACCCATTACTTTTGGCTTTGTCCAGAGTTACTGAACAAAGCAGTTGTGAGGCATGACTGAGATTCGTCAGTTCCTGACCACATGCTAACACAATATGCAGATAACATTTTTTGGTGCATACTCTTCCTCTGCCACATTGTGGCTTAGTTTTCAGATCTTCTGGTAGTCAGTGTTCCTCAAAACTGACTGTGGGTGGATTGAATCATTCAATATGTCATAAATTTCTTATTATTGCAGCCAGATTCTGATGGCTGAAAGATTATTTTCGTAGACTATACTGTTATCCATGCTCTGAGTGAGGTGACCTCAGCAGTGCCTTACTATTCTGTCTGCATGCAGTGTCTGAATCCAGCCATACTTTTCTGTGTATGTCACTGACATGTTCCTTTCACTAACTACATAGCAATTCTTGTTTAAATGTTATTGTATTGTGGTTAGTCAGAGACCACACAGGCTAAACTACAGTGAGATCCAAAAACCAGTAAAGCGTGTTTTGTCTCACAACAGTTCCCGGTCTTTCAATTCTGTTGTATATATAACTAAAGGCAATAATGGTGGAGACACATATGAACAGTTTTAGAAATCAACACAAATATAAAACTAAACATTTAAGAAAAATCCATCTCCCTACAGCTTCACTTAAAGTATTATTTATAGTCTTATCTTCGCGTACCCCTTATTTACTGTTGTATTAAGCAACTTTGTGCCAACTTGCCATACTCACACTAAAATCATGGAAAAGAACAGCATAAATTCTTGAATTATGAAGTTTACATTTTACTTCTTTGTTTAATTTTATGAGTACTATGCAGTAATGTCCTGCTGTTTATTTAACTGATCATGACCCATGACAAACTTAAGTATAATGCCTTTTCATTAGCCCATTCAACATATTCTTAATCAATATATTACCAACCTGATATATTATTCCTATGATCGTTTTACCAGATTATAAATACTGGTAGTGATATTGAGGCACTTTATGTTATACATAGAAATAACAGTATAATGATATGTTCATCTCTTACTTCAAAATGTCTTTAAAACATTGCACAGTCTTTCTTTATTGCATACCTTTCCCTCCCGTTCTCCCTGCTGGACATCCATTGATTCCATAGTTGTGAGCCATCTGGTGGGGGCATCATGCGGGCAGACAAATGGGTTACTAGTACCCTTTCTGGCATAATAGCTATGAATGCATTGTTATTATGAATGGGCTAACCACTCCCTTGTTGGTGATGTAAGCACAAGCACTTGCTTCATCACAAGGTACTCCATGCCCTTTTGCACATACATATATGGTCCACTACATGTGCCAACAGGGGCTAGTAACACTGGCAGGGGCACTCATGGCCTCATCTTCCCTGTATTGGCTCCCTGCATCTTGACATGCCCCCACCCTAATGCAATGGCTGTATCAGCACAGCAGTGGCATGACCCACCCATTCTCCATGATAGGCATGCCCATCCACCCGTCCTGCACAAGTAACCACCAAAGACATTAATTAAACCTGAGTCACCTATACCATAGTTAGGGTTTTATCCCTCTACATCACCAGTGCCAGATAAAATCTATTTTTTTTTTCAGAAAAGATGTGAAATGCAAATGGTGCATGCAACCTTTTATTCATTTCCATTAAAATATGCTCCAAGAGATGAAAAGAAATGAGTAAAGCAGGATACAAATCATGCAGTTATTTTTCTGTAAAATATTTATTTTACAGATATTTGGAAGTAAAAAGAGACTTCAAACAGATAGACAAATTCATTAGCAGGGTTTTGTTTTATTTCAAGTCTGATAATTCTTGCAAAAGACTTCAAATGAACTAGAACTTCCTACAGAGCTGAGTGAATTTGCAAACAAGATTCTTTTCTTATATCTGGAAATTTGAACTTTAAGGAAACAGGATAATCTAAAATGCTTTGCTAAATGCACAGGAGAAGCTTGCCATAAGCATCAGTGCTACGTAAATGACTGTCAATGGTTATTTTTTTCCACAAGATTCTTCTGGTTAGTACTCAAAATATTTGGCACTTTCAAGTTTACAGGGCACCTACTGCAAAACTCACTCAGGTTACGTGCCTGTTTATGTGTAGAGTGGACTTTATGGACCTGAAAGGGAAGGCTTGTTGATCAAAGGCACCAAGCATGCTGTCTACACATTATTCTCAATAGTGTCCTACAACTGTTAAATTATTATCAAAAGTTACTAGCAGATCTGCAGGTAATAGTAGAAGTAGGATAAGATAGCTGTTAGACAATGTTTATCAAAATGCCACCTGTCTAAACCTATGACTTTTTACTCCTCTTGCAGGAGTAGCTTAAATGTAATTTTTAAACTACATTGATCTAATATTAGTTATTTCAAGTAAACAATTTCATTACTCAGCTTCAAAAGTTTGCGGATGGGTGTTTATTAATGTACATAAGAGTAATTACAAAAGTTGATGAATTATTAATTGCTGTCATCAACCTTTCAGCGTATAATTACTTTGCTATAGCTACCACAACCTAATATGTTATTGTTGGCTCATTTTAACAGTGCTTAGAAATTAAAATGCTCGGTGTGCCACGGGGGTATGTCTAGTGGCAGCATGTTACAATAAGATCATGTGTAAGCATAAATACAATTAAAGTTTGTAATTTTCAGTTACTGTTGGTAAGACTACACTGAATGCCAATGCACTTAGGGCATTGTTAAGGAGTCAC
This sequence comes from Protopterus annectens, assembly GCF_019279795.1. Lineage (NCBI taxonomy): Eukaryota > Metazoa > Chordata > Ceratodontiformes > Protopteridae > Protopterus > Protopterus annectens. Next base: position 1,114,417,765 of record NC_056743.1, on the reverse strand, counting down.
TGAGAAGGCAATGTTGTCTCCCTTATTCAGCTATACAGTGCAAAACTTGTTCTGGTGTCACAGGTATTGAACATATCCCAAGGCAGCACTGTGAATTTGATATATATTGTTAAGTTCAACCTGATTACATATTATTTGGAAACAACAGTGCAGATCATGAGACCATAACTCCTGTCCTTGACATATTAATTGTTAGAAAAAAGTAGGAATCAAAGCTTGTTCATCACACTCCCAACTGGTCGCCATTTTGTAAAGTGAAAGGACACCTACATAGTGTAAAACAATCATAACTGATCTTATTATTAGAATGTGTTAATTTATTGAAGGTACCCACTTACTGAGCCAAATTAGATAAGTAGATTTGTTTCTGCAATGGGCAGTAATAAAGTAGTAATGCAAATCTCATTTCCTGATGTATTTTATGGCACTTTTTATGACAGCCTGACAGTGATTTGTACCAGCTCTGTTAAGTTTATTTATTTGGATCACTAGGCTTGTCATTTCTGGGAATAGTTCAGGTTGTATGCTTGTCTTTTTAGTAAATCAACCAATCAGGACCAACTAGCTTTCTGGTAAAATCACTACTGTAATTAGTTTGTCTACAAAATACTTTAGTATCCTTTATAATTGTTAGTACCTTCATTTCTCTTCTTCAAACAGACATCTCAAGAAATTACCTAGTACTTAAAATATAAATATCTATTAGCTTTTTAAATGCCAAAGACAAACATTATAATAAGTTATATTTTTCAAGAATTCAAAGTAATTTATTAATTAAAATAAAAAGAAAAAAATTCAAAAATGAAGAACCATAATGCTTCACAACTGAGGTCTAAAACAAAAACCAGGGCAATGTATACCTAATAATAACCTTGTGGCATTGAAACAAATCATGTGACTTAAGCAACATTTGTGGAGTATTCAAAATGATTATGGATGGTGCAGTGGTAGCACTGTTGCCTCACAGCAAGAGGTTCTCTGGTTCGATTCTTGGTTGGGGTGCCTTCTGTGTGGAGTTTGCATGTCCTCCCTGTGTTCGTCTGGGTTTCCTCCGAGTGCTCAGGTTTCCTCCCTCATTATAAAGACATGCATCTGGAGTGTTTCTCCCCAGGCCTCCACTGAAAATTGGCTTTGTTCCAAATCGGACTTTCCTGGTTAACAAATGTTAAATAAATAATTAAAATAGACCAAAAAGTCTGTAAATAAATAATGAAAAATAAAAATAACCATTTATTTGAGTAAACTCTTAAAGTTTATAGTACCATTTAAAAAATTAGTAACTGTTATACCTATAAGTGCAGGTGATGCATAGAACCTATACTGCGAATATTAATGTTAGTGATTTCTGATTAGAAAAATGTCATTATTAGTTTTCATGATTTGAAATTCCAGGAATTATATCAGTCTAGGGTAGCAGTGCAACAATTTCTTGAGTGAATGTTGCTTTGAATGAAAAAAAAACAGTCTAAAATGACATTCACTTGGGGGAGTAAAACATCTTGCATTCTAATGCATGGGATTATAGTTATTTTAACTATTTCTTATTATAATTAAATCTGAGATCACTGCAGAGTTCTGCAGTGTCTTAATTTTTGCCTGACTGAATTATATATATTTGCTGGCATTGTTTTCTGATCTGTTCTGAAACTGTTTTTCTCCCTCCCCACCCTATTCCTGTGGTGGTGTTATAGTTTGGATTTCCAGTTGCCCGCCCCTACTGTAAATTTGATCTGGGACACTCCTCCCAGTCTAGTGTTTATTCTATCTAATACAGAAAGAACATTTGAGAAGGCCAACCCACTTAGGTTCTTAACCTTGAATTATCTTCTGCTCCTCCTTTCTCCCTTTGCACTTTACTAAAAAAAAAAAAATTAAATCTCCTTGTGTTCTGACTGAGTGTGCTTCTCAGCTGAGAAGTATATTTTTTGGCACTTTTTAACTGTTCAGAGTTGAATAAAACAACAACTGAATTTAGTTTAGAATACATTTTGAATAAATTTCATTTATTTAAACTGCATTTGTTTTAACACTGCTACACACTCAAGTGTGTTAGCTTGCACTGCACTTTAAATTGTTTTAGTGCTGTTTTAGCTGCTTTCTGAAAAAAAATTCTAATTGTGTTTCCTGCCTTTCCTGTAACTAGTCTAGTCCAGATAAAGATTTGTTGTATCCAGGACTGTTGGTAAGCTTCTGAGCCCCCCAAGGCTTTCTGTGTTGGATGGAAGCCTTCTAACTTGTCAGTGGGAGTGGTAAGCACTAGGTAGCCGATCTACCACAAGAAGAAGAATGGTTTCTGACCCAGAAATTGTAGTTTATTGGCTGTTTAAGGGAGTTTTTTCACCTCTTTCAACTTCCTGGTTTAAAAGCCTGTGTTTGCACTTTTCCCATCTTTCCTGTAACTAGTCTAGTCCAGATACAGATTTGCCATATCCAGGACTGTTTGTAAGCTTCTGAGTGGTAACAAAGTCTGCTCTTCAATTTTCCTTAGATCTGCTAGTTCCCTCCTCTCCTACACTGTTACTAGCTTATTAGTTTAACACTTTGCCAGATTTCTTGTAGCAATTATTGTAGCACATAAAAGTGCTACCAGCACTAAACATTATACAAGGAAATAGCTCCAGTACTTATTATTAATGCCCCCACTCCAGGCATGTCTAAAGGTCAGTTCCACATAAAAGTGCTACCAGCACTAAACATTATACAAGGAAATAGCTCCAGTACTTATTATTAATGCCCCCACTCCAGGCATGTCTAAAGGTCAGTTCCCTGAGCTTTCTCCTATTAACCTGGTGAACTTGGGCATCCTGAGGCAATGTAACAACTGCCTCATGTACACTGACAACCCTCTCCTCTTACCTCCCAGCACTCAGACTTAGGTTCATAGGTAGGTACTAGGCTATCAGCCTTGGGGCCTATATAAACCTAGCTAAAAAGGTTTCCTGGCTTTCTCCACCCAAGAAAATTATTTTCCTGTGCTCCTGTCAAGCAGTGCCACAGAAGTGATCCCGGGGGTGAATTTTCTATTTCCCATCCAGGCGTCAAGATTTTTATTAAAGAGGGACAATGACGAGCTTTGCTTGATATGAATGGGTAGTTTGTTCCAGAGTATGGGAAGTCTCTGGGACAGGAATCTATCCCTCCAGCATGTTCTGTTTATTGTAGTGGCAAGGTTTAGGTCTCTGGAGCATGTGGTCCAGAGATAATGGGATTTCTTTAAGTGTAGCATGTCCAACAGCTCTGGGTTTGACATAGTTTTGTATCTTAGGCAGAGATCGCCTCTGAGTAGGTGATATGTGACGGAGTAGAGCTGGAATTTTTTGAGATGTCTGCGTACGGCATCTGTTTGAGGCCAGTAATCCTCTTAGTGAGGTATTTCTGTGGCCTTTCCCATTGTTGTAGGTGTCTTGTGAGATACATGCCAAACAGGGCATTGTACTCTATAATGGGTCTGATGAGGGATGAGTAGAGAGGAACAATGATCTCCTTTTTTCTAGAGGAGAACCATTTTGTGATGAGGTGTGCCACGTAGAAGGATTTCCTGACTACTGTGGCAATGTTGTTATCAAAGGAGAGACTACTGTCCACCTGTGTCCTGAAGTCTCCTATCACACTTTCAGTGTTCAGTGAGCTACCACCTATGCAGTAGTTCATGGGTACTGAGTTGTTCCCAAAGGGGATGACAATGCACTTCTTGGCATTGAGCTAGAGGCCATGACTTTGACACCAAGCATCCGTCTCCGTGAGGTCCTTTTGTAGAATGTCTACATTATTAGGTGATTCTATTATGGCTCCCAGTTTGCAGTCATCTGCAAACTTAGTTAGCCAAAAACCTTCTGTGTTGGCCTGCACTTCAGAGAAGTAGATGCCAAACAGGAGAGGACCCAGGACCAAACCCTGTGGTACTCCACTCATCACTGGTCTGAAGTCGGACTTTTACTACTACTGGTCTGAAGTTAGACTTTTACTTCTACTTTTACTGTGTGGGTTCTGTCAGTGAGCCAGTTGGCCACCCATCTTGTTACATAGGGATTTATGCCCAGTTTAGTGAGTTTATCTATAATTCCAGAGTGAGAGATGGTATTGAAAGCCTTGGTGAGATCAAGATAGGCTGTGTGCACTACCTTGCCCTCGTCTACAGCTCTAGTGACTGCTTCAAAGAAGTCAATCAGGTTTAGTAAACATGATCTACCTTTTACAAACCCAAACTGAGTGGGGTCCAGGGTTTGGAGGTTACCTATGTCTGTTTATAAGCTCCAAGATGATACGTTCCATGGCCTTGCATACCAGGCTCATCAGGCTAATGGGGTGGTAGTTTCCAGGGTTTGTGGTGGCACCTCCTTTGTGCACCATTCAGTAGGCACATAGCCTGAGGTGAGGCTATGACTGAACATGGTACTTAGGTGGGGTTCCAGTTCGTTCTGTAGTTCATGCAGTACGCAGCCTGGGATGTTGCATGGTCCCATGGGTGCTGTGTTCTTGGCTTTGGAGAATGCGGTCTATACTTGTTCATCCATGATTACAGGGGCTTTGCATTCTTCTGGTATTAAGATGGGCCCTTTGAAGGGTGAGAGGGGGGTTAAAGTTAGCACTGAACCTATCTGCCAGGATGTAGGCAATATCGGTTGGTTCTGTATATTTAGTGTCATTGTGCTGTGGCTCAGAGCAGATCTGAGTGTTGCCATTGAGATTCTTGACATAGCTGTAGAATGCTTTGTGGTTGTCTTTGGAATCAGTGGCAGTTTTATTTTCATAACTGGCTTTGGAGGATTTTATGAGGGATCTCAGCTTCTTGCTGAGGCTAACCAGGGAGTTCCTCCAATCCTGGCATTTTAGTCTTTTTTGCAACAGCTTCTTCCTTTGGTTGTAGAGTTTGTTTACGGCAGGGGACCACCAGATTGGCTTCCTTTTTTGGGAGGATAGAGTCTTGGTTCTGTTGGGGATGGCATGATCCATGCACTCGTGTATGTGCTTATACAGTGCATTTGTGTAAGATTCAGCAGTCATACTCTATTTTTCGTCTGCATGGGTGTCATGAAGTTTGTCACTTCTGCCTTAAGAAGCATGAAGTTGGCTTTGGAGTAGTTTTTGATGGTGGTTTCCTTAATGGGGGTGGAATAGGGATGTCTAGGGTGATTAGCTTGTGGTCGGATCTGACCAGCGAGGAGTTAACCTCTGGCATGGAACACTGGTTACCCATACTGGTAATGACCAGGTCCAGGATATTGCTGACCCTTGTGGGGGTGTGGACAAGCTGATTTAAGGTGTTGAAATTTATGAATTACTGAAAATGTTGAGCAAATGAGTTGGTACATGAGTAGTTTTCCCAGCTGATGGTGGAGTAGTTGAAATCACCAATAATTAAGGTATTGGGTTGTACCTTAATATTTTTCAGTATCTTAAGAAATGAAGAGTGAGAATCCAGGGGCATGGTGGGGGATCTGTAACAAGCTACAACCTGGATTGCAGTCGTCCCCAGTGTTAGTTGCACTTGGATAATTTCGGATGCATTATGTAGAGCAACAAGCCTGGAGGTGTGGATATCCTTAATTAATATGGACCCACCTTTGCCTTTAGTGTTTTGGTCCAGGTTAGGTGGCCAAAAGGTGAGGTAGGAATTATAGCCTGGTAATGCAGGGGTGCTCTCTGGGGCCTTGAACCAGGTCTCTGTCAATGCACAGATGTCGATGTTCTCCATTTTAAGGAGTGCCTCGAGTGAGTGCATTTTGAAGTTTAGACTTCTAGCATTGAGTAGCATTATTCTCAGAGTTTGCTTGCTTGTACCTGTTACAATGGTGAATTTAGCATTTGAACCTTGCCTAAAATAGACACTATAGGGGTGGTGAGAGCCTTAGCCAGTATCCAGAATCCTAGGGGTGACAGGTGCAGGCCATCTCTGGCAAAGCATCATGGTCTGTCGACCATGTAGTCCCAGGCAAACAGATACTGGATCCCCTTAGAATGACACCAGAAGTTTAGCCAATTGCTGAAGTCAATCATTTTGTCCTTGTACTATGGTACCATTCTGGGTGATGGCAAGATGCTACTCAGGGCTAGGGTCATACCTGCCTGGGCTACATGATCCGAGAGCTCCTCCACGTCTTTTTTCTTGTAGTCCAGGGAGGTATGTCTCAGGTCATTCACACCAACATGGACAATGACAGAGTCATATTTGTACTTGTTGTGGAGTAACCTGAGTGCGTGCATTATGTTGTGGATTCTGGCACCTGACAGGCAGCTGACTGTAACTTTCTCCTTGTTTAGCCTGGTGAGAGTGACATCAGTGTGCCTGACTATAGTGTCACATATGACTAGTGTGTTGGGTATGTTATTTTGCCTTATGGGCTGAGGATGAGTGGCACACTGATTTTGTGGGCTATGTGTCATTTGGGTAGTGTTGGGGGGTGGTTGTCTGTAAGAGATGCACTTATATATCCAAATTGGAAGCCATGCACTCACCAGCCAAGACCGGAATAGCTGGTCAAGAGGAGAAGGTCAACACTTGCACCATACCATATGGAACACATAGCCCTACAGAACACACAGCAGCACTGCCTTCACATAAAAATACAAACCATACACCCACCTTCGTGGAGGCTCTCAATAAAAATCTACCCAAACAGCAGAGACCTCCAAGGCAGAAATGCACTTGACCAGCACAACACAACACTAATCATGCGACACATAACTCTCCTAAACAGTGTACCACTCTACCAAAGCCCTTAAGACAAAACAGCATGCCCAACACACTAGTCATAGGGGACTCGATAATGAAGCCCATTGATGTCCCACTCACTAGGCTGAATAAGGCGAAAGTAACAGGCAGCTAGCTGCCTGTCAGGTGCCAGAATCCACCACATAACACATGCACTCAGGTCCCTCAACAACAGGTACAAATATGACTCTGTCATTGTACATGAGGGTGTGAATGACCTGAGATGTACCTCCTTGGACTACATGAAAAGAGACATGGTGGAGCTCTTGGATTATGTAGCCCAGGTGGTTATGACCCTAGCCCTGAGCAGCATCCTACCATCACCAAGAATGATACACCACAGTACAAGCAGAAATGTTTCTGGTGTCATTCTAAGGGAATCCAGTATCTGTCTGCCTGTGATGACATGACTGACAGACCTCGATGCTTTGCCAGAGATGGCCTGCATCTGTCAACCCTGGGCTTTCAGATACTGGCCAAGGCTTAAAATGGAGAACATCGACATTTGTGCTGTAACAGAGACCTGGTTCAAGTCAGCAGAAAGCACCCCTGCACTACCAGGCTATAACTCTTAACAGACCTTTCGGCCCCAGAACTTGGACCAAAGCTCCAAAGGTGGTGGTGTTTCCATATTCATAAAGGATGCGTACACCTCTAGGCTGTTTGCCCAACATAACGCATCTGACATACTTCAGGTGATTCAGGTCGTAGCCTGCTATAGGTCCCCAACCATATCCCAAAGCTCACACTCCATGTTGCTAAGCACCCTTGAGAATATTAGGGTCCAACCTAACACTCTCATACTGGGCGACTTCAGCTACCCATCCATTAACTGGGAAAACTACTCATGTACCAATACACTTGCCTAACGTATCTTGGAATTCAATAATTCCAATGCCCTGGGCCAGCTCGTTCTTATCCCCATTAGAGGTAGCAACATCCTTGACCTGATCATTACTAACATGGGCAACCACTGCTCTACACCAATAGTCAATTCCTCTCTGGTTAGATCCAACCACAAACTAATCACCTTGGAAATCTGCATGCCACCCCCCCCGCAAAGGTAACCACCATGAAAAACTTCTCCAAAGCTAACTTTGGGTCCCTAAAAACAGAGGTGACTAACTTCACGGCACCCATGCAAATGGAGAAAAGTTGCATGACCACTGAATCATACACCAGTGCACTGTACGAACACATACACAAATGCATGGATCTCACCATACCCAATAGAACCAAGATGCTCTCCTCCAAAAAAAAGGAAGCCAATCTGGTGGTCCACTGCCATAAACAAACTCTACAACAGAAGGAGGAAACTGATGCAGAATAGTGTAAAGTCCCAAGACTGGAAAAACTCCCTTATCAGCCTCAATAAAAAGTTGAGATCTCTCATCAAATCTTCTAAAGCTAGCTAAGAAAACAGGATTACAGCAGATAGTAAAGACAACCAGAAGGCCTTCTTTAGTTATTTAAAAAATCTCCACGGCAAAACCCAGATTTGCTGTGAGCTACTGCACAATGGTACCTCCTATACCGAGCAAACAGATATTGCCAATATACTGGCCGACAGATTCAGTGTCAACTTTACCCCTCTCCCCCAAAGGACCAATCACAATACCAGTAGATTGCCAGGCACCCAGTATTACTGCTGCACAGGTTAAAGCAGCACTGTCCAAGGCCAAGAATACAGCTTCTATGGGACGTCACAATATCCCTGGCTGTGTTCTACATGAACTACAGAGTGAACTGGCACCTCACCTGTGTGCCCTGTTCAATCACAGCCTCACCTCAGGCTTAGTCCCTACCAAATGGTGCACTGCGACAGTCATCCCTCTCCACAAAGGAGGAGTGACTACAGACTTTGGGAACTATCTCACCATTAGCTTGATTAGTCTGATATGCAATGCTATGGAACACATCATCATGGACGTAATAAACAAGGATACAGAGAATCTCCAAACTCTGGATCCTACACAGTTTGGTTTTGTGAAGGGTAGATCATGCCTGCCCAACTTGGTTGATGTCTTTGAGTCAGTCACCAGAGCTGTGGATGAAGGCAACGTGGTTCATACAGCCTACCTTGATCTGGCCAAGGCCTTTGATATCGTTCCCCACTAAGGAATTATAGAAAAACAATCTAAGCTAGGCATCAAACCCTATATCACTAGGTGTGTTGCAAACTGGCTCACAGATAGAACCCACAGTGTGAAAGTAGCTGACTCCAAGTCAGACTGCAGACCAGTCATGAGTGGAGTCCCACAGGGTTCGGTCCTGGGTCCTGTTTGGCATCTACTTCTATGAAGTCTAGGCCAACACAAAGGGACTCTGGCTAACAATTTTCGCAGTCAATTGCAAGTTGGGAGCTATTATTAACTCCCCAAATGATGTTGACATCCTACAGAAAGGCCTCACTGAGACCAACGACTGGTGTCAGAACCATGGCCTTAAGCTCACTGCCAAAAAATGTGTCGTCCTCCCCCTTGGGAAAAACCTGGTTCCCTTGAATTACCACATCAATGGTAGTCCACTGAACACAAAAGGCGTTATAAGAGATCTGGGAACACAGGTTGACAGCAACCTCTCTTTTGACTACCACATTGCCACTGTGGTCAGAAAGTCCTTCTATGTGGCACATCTCATTACTAAGCGTTTTGCTTCGAGGAAGAAAGAGGTCATGGTCTCTCTCTACTCTTCCCTCATTAGGCCAATCATCGAGTAGAATGCCCCATTTGGCATGTACCTCATTAGACACCTGCAACAACTGGAGAGGCCGCAAAAGTACCTCACAAAGAGGATCCTAGGCCTTAAACACTTATCCTATATGGACAGGCTCAAAAAACTCCAAATATTCTCTGTCTCATATTGCCTACTGAGAGGTGATCTCTGCTTGACTTACAAAGCCATGTCTGACCCAGCTCTGTTAGAAATGCTACATCTAAAGAAATCCCAATGCCTCCATACTACACGCTCCAGAGACCTCAGTCTCATTAGCACAATCAACAGAACATGCTGGAGGGACAGGTTCATAACCCAGAGACTGCCCATGCTATGTAATTGAATTCCCATACATGTCAAGCAGATCACCTCACTGGCCCTCTTCAAGAGAAATCTTGATGAGTGGGTGGGAAATAGAAAATTCACTCTGAGGATCACTCCAGTGGCTCTACTCGGCAGAGGCACTGGGAACTAAGGTCGGGTGGCAGAATGCCAGGTTAATCCTATGGACTAGGCTTGTAAAGGCTCCAGGGCCATTAGCCTAATACACACCTATGAAGCTATGAACCTATGCACCTTGTAGATTGCTTTATGCAGCAAGCGCCCAAAAATCTAATCAGATGTGTACTACTACCCACTGGTACTCATTGCAAATGTGGTCTTTTGAATTATAACAGTCATTGTCAAATCTTTTTCATTACTGGTATTTCTAATATAGTTTTATAGTTCAACACAAAAAAAATTTCAAAACAATCAAAGTCAAAGGGTAGTTGTATGAGTTACAATGTAAGACAAAATACAAATTTTGTGAACTCATTAAAAATACAAAATTACATGACATTTCCAGTTTTTAGGCAGTCTAAATGCAAACATATTTACGTAAATTTCCCTCCATAAATGAAAATCAGTAGTCAAGAATGACAGGCCTTTTAATTGATGACTGGAGAAAAGCCACTAAATGAGAAAGGAAGATTTCAAACAAAAATTCCTGAAGTACTGTCCCCCATTACTTTTTTAAATGGTACCTGCGTCTGGATAGAAAGACATATTTTTCATTAAAAAAATACAGTCATGACAATCTTTTCAATTAGCAGTTGTCTTTTAAGGCAGACATATGTCATCCATTGGTTTATTTTTTTTATCTAAGTGATAATAGTTTAATCCAAACAGTTGCCAGAAATGGAAAAGTTTTAACATTAGTTAATAGTTACATTCATATGAATAAAACAGTCTATTATATACTAGATTAACACTAAAAAATAGTAGCATGAAGCTAAGTATACTTCTCGAGGAGGTACTTGGTCTTCAAAACTATCATCATTACTCAGTACTACTGTCTTTTCTTTTTGAAACCAAATATATATTTAAGCAGAAAAAATGTACCCTGAAATTTATATCCAGGAAAAAAAGCATCATGCTTCCTGTGATGCATTTTAGATAGAGTATCAGTACTGTGTTCCAGAATTTGTGCAGAAAAGTTGAAACTAAAGTGTCTAAATGGTTCAGATAGTGATTTGCGAATCTATAACTGTGAGTCATGGTTAATGGCAGTCATTGGAATGGTGGAACGTTCTTTAGTTGTGTCACACCTGGCTTACTACTGGGTGACATTCTCTAGAATGTCTTTGCAAATGACATTGCCAGTGAAGTGCAAAGAAGGCCATTTTGTAATCTTAAAAACACCTACTGTGGAACAGACAATCAGACTTAGATGGAAACTGTGCATGTTATGTTGTGAAATTCTTGGATTTCCCTGTCATAACACTGCATTTGAAATTGAGTGGTAAAACTGGAGTGTAGTAAATATATACTGTATACTGTATAAGGCAGAAGAAAGAGAAGCATTTTAGGTCATTCTGTAGGAATGGTACCTGGGGATTTGTAATAGGTAGGTAGTACATGGCACGGTATTGAGAAACGTATTAGTTGGTATCGGTGCAGTAAGTTGGTGTGTGTGTGTGTGTTTGTGTGTGTAAAAGGGTTATTACCTATATTAGCAGAGCATAGACATTGTTAAAGCCATATTTCAGTGTCCTAAGAGGGTTGCTTCAAGTAGTTAAGGTAACACCACAGAAATTACATGAATTATGAAGCTGTGTTGAGAAAGGAAATACATGACAGACATATGCAAGCACATACAAAAAATGCAGCATCATTTCTAGAGTGAGACTGAAAATTTGCACGTTGCAAAATGCAGGAAGAAATAATAATGAATATTAGAAAGAAACTGTTTCACAAAATCACTTTCTTCATCTTTTTTAAATGGATGGACATGAACTAGGGAGACTGCCAAGTGGATGGCTTTTTAACTGCAAGGCACAGTGACCACAGAGTTGATTTTGTTTAGAAAGCGGTATCGAGAGGAAACACTATCCTCCTGTCAGGTGAGTTTTGTACTGCTGTGCCAAAAACCATTGAGTTTTGCAGTCATATAGACTTTTGGTCATACTGTTGTGCTTGAATGTCTGTATGATATGTGTACAGTCAATAAGAATCCAGAAAATTTGCCATGATGGAAAGGTTAGCATAAATGAAAAAGTCAGAAAGGATGAGTGGTAGAATTACCTCATGCCAGGTGGTTGCAGTCACTGAGAGGGCAGATTAGACACAAATGATTTAAATGGACTAATTCCTGTAGCATATTACTACTACACTTTCTTTAACTGAATAAAAAAAATAGCGTCCAATCTAATCATTTATAGTGACGACTAGAACATCCGATGAAAGTTTATTATACAAGAGCCCATAGCAAACAGAGAATCACATTTACATAATGCATCACCATTCAGGAAAGTGACCTTTGTGTTTTTGGAAACAAAAGCAGTATTATGTCTAAAACTATTCATCAGACTGTCAGGACTCCTACCTCCTACCTCAAAGAATTTTCCAGACTAATACATTTTCAGATGTAAACTAAAAATATAGAGCAGGCCAGTGTTGAGTTATTTTACTGCACATGCATCTATATTTTACTTCACACATAATTTATATCTTAGTAGTGACAATGAAGTTCCCTAGGAGAACATTTTCAATATGTATGCCTGTATTTTCTTAATGATCAACATTAGTATTTTGGAATACAACACTGTCAGTAAACTGACTTTTCAGTATGTACACATGTAATAAGTTCTGTTTCTAATTAAAATTTAAAAAATCTCCTCACAAGCTACAGTCATATTTAGCAATGCTTTGTTTTCACTCTTGCTCCCTGATTGATCCCTCATGGTAATTTGCATTTTGAACCCAATGATGTAATTTTATACACCAGTGTCTAATTATTTCCAAGCCAGCCTTTTATGTTATTTTTTCCCACAAGTCATGACATCAAGTAATGGTGATATAATGTCTTTCATCTACATCTAAATGTTCTTAATTCATATTACTCTGAAATTGAAAACTTTTGATAATCAGCATGACACACTGTTTCTTCTCTTGCATTTTTATATTGCCGAAACTGGAAGAGCAGATAACAGGGACACTAGCAACGTCATATTCTAATTTTAATTTATTTAATTTTCATCTAAGTGTATTTTAGCTCATGAACAATTGTTTCCTCGTGGTATACTCAAAGCCAATTTCTTTTATGCAGAATTTCACTCTTTCTCATGTTTCCTATGGTTTTGCACTTATTTAAAAAGACCTTTAAGCTTTTGTCTCTCTCTCTACCTGCTTTGAAGCTACATCCTAATTACACTTAAAAGGCTGAAGCGTAGCTCTCAACCTCTTAGCACAAAAAAATCTGAACAAAAATAATGGGGGAACAAAGCCCCAAAATAGGGACACTTTTTAAATATGATTGTTATAAACTTAGACAGTTGTTAGAATAAAAGTTCTTGTGTTACCATATATTTTCTGAAGACTGTGAAGTCTGAAACTCAAATACCTGCCATTATTTAGTGAATTCAGTCCTTTGATGTGCCACAAAAGATCTAGAAAACCACAAATTTTATGAGGAACATAACAAAAACATGAGGCAAAAATCTGGACATTCTGTAAAAAGCATGACAGCTGAGAGGTATACAAAAGTTTCTGTATTTTCACTGACATGTCATAATTATGTTGTAGTTTAGATAGGGACACAGAAAGATTACATTATGCTGAAACATGCCACAAAATGGACTCTTTCTAGCAGTGCGTCTGTGCTTACAGTAATGTATGCGCATATTATATGGCTGTATGCAGCAGCAACTTTACGTTTAGTCATTTTTATTTTGCATTTTGTCCATGTTATCTTTTTGTACCTCACTAAGATTAATAGCACTAATCATTCTATGGTGTTAATCATGCATTTGCTACTACTTCTTGTGGGGCTGCCTTGTCCCCTTCAAGCTTGAAAGTCAGACCTCACACAGCACTTTTTTTCTGTATAATAAAAAAAGTACTGAATTTGTGATACTTACTGCCACAATTAAGCACCTCAAATGTGAAAAAATTACTTCAGATGAACAAAAAAAAAAAAAAAAAATAAGCTGCTATTCTTCCTCAGCTGAAAAAATAGTTTCATTTAATTTTCATTCCGACTGTAAACTCTAGGCAACTGTGATGCAACCTGCTAGCAGACAGGAATGTAACACTTATTTAACTGGCTGCCATGAGGCAAAGTGCCCCTTAACCATGAGTATTGCTTCTTAGTAGGGCTGTACTATTAATCATTTGGTAGCATTGCTCCATAAGAAGTGGAAAAGTCATGGACTGTAAAAACAGAGAAAACAGTATTGTAGTCATACTGCTGTTTTGCTCCTAGTAAACACAGTGCAGTTGTACAAGTAAACTTATCATAGCAGTAAATATTTAGATGTATCACTATTGCAGTAGCATTACACTATACCCTGCCTAGGACTGGACATCCAGTTAGTATACAAAAGCTCTTGGGTGCCTTTCTTGTTTACCATACATCTGAGGAAGCACAGGGGATGTGCTGGTATAAAAGCAGACATAGGGACACAAAAAGCAGAACGTTCTTATCTCACACAGAAAAAGCGAGGCTATAAAATGTAACAACAACAGCAGGGTCCAGATTTTGAATTCATGTGCTAGGAGGACGAGGAGCTAGGATAATAGGAACCCCACCCAGACCAAGAAATAGAAGGAGAATTAATAAATGAGAATGGGGGATGGAAGGAGAAAGTTAGTACTGTAATAGCAAACTAGTCAAATGTCGACTGTTACGGTAAGTTTACTTACACAACAGTACTATGCTCATCATTAGATCACTGTTGCAGTAGCCTTAGCTATATGAAATGATGACCAAATCTGAAATAGCCAGGGAAAAGGAAAAGCTAGAATCCAGGAGGCCCTGCAGAATAGTCCTTGCAAAACTGATTTTTTGACCTGGAGAAAAAGTCAGTCTTATAATGTTCAAGGTGAGTCTACACCTTTCAAAAATGCCCTAAAAGTAAGCAGAGTTCTGCTAGAGCTTTGATTTTGTGAGGGAGGGACTTACCATGGTGAGACTAACAAAATTGGATGGAATGGGATAACTGTTTTGAATTTGACTGTTTTTAGTTTGGTTGCCCTTTTTTTATTTATTTATTTATATTTGTTGACCGGGAGTGTCCGACTGGACGTAGGTCCATTTTCAGCGGATGCCCGGGGAGAAAATTTCCACAGTTAAAATAAACAGACAGTCGTTACATTGGATTACATAGCGATTAACAATTTACATAGCAATTACTTACAACATATTTACAGATGAAGAACATAGTACATCAGTAGACAACTAGAATCTTTATCTGTGAAGTACATAACAGGCATTAACAAATGTTACAATAAGAAGTTCCTGCTGTATAATAAGTACTTGGCTTATGAGCATCTGAGCTTGCTCTAATCAAAGTAGTTAGTGGAGTGGAAAGAAAGGTAGTGGTTGGATGGGGTGGGTGATATTAGAGTGGGAGTTGCAAGGGCATAGCCAGCATGTTTTTAGGTGTGCTTTTAGTAAAGTTTTGAAGTGGGTGCATGATGGTATGGAGGTAATTGTGGGTGGGAGGGAGTTTCATAATTTGGCTATGGTGCAAGAGAAAAGTGCTTCACCAGCAGAGTTATTGGCTTTAGTGATCTGCAAGTGATTTTGTTGCTGGATCTTAGTGGTCTGGTGGTGCGATATGGTTGAAGTAGATTCTGGAGGGATGGGAAATTTAGTGGATGGTCTACTAGTTTGTGGGTGAGTGAAAGTTGATACCATTGAAGGAGGTGAGGGAGTTCAAGCCAGCCCAGTTCAGCAAGTGAGAGACAGTGGTGACTACGGTAGGATGCCCCTGTGGCGAATTTGGCGATTTTGTTGTAGCAGGTCACTAGCCTGTTTAGATCGCATTGCCTTAAGTTGGTATATATTGGAGAGGCTTACAGTAGGGTGGAGATAAGGTGGGAATTTGCTGTTGAAATCTTTGCTGCTTTGGTGAGAAGTTGCTTATTTCTGTATAACGCTCCTAGTTTTTTGTGGACTTTTTTTATGGTCATGGATATGTGAATGTCAAATTTTAGTTTACTGTCTATTTCCACTCCTAGCAATTTGGTGTGTTCAGTTGAGTATATAGTGATGTTGTCTTTTGCTGTGATGTTAAAGTGAGAGTTGTTTTGAGTATGTTTGGTGGGTTGGAAGATGAGTAGTTTAGTTTTGTTTGAGTTGAGTATTAATTGGGCATCGGATAACCAAGTTTCAACAGAGGAAAAGGCTTCCTGTGCGACTTTTTGCAGTTTGGGTAGGGACTGGGCTGAGCAGATGATGATTGAGTCATCTGTGTATTGTATGAGTGTGCCATGTTTGGTGGCAGAGGCTAGATTATTGGTGAAAACAGAGAAGAGTAGGGGTCCAAGGATGGATCCTTGGGGAACCCCTATGGAGACAGGTAGTTGGGGAGATATGTCATTCTGCCATACAACAGATTGTTGGTGGTCAGACAGGTAACTCTGAAACCAGTTGGTGACTGATTGTGAGAAGGATAGTTTATTGAGGACAGAGATAAGTTGTTTGTGTGGGACCATGTCAAATGCTTTAGATAGGTCTAGGAAAGTAGCAGAGTAGAGATAGCCATTGTTTTTATACTGAAGGCTAGTGTTAATAAAGGAGAGTAAGGCAGTGGTGGTGCTATGGTTTGGTCGGAAACCATGCTGAGTATTGGAAAGGAGGTTGTTAGTAAGGAGGTAGTCTGAGACCTGAGAGTGTATGCATCTCTCTAGTATTTTGGAGAGTGGAGAGAGAATAGCTATGGGGTGGTAATTGGTTAGTTCTGTGGAGGGTCCGCCTTTGTGGAGGGGAATTATATGTGATACTTTCCACAGTTTGGGAACATAACTTTCTGACAGAGATCGGTTAATCAAGATGGATACTGGGTAGGCCAGAGCATCAGCTGCGATTTGTAGGAATTCACTTCGGAGGTTGTCTGCTGCTAATTTGGTGGGCTTAAGTTTAGTTGAGTTTTTTATGTTGGGGGTAGGTATAGGAGAAAAAGAGAAGGCAGTGGGGAGATTATTAGTTGAAGGTGTGGGTTGGAGGGGAGGGGGATTGTGTTGTTTAGCTAGTGATAGCATGGTTTGTGTTAAGTGTGTGTTGAATGAGGTAGCAATATTTTCTAAGGAGTGAGGGATGTTAGGAGGAGGGGTACTGACTTTACCTGGGTGGAGGATGGAGTTTATGGAGGACCAGAATTGTTTGGGGCTGTGTTGGGAGGAGTCTAGGGCAGACTGGTAGTATTGGAATTTGTCCTGTTTTATTAGCTTTTTGACTCTATTGCATAGTTCTAGAAATTTCTGTCTAGTTGAGGGGGTTTTGGTTTTGCGCCAGTGCTCCCAGGCTTTATCCCTGTTTTTCATTTCTGACTTAGTGGTTTTCTGTAGCCATGGGGAGGGTTGTGCTTTGGTTCTGGAAAGTCGTATGGGGGCATGGTAATTAAGGATGCTCAGGATGGTAGTATTAAAAAATTCAACTGCGTCATCAAGACTGAGGTACTTTAGAGGATGCCAGTTACATTCTTTGAGGGATGAGATGAATGTGAGTGGGTTAAAGTATAGTTTTTTTACGTATTTGATGGTAGATGACAGGTTTAGCTTGGTATAGGTATTTTTTTGAGTAGGAATGTTGGGGAGTGATCACTGAGCCTATCTGATAAGCAGCCTGTTATATATGACTGGGGGCTCTTACTGACTAGTATCCAATCCAGGGTAGTGTGCTTGCTGGAGTTTTTATTTATCCTGGTTGGCGACTGGACTAGTTGGGTGAAGCCATGAAGGTTTACATGATGGGTTGGATGGTTGCCAGAACAGGATTGCCAGTCAATATTGAAATCACCTAAAATTATAGTTTCTTGGGGGAGATGGTGGGTAGACCAGCTGAGGAGGTTTTCTAGTGGAGGGATGTTTTGGCCAGGTGGGAAGTAGCATCCAATTATGTTGATGGTTTTGTTTTGGTTTATTATGAGGTTGGTATATATTATTTCTTCATTACCTGTTTGTGGAGCTGATGATTTTAAGACCTGGATGTTTAGATGCTGTTTAAATATTATAGCTACACCGCCTCCTTTCTTGTTTAGTCGGTCTACTCTTAGTATGCCATAACCTGTAGGGAGTATTTGCTCACTGATAATGTGAGATTTTAGCCAGGTTTCTGTCAGGATGACTATATCTGGGGAGTGCAAGTGCATGGTGGCATGGAGTTCATGGACTTTGTTGGATATACTTCTAATATTTAGGCTTAGTAGAAGGAAGTCACTTGGCTTTCTATTGGCTGTAATATGGTAGACATTGTGGTTTCTTGTCTGATTATGCGGATTGGGGTTGGAGATGGTAGGGCCAGGGTTGGGGTGGATGTCTCCACTTAGGGCTAGTTTTGATATGCATGAGGTTATTAGTTTTCTCAGTTTTTGAATGTGTTTGTTTATAAGGGAAACTTTATGATTGTGCTTTGGTATGCCATAGGTATGGTGGGAGGGTTACTATGTTAAGTTGTAGGGATGCTTTATGTTTGAGTAATATAGTTGGTAGAATATGTGGGGGGTGCATAGGGATGGTTCTTGAGTTGGTGGGAGGGGAGCTGAGTGAGGGTGAGACATGAGTGGTGATGTGAGTAGTAGTACAGTAGTAGAAATTAGTAATTTAATTAGTAATTAGTAATTAGTAGTAGAAATAATAGAAATTCTTCTTTAAATAAAAAGAAAATGAAGAAAGTACAGTTGTGTGCACTTGCCATAAATGTAGATGTTCGAGTGTATTCACTGTTGCAGTCATCACATTTGGGTTATCCCTGCCAGTATTTCTGTGTCGGTTGCTGTTGCTCCAGGACTGACATCAGGTCGTCAGTAGTATAATGTAAGGCAGTTGACACCATTACATCAGTTTTTCTTGCCCTAACCTGTCAGGAACCCCCATGTATGAGCCATGTTCTGGTGGAAGAAACCCCACCAGTGGAAATAAATACCAATAAGTACCTTGTAAGAAAAGAGAAGAAAGGGGGATGGAGGGAGGGAAACCAGGACTGCAACAATGAATACACTCAAACATCTACATTTATGGTATGTGTACACAACTGTACTATGTTCTTTGTGTTTCACTGCTGCAGTCATTACATCTGGGTTGATTCCCAAAGCTGAGGAAAAGGGTGGAGGTAGTAAAGTAAACTAGGGGCTGGCTATGATGCCCTGCCAGACTGCAGCGGCAAACCCTGCCTGGATTTGGAGAAGAGAGGCAGGTGGCAATGCTTGGTAAAAGTATGAACAGATGTCCAGGTGGCAGCCTCCAGGATGTACCTGGTGGGGACTCCACTGAGGAAAGCTGCAGAGGTGGAGGCTACTCTGGTGGAGTGTGTCCTGACTCCCTTGGGGGGAGGCTTCCCATGTTGCTTGTAGCAGAAATGGATGCAGTGTGCTATCCATTTGGAGATGGTTTGTTTGGAGATGGCTTTGCCTTCTGCCCCTGTAGCAAAGCTAACCAGCAGTTGATCCGACTTCCTGAAGGATTTAGTCCTGTCCAGATAGAATCTGAGCTGTCTGTGCACATCTAGAGAGTGCAGAATCCTTTTCTCCTTGATCTGAGTATTAGGGAAAAAGGTGGGCAAATGAATAGATTGGTTGAGAGCCACACTGGACACCACCTTGGGCATGAAGGATGGGTTAGTTCTGAGGGATATCCTGTCAGCTGAAGGGTTCCACAGCCATGCGCACTTGCAGCCAGGCGTGGCTTGTGCTATAGGACTGCAGGACTGCAGCCCTTCCAGCTGTAGAAAGAAGAAAAAGAAACAAAACAAAAACAAATTGCGAGTCTTGGAACTCTGCGCATGTGTGCTTGGGATTCCTGGAACTCACAGAACTCCAGACTGTTGTTTCAGTCTGGATAAGGAAAGGCATCTCTGCCCTGCAGATGCCCAGAAGTCTATGCGGTGATAACCACATAGAATGGAAGAACTCTGGACTGCATCATCTGCAGGCAGGAGCTTACTCTCATGGGGAACCAGCCATTAGCTTGTGCATGAACACTGAATGGGACACGGACTCAGGAAACTGAGGATAGTGTGTGTGTGTGTGTGTGTGTGTGTGTGTGTGTGTGTGTGTGTGTGTGTGTGTGTGTGTGTGTGTGTGTAATGCCTCAGTTGCTATATACTGGTGGCTAGAGAGAACTCAGGATACATGGTGGTGGGCTTGAACCCTGTACCTTGGGTGCAGGTGGCAAGAGCCTGAATTCCCTACCCACCACCATTTGTAAAAAAATTGCAGATTTCTGCCTCATATTTGTTCTGTTCTTCATAAAATCTGTGGTTTCTGTATTTTTGTTTCCTTACACAGTCAGTAGTGCAGTGGTAGCATTGTTGCCTGACAGCTATAGGTTCTCTGGTTTGATTCTTGGCTGGGGTGCCTTCTGTGTGGAGTCTGCGTGTCTTCCCTGTGTTTGTGTGGGTGTGATCTAGTGTCCTCCCATCTTACAAAGACATGTGTCTGGAGTGTTTCTCCCAGGGGCTCTGCTGAAAATTGGCTTTTGTTCCAAGTCAGACTTTCCTGGTTAACAAATGTTAAATAAATAAAAATGGCAGGCATTTGAATTTCAGACTTCTTATTCTTCAGAAAGTACATGGTAACACAAAACCTTTTATTCTAGCAATTTTCTAAGTTTATAAGTTGGACATTTGAAATTTGTCCCTATTTTTGGGACTGTATTATTGGCTTCGTCCAGGTTTTTTTATGCTAAGGTTGAGAGCTATGGTGAGAACTGAATATGTTGGGGGCGCTGTATTCCCCCATTACTGTCTTTGTCCAGGTGTTTTTTGCTAAGAGGTTGACAGCTATGGTGAGAACTGAATTCACTAAATGGTAGCCATTTAAATTTCAGTCTTCCTCTCTTTCATAAAACAGCTGATTTGACATAGTGATATGTTGCTCTGACTGTTTTGCACAGGGTCCTAGGTTCAAGACTGGCAGTGAAATGTATGATGGTAATACAGCATTTTATTCTAACAACTTTCCAACATTATACAAGCAATGTTTAAAATGTGTCCCTGGATTTTGGGCTTTTGTTCCCCCCCAATAAATTTTGGCTTTTCCAGATTTCTTGTGCTGCAAAGTTCAGAGATATAGCTGAGTGTCGAGTACATTTTACAAGGAGCTGAGAGCTGCAGGGGAACAAATGTTTAGTGCTGCTTATGGTGAGTCTGCTTGCATTGTTAATAGCACAACAGGTAGTGTACTTGCTTTTGATGCAGAAGGCTGGGTTTTACTCTCACAGTAGGTAGATGCATTGCTGATACTGTACTGTGTTGTAAAGGGGGTGGATGCTGCAGCCCTTTTTGTGAAGATACCTAGTAACTATGAACCTGTTATCAGTTTGCCATCCATTCCCTATTGCAATATTACTAGCAATGTATTCCTCAAGGGCAACAGACACTTTATTTGTATATGAAACAATGAAACATAACATTGTTTGCTAGCAGCAACCTCTTTATTAGTTACAGAGCTCTTTAATGTAGAATTATTTAGATGACTTTTACTTCTTCAGAGATTGTGCATATTTACTGATACTGGTGGACTGTAGACATTTGAGTAGACTTTTATAATGGAAATGTTCTGAACTGGGCAGTTTTGTCATTATTGGTGCATGCATTTTGTTTAATTGTTTACTGGAAAAATGTTCAAAACAATAAATTTAAAATGCCCTCTAACAACCGTACTGTATTGTACAAGGAATATAATTTAATACAATCAGGAAGGTGTATCAAATAGCACGTGTATGTTTCTTGTGCAAGGGGCATATGATTTGAAAACAGCCCAAAGTTAATCTTTATCTGCCACTGGCAAAATGTATTTTCTTTGAATGTGGGTTTCAATGCTGTTTCAATGAATGTGAGATTCAAGGGCAGAGAAGTTTTAATGCTAAGTCTATTTTCATTGTGAGACTGCATTGCTTTGTTTAGCAGATATCTATTAGTGTTTGTGCTGTAAAATGCAAAATAAAACTTTCAAATGAAATCCAAATCATCGCAGAAGTAAAGCAGTATGCACATTACAGTGCTTATGGTAAATGGGGCGAAATAACCAAGGAATGGGACATTGGAATGACTGCAGGGGGGAGGCTCCATTCAATCATGATTTTGTGAGGGGGGGGGAGGGCAGCAAACTCAAAGACAGTCCCAGGCAGAACTATACCTCTCAATTTTCCAAATCTTTGCAGAATGAATAGATTTTTGCTTCTTATTTTTGGTTTGTTCGTCATAAAATTTGTGGTTTTCTGGCAAATCATTTAGGAAAGAAGTCACTAAATAATGACAGACATTGAGTTTCAGACATCATAACCTTCAGAAAAATGCATGCTAAAGCAAGACCTGTTATTCTATCAACTGTCTTAAGTTTATACAAGAGCAATTTTTACTATTGTTTGTATGTTCCCCCAGTATATTTGGCCTTGTCCAGATTTCCTGCATTAAGAGGTTGAGAGGTACGTGCAAATAAATCACTTTATAGAATTAGGAATATCCAAACCTCTCAACAGTCCCCAATTTTGTCTCAAAAGTTTGCTCTCCCCTAATAATCTCTCCGCAAAATGGCAATTTTGGAAGAAAATCTGGTGGGTTTACAATTATAAATAACTGTAATGATCAGAGTTATAGATTACTTTTATTTCAGAAATGCATGTAGATTCTCTTATTTTGTCAGTCAAGTCAATAGTACTAATATTAAACAGGTGTCCCTTCTTTGGCAGGTTCCCAGCTGTATTGTGTGGCAATTTTATATTTTTGCATCACATTTTTGGTCCGTTTTTCATAAAATTGTGGTTTTCTGGCAAAGTAGTGGCAAATCATTAAAGATTGAATTTAGAAAATAATGGCAGACATTTGAGTTTCAGGTTTCATACCCTTCAGAAAATTCATACTAATGCAAGACCTACTACTACTCTATTATCCTTCTAAGTTTATAAGAGCAATATTTAAAAATTGTCCTTATTTTTGGGTCTGTGTCCCACTTCTATGCATGGCTTTGTCCAGATTTCTTGCTCGGAGGTTGAGAGGTATGAGTGTCAGAGCCATCACCGTCAGCCAGAGACATTTCAAATTGTGACATGCTTGTTGCACCCCACTCCCCCATGTAGTGACTCTGGATGTGTCCAAGCAAGGCAAGGAGCAGTTATGCAGTGTAAGTGTGCAGAGTATTCCCCCATCCAAGGTAAACACAAGTACAACAGTGGCTTTTCATCTCTCCTTGATTTTTCAGAATGTTCTGGTTTTCTGTCATATTTTTATACTGTTGATTTATGCTTATTATTATTCAGAAAATGCATGTTGTCGCAGTGCCTGTTGCTCTGTGTTTAAGTAGCAATACTTTAATGACCATCAGGTAAGCTTGTCTGAGATTGTAAGATGCAAGTAAGCTTTAATAAGCATAATGTTAAAGAATACCAACATTGAAAGCCTTTTTCTTGTTGCCATGCAGAGAATATTTACATAACTAGATAACGTATAAGCCTTAGGTATTGAAATACATATGACAGTATTTGTAATAAAGGACAGGATTACAGTATTTTCTGGAGCTCATTACATTTGTTGGAGACTTGCAGTCATCTTTGCAGGCTTTACCCATAAACTAAACTGCCAATCTATCATGTGTGGTCCATAACTTGTGCAGTAATCCTTGGCTTTAAGCAATTTATCTTGAGCTTGTTTCTTGTTTGCTGTTCATTTTTTACTTTGATCATGAAACAAGTAGATAGTTGTTGTCAGGCAGCAGGTCTTTTTTGGATAAGAAACATTTTTACAAGTGGGGGTATCACAGAGATTGCTACTTTCAGCATGTTATTTGGTAATTTTATAAAGTTGAATATAAATTATTTTATACTTGATTTTGAATGGCATTCCAGTAGTGTATTTATTTATTTTATTTATTTTACATTTGTTGACTGGGATAGTCCGACTGGATACATGTCCATTTAAAAAGTAATTTATTTTTTCATTTCTCACAACCTTTGTGTTTCCATCTAGATATTAAGTAAGCTGTCATGTAGCCAATGCATTGAAATATTATTTTCTTCTACACTTCATTTTGTCTTGATTGGACTCTTGTAATGATGGTTTGGCACCCAGGGCAGCATATTTAACTAAAGTTCCAGTTGTTGTGGTTTTGAGCATAGCCCCACCCCTTTCTAGTTGACCACACCCCTCCCCATTGTCCCCACCCATTCAGCTGTCTCCTGCAGCCCCCCCCTTTAATTTGAAGTCACCAGCTGCCACTGCTTGCAACTCAGAGACTCTTCTGGCTGAAGTGATGGACAGAAGGAATGCTTTTTTCCAGGAGAGAAATTTTAGCTCTGCAGAAGAAGCTGGTTCAAAAGGGGGGCAGGGTGAGCTTTTCCAATACAAAGTTAAGGTCCCAAGCTGGAGTTGGTGCCCTTCTGGATGGCCTCAAGTTGCTAGCTCCTCTTAGGAGCTGTTTGATCAAAGGGTGTGAGAAAAGGGGCTGCTCAGTTGGAAAATGAGCAGAAATAGCAGAGGCATGAATCTTTACAGAGAAGAAAGAGAGGCTACTGTGTAGTAGGTCAGCTAAATAATCCAGGATGATAGGGAGGGAGGGCTTTGCCATATTGGATCCCTTAGCCTGGATCCAGGTGCAGAACCTTTTCCATTTGTCAGCATAAGACTTTCTGGTGCTAGGGTGTCTGGCCTCATGGATAACATCTAGAACCTGTTTACCGAGGTTGGCAGATTGGTTTGGAGTTAGTGAATAAGCCAAGCTGCAAAATTGAGTATTTGCAATTGGGAATGCATGAATTCCTCTTCCCTCTGGGTCAGGAGATTTGGAATCTGAGGAAGGTGCCTGGGGGCAGTGGTGAGAAGCTGTGCAGCAAGGGATACCAGTGCTGCTGGGGCCATTATGGAGCAATCAGAATGGTCCTTGGTTTTTCCTCCTTTATTTTGAGCATTACCCTGGGGATGAGAGGTAGTGGAGGAAAGGCATAGACCAATAGATTGGCTCAGGGGAAGGACAGGGCATCCACTTTCCAAGCCATGCAGTGATGCCCCCTGGTGCAGAATTTGTCGAACTGATGGTTGGTGTGGGAGGCAAAGAGGTCTACCTCTGGGGTGCCCCATTTCTGAGTTATTAGGGTGAAGATTCTTCTGTTGAGCTGCCACTCATGTGGGTCCAGAAGATTTCTGCTTAATTGGTCTGCCAGAGAGTTTAGAGAGCCTGGCAGGAATTGTGCTAACAGGTGTAGTTGCATGGCAGAGGCTGTGTGCCAAAGGGTCATGGCCAGCCTGCCTAGAGGGTAGGAGTGAGCTCCTCTCTGCTTGTTGATGTACCACATTACAGTGGTGTCTGTTCTGATCAAGAGACCCCCTGGAGAAAGAAGGGGTTTGAAAGCTGTCAATGCATGCTGCAAAGCCATCATCTCTTTTTGATTGATGTCCAGAGGGATATGTTGTGGGCTCCATTGGCCCTTTATGCACCTGCAATCCAGCTGTGCCCCCAAGCATAGTCTGATGTGTCTGTGGTGAGGGTCTGGGTGGTGGGAGGTGGTGAGAAAGGCAGTCCCTTGCTGTGGGCGCATGCTGTAGCCCACCAAAATAAATCTTTTCTGATGCAGGGAATTATAGGTAGAAGAGTTTCCAGGTCTTGAGAATGTTGACACAAAAGGCTTTTTAGGTACCATTGAAGTTTCCTCATATGCAGTCTGGCATATGGAATGAATAGTATGCAAGATGCCATGAAGCCCAGAGCTTGCAGGATTTTCCTTGCAGATAGCTGGGGCTTGGGGGCTAGTTGAGGGAAGAAGGCTATCAAGAAAATTTGTTTTTCTGGTGTAAGGTATGCCATCTGGGATGCTGTGTCCAGGCCTGCTCCCAGGAAGATAATCCTTTGGGTGGGCACCTGTTTGGATTTCTTTTGTGTACCCTAGGGAGGTGTTGACAAAGGCCAGGTGCTTGAGCAGCTTTTCCTGGCTGTCTGCCTGAAGCAGGCAGTAGTTTAAGTATGGCTAAATCTGGATATTTGTTTGTCTGCAAAAGGCAATGGCTGGAGCCAGACATTTTGTGAAAACTCTGGGAGCAGTGGATAAGCCAAAGGGAAGTGCAGAGAATTGAAATTGCTGAGATCCTAACCTGAAACTGAGGTATTTCCTGCATGAATCCCTGATAGGAATGTGGAGGTAGGCCTCTTTTAGATCTAGGGTGGCTAACCAAGTGTCCTTGGAGAGCATGAGTAGCAGCTGCTGGAGGGTGAGCATTTTGAATTTTGGAATCACCAGGAAGGTGTTTAGAATGAATAGGTTGCCAGGTGCCCTCTTTTTTGGACACCAGGAGAAGTCTTGAGTAGAAACCTTGGCCTGTCTGTTTTGCAGGAACGTGCTCTACTGTCCTCATAGAGAGCAAGGAAAGGATTTGCTTTTGAGCCTCTGCCCACTGGTATGGTGGTAGATCTGGGAACTCTTTTGGGGTTGGAATGGTGTGGAAGGAAAATTTTTATCCCTGAGACACTATGTTCAGAACCCAGTGGTCATTGGTAATGGTGGCCCAGGTGCTTGCATGAAAGAAGAGTTTTCCTCCGAGGGGTAAGTGAAGGTGGGCAGAGGGAGGGGGTGGGGAAGGTGCGTTATTGTGAGTTCTTACCATAAGGGGTTGGCTTGGTTTTGAAGTGGAGGTAGTCCACTGCTTAGATGTCTGCATTCCCTGTGGCTGGCTGTCTGGGGGGGGGTCTGGTTCCCTGGGGTCTAGGCTGGACTGGTTTACTGGAAACAGAAAAGGAGCAGTGTTTAGTGGGGCAATGCTGCTGAACTTAAGTGGCTGGACCTGTGAGAAGTCCTTAACGGTTTGCATAGATTTTGCTTTTTCTTCCACTTTTTTTAGGACCTTTTCTGCCTTAGTGCCAAATAAGTTATCTTTGTTCAAGGGGGCACCCAACAATTTAGATTTGACATGGTCTGGCAAGGGCTGTTCCTTAAGCCATGCATGCCTTCTAATGACAGAACCAGTGACTGCTGCCCTGCAAGAAGCTTCTAGGGTGTCAAAACCACAGTGCAAGGTGTGTTTAGTTACTCGATTTGCAGAATGCATTAACTCTTGTAATTCTTTAGATTCTGCCCAAGCAGGAAAGGAAGACATCTTTTGTTTAAGGAGTGCCAGGGTATGTTGCTGAAATGTCAGCATGTATAAGTGACAATTTAGTGCCCTGATAGCAAGAGTAGCTGAGGTGTATACTTTTCTACCCCATCTGTCCAGTGCTCGGGAATCCCTATCTGAGGGGGTGGGATTCTTAGCAGAGGTTGCTTTAATTCCTTTAGACCCTTGAGAAATTACCTCAGGGTCAGCAGTAGGATTCTTAATGAGAAATTTGTGAGAGCCAGGGACTCTATAGTACCTGTATTGTTTTCTGGGTGCAGTAGAGAGGGTGTTAGGAGTCAAGCTGGAATCCAGGAAAACATCGTCCACAACATCCAGGACTGGGAGGATGGCCAAGGGTCTGTGCTGTGGAAGATCTAGGAATTCCATGAGTCTCTTTTTAGACTGAGGGTAGTCTTGACTCTCCCATTGGAAATGCTCCCTTAAGGTATAGAGGGTTTCCGCAAAGGAAAAATCCTCTGTGGGAGAGGCTGAAGGAATTGAATCCTCCACATCAGAGTCCACATAAGTAGAGAGCGGTTGCATGTCTACATAATTGCATCAGATTCATCTGACTCTTGTTCAGACAGAACTACAGGGGATAGATCTCTTTTCCTTTTGGAGGGGGTAGCTTGGCTTCCCCTGATTAGCATGATAAGGTCTTCCACCATTTTAAGCTTTAGAGACTGAGGCAAGGAAGCAGGTGCTTGAGAGTGGGTCATCAGTTTCTTGGGGGTGGTTCGTACCCTGGGTCGTAGAAACGTGGTCATTTTTGAAAGAATGGTAGTCGTGAAAGAAGACGTCGGTTTGTGTTGAGAATCGGTAGTGTGAAGGACATCCTTGGAAGCCGGTGCCTGCTCAGCGGCTCCGGACCCATCCAAGGTAGAGACGACCGCAGGATCCTTAGTTGAAGAAGAGTATTGTGGCATACCAGACTCCGAAAGGGTCTCGGTAGTGGCCTGCGAATCCACAGAAGTGGGCATCAGGGGCTGTGAAAGCACCTCACTGAGGACTGGAAAACTGACGACTAGCTTAACGGAAGCATCGTTGGAAGGTTTGGACCTGTGCGGTCTGCTTCTGTCTTTATCTTTGTGTTTTTTCAGAAGATCTGCTGTCAGATTGCTTACCGAAGCCATATCAGAGTTTGAGGACTGTAAGCAAAAATATCTGGCTACAATAAGGGCCCAATGACAGATAGTTTTGGGGTTAAACAAAGCACAGAAGCGACAACGGGGGACGTCATGGTCTGAGCCTAAACAAGTGATGCAGTAAGAATGGAAGTCTCGGTGTGGTATTTGCTTTCCACAGGCGAGACAATTATTAACTTTTTCTGACACTGGTTAGTGCAAGAAAAAAGGATCCCCAATGGGGTACTTAGCTTTAGAAGACTTCAACTTCAATTCAGTAGATGAAAACTCAGGTAGCGGCCAGCCAGCCCTCTGCTTTGGGCTCCACGGCAAGAAAGACTGATGCAATGGCATTGGCTGCCTTACTTTATAGTACTGACGACCTGACGTCAGCCCTGAAGCAACAGCAACTGGCACAGAAATACTAAATCTCTGGTATTCGGGCTGGCCGAGGGCTACCCTTGCAGGGATAACCCAAATGTGATGTCTGCAAAAGTGAAACACGAAGAACATCTGATCGCAAGCTCTGAAGTTCTTTCTTCTGTCAATAACTAATATCTGAGTTGACTGTGAACATTCTGAGTATGTAAGTGTTCTTTCTCCCCTATTTTCACGTTCTGGAAAGAACACAGGGAGATTCATAGATTGGTTTAAAGTGAATTCAAAGACCAACTTAGGCATAAAGCAAGGGTTAATTATTATTGTTCCTCTGTATTTATGAAACAACAGATAGAGTTTCAACTTTTTAAACTTTTTTACACTAGCCACATGTCCAGTCCTTGGCAGGATACTTCCCATAGAGCTTTATGTGCTACAGCAGTGATCTATCTGAATATTTACTGCTATGATAAGTTTACTTACACAAATGCAAATTATACTGGAAGCAACACAGCAGTATACATGCAGTATTTTTTATCTGCTTTTACAGTACATGACTGTTCCAATCCTTATGGAGTAATGCTAGTAAAACTTTTTCAAGATCCAACTTTTTTGCTCTCTGCTATAAATCAGGCAAGTTTGCAAGGCTCTGTGTTCATTTACAGAGAACTCTGCAGTGCTTTTCAAGTGTTTCAACTGCATCCAGAACCATCAAATCTAATAATATTTTCTTGATTTACTTCAGTTGTATTTGCTATATACAGTGATCACTATTATTTTGAACATTTTAAAGCATTTATTTAATTTTGAGACAAGAATAGTAATTTCTGTGTTTATTGGCTTTTCTAATTCTGTCTTCAAGTTGCCTTGCAGAGGGGCAACTTAACCAGGGACTTAGTTGTTTGTAGTTGTTTGTTGCTTGTTTAATCTAGACTTAAAAGCTGCTTTTGTTGTACTTTTACATTAACAAATTCTGGGATCATCAGTCTTGTGGTAAAAAGTGTTTACCTGGTCTCTGAGTTGGGCAACACTTCAGGAAGCCCAAAGTGTGGTTGTCTACTGGCTAGAGGGCTTAGGAGTCACTTTTTTTCTCTTTGCAATAAATCAGGTAAGTTTGCAGGGCTCTGTGTTTACTTACACAGAACTCTGCAAAGCTTTTCAAGTGTTTCAACTGTATTCAGAGCCAACCATGCTAAGCTAAAAATATTTTCTTGATATTCTGCACTTGTGCTTGTTTTATACAGTGTTCACTACTGATTTTAAGCATTCTTAAATCATTTATTTAATTTTGTACAAAATGTATTTCTCTGTTTGTTGGCTTTTCTAGTTCTGTCTGTCTCCAAATCAGTTTGCAGAGGAGCAGATTAGGCAGGGACCTAGTTGGTAATTGTTTGTTGTTTAATCTACACTTGAAAGCTGCTTTTGCTATTTCTTTACATAAAGAAATTTCAGGATCATCTATCTTGTTGTAGAAGATGTTTACCTGGTCCCTCTGAGTTGGAAAGCAGCCCAGGGAGCTTAAAGTGTGGTTGTTTATTGGACAGAGGTCATTGGAATCAGTTTTCAAGTTTTTTTTCTCTACTATAAATCAGGCAAGTTTGCATGGAACTGTCCACCAAGCAGCAGGTGTTAGCATTGACTGGTATAGTAGCAAACACCTAGACAGTAAAATTTCCCTATAAAGTTGGGATTGGGCCTGAAACCCATTAAACAGTGTAGCATTGTGTAGAATTAAGCTTAGACCGGCTAGCATGCACATGGAGTAGCACTACTATATCCTAGCAGTATATAACATCTTGCCCTTAACCCCACAAATGTGTTTGCTTATTGAATAGCACTACCATATCTTAGCACTATAAAACATCTTGATCTTAACCCCAAAAACTATCCTAGGAGACCCCTATTATAACCCAGTCCTTAATCCTAAACAACCCACCATATTACAGGACTAACAAAAAAATGTAGCAGCTACCACCACTTAAGAAGAAACAGTTTAATCAATCAACACAATAAAAACAAACATAAAATTAAGTAAAACTGCAGAGATGAGCGCTCTCTGGCTGTGCCCTTCATCAGATAAAATGCTCAATTTTAAAACACTTATTTAAAGGGAGTAACAACCAATCCAAACTCAATACTGAACCTGCTTTTTTTCAAGCAGGTTTCAATGGAATAACATCATTGAGACCTGGATGCCTGTGTGCTGTAAGTGCCACTATCCATTGAGCCTCTTCATACTCAGTGTCATTCGCCACATCCCCACCTCTGATACCTTTCACCACATTCCAGATCCTCAAGAACTTGAAATGATGTCCCTGATGATCTAATATATGTCTGTATAGGGCATTGTGTTCATTCTGTAACCTAATTGCTGATAACTGATTGAGTATCCTATTTTTAAGCATGCAATTCATCTTTCCTACATAGTAGTAATTGCATAGTTGGCATGTAGCAAGATAAAACATTTGTGGTCCTACAACTAGCTCTGACGTTGAAGTGATATACCTTACCAGTAGCAGGATGTATAAAGCTGGTATCTTTATTTATATATCTGCACGCCTTACAATACTCACATGGTCTGGTTCCTTTACTTGCTTCAACCTGTTTGTTATGCTCCTTGCCCTCATGACTCAATAGAAATGTTGACATATTTACAGACTCGACATAACAGACAATTTCATAATTTAAATGTAACACAGAGACAGTCCCTGAAGGACTTGCAATACAATACCCAAATAGTCATTAAGTTTGCGGATAAGGGGGGATCTACAGGTGATGCAAGGTCTTTAATGTACTTATCAAGGCAATAATTTCTTTGATGTTTATGTGGTTTGATTGTCCCAAACTCTATGTTCTTTGCTTTCCTTGGATACTACTCCCTCATGCAAAGTCTAATACCCTCATTGTTACAGACTAAGATAGGGAGGGGGGCCTGGGGAATAATTCACCCACCATGACAGTTCTTCCTGACAAATACCAAAACCAGGATTGTAAATGATAGAGGACTCTGGTGCTGAGTCCAAACTGACTTAAGAAACTTTTGTATTTTTTCATGTGATGAATCCCCCACTAGAAAAAAGTTTATCCTATCAGTATGCTGCACACAACTCTCCAAATTGTCTTTGACTGTCAGCAGATAGGTAAGACTAGTCCTTGTTCTCTATCATCACAAGGAAATTTCCTCTTTGAGTCTGTCCAACAAGCATATTTTAATGTAATGCAACAGGGATAAGAAACTAAGAGTAATGCTACTCAACGCCAGAAGTCTAAACCTCAAGATGCACGCACTCGAAACTCTCCTTAGCATGGAGAACATCGATATCTGTGCAGGAACAGAAATCTGGTTCAGGGCTCCCGAGAGCACCCCAGCACTACCAGGTTATACCTCATACCATACTTTTCGGCCCCAAAACTTGGACCGAACCACAAAAGGAGGGGGAGTATCAATATTCATCAAAGATACCCACACCGCCAGGTTGGTGGCAAAGCACGAAGCATCAGAGACTATCCATGTGCAACTAACAGTGGGTAAAACTGCCTTCCAGTTTATAGCCTGCTACAGACCACCCTCCCAAACCCAGGAACCCCACTCGGCCTTCCTGAGAACACTGGAAAATATGAATGTCTCTCCAAACACCATTATATTGGGCGACTTCAACTACCCAAACATAGACTGGGAGCATTACTCTAGCTCCAACACCCTAGCCCAAAGGTTCCTAGAATTTATAAACTCAAATGCTATGGAACAACTTGTTACCACTCCCACAAGAGGGGAAAACATACTGGACCTGATCATCACCAACATGGGGACTCTATGCTCCAAACCAGAAGTGTATCCCTCACTGGTAAGATCAGACCATAAACTAATCTCACTGGATATTCACATCCCGACCCCACCCCCTGCCCAGAAAACCACAGTGAAAAACTTCTCTAAAGCAAATTTCACACTCCTCAAAACCGAGGTGGAATCTTCAAAGCCCCCGGGCCTGTGGAAAATACGGCCCAGACCGCAGAATCCTTTATAAACGCATTCTATGGACACCTTCAGGAATGCATGGATCATGCAATCCCAAATAAAACCAAGACCCAATCCTCCAAAGGCAGACGTCCTGTCTGGTGGACCCCAGCCATAAACAAACTATACAATAGAAGGAGGAAGCTACTAAATGATAGAGCAAAATCCCAAAAGGGAAGGCATCACTGATCAGTATTAGCAAAAACTACGGGCACTCATAAAATTGTCTAAGGCCAGCTTCGAGAGAAAAATTGCACAGGACACTAAGGATAATCACAAGGCTTTCTTTAGTTATGTTAGAAACCTGGGTGGTAATTCCCAGATATGCTCAGAATTAGTCCAAAATGACAAAAAATACACTGAACCCACAGACATTGCCAACATCCTAGCTGACAGGTTCAGCGCAAACTTCTCCCCCCTCCCCACCAAAAGGGCAAATATCTATCCCAGCAGAGTGCTGCCCCCCTGACATTTTAGATGCTCAGGTAAGAGCCGCCCTCTCCAAAGCAAAAAACACAGCATCAATGGGACCAGACGGTGTCCCGGGCTGCGTCCTACATGAACTCCAAGAAGAGCTAAACCCAAACATAAAACTACTGTTCAATCTCAGCCTTACTACAGGATATGTGCCCAAAGAGTGGCGTACAGCAACAGTGGTCCCTCTCCATAAAGGTGGTGCCTCAACGGATCCTGGAAACTATTGCCCCATAAGCCTGACTAGCTTGGTCTGCAAAGCTATGGAAAGGATCATCATGGACCTCATAAATAAAGATATTGGGGACCTACAGACACTGGATCCTACCCAGTTCGGCTTTGTTAAGAGCAGATCCTGCCTCTTAAACCTGGTTGATTTCTTTGAAACAGTCACCAAGGCCATTGACGAGGGGAAGGTGGTCCACACAGCCTACCTGGACCTCGCAAAAGCCTTCGATACAATACCCCACTCGGGCATTATAGATAAGCTCACCAGCTTAAATATAAACCCCTATGTCACTAGATGGATTGCAAACTGGCTCAAGGACAGAACCCATATGGTTAGAATTGCTGGAGCCATGTCAGACTCCAAACCAGTTACAAGTGGTGTCCCACAAGGCTCAGTCCTGGGACCTCTCTTGTTCGGTATATATTTCTCGGAGGTACAGGCCAACATGGAAGGTCTGTGGCTGACCAAGTTCGCAGATGACTGCAAACTGGGCGCCATAATCGACTCTCCAGCCGACACAAGCATCCTCCAAAAGGGCCTCATAGAAACAGACAACTGGTGCCAGAGCCATGGCCTCAAGCTAAATGCCAAAAAGTGAATAGTCATCCCCTTTGGCAAAAACAAAGTGCCCACAAATTACCACATAGGTGGTAATCCATTAAGTACAGAAGAAGTAATTAGGGACCCAAGTTGATAGCAATCTCTCATTTGACAACCACGTGGCCAAAGTGGTTAGAAAAACATTTTATATAGCCCACCTAATCATGAAGGGATTCGCATCTAGATCAGGGGAGGTCATCGTGCCTCTTTACTCATCCCTCATCAGGCCCATAATTGAGTACAATGCCCCTTTTGGGATGTACCTTACCAGACACCTGCAGCAACTGGAAAGACCCCAAAAGTACCTCACCAAGAGGATCAAAGGGCTCAAACAGATTCCATATGCTGCCCGGTTAAAGAAACTCCAGCTCTACTCAGTGGCATACCGCCTGTTCAGAGGCAATCTGTGCCTAACGTATAAAGCCATGTCCAACCCGGAATTAATGGACATGCTGCACCTCAGAAAATCCAAATCCCATCGAGCTACGCGCTCGAGACTTGAACCTCAGCACTGAAATAAATAGGACATGCTGGAGGGACAGATTCATAACCCAGAGGCTCCCTTCACTCTGGAATAAAATCCCAGTCCAGGTTAGGCAGAGTCCCTCATTGACTCTCTTCAAGAGGAATCTTGATGAGTGGATGGGAGATCGTAGGTTTATCCCGGGTATCACTTCTGTGTCACTGTTAGACAGAGGCACAGTATACTAACCTCGAAAAAGGGCATAGCAAAATAAATTTAAAATGGGTGGCGAAAGCCAAACACATTCTGGCTAGGCTTATAAATGCCCTAGGGCAGATAGCCTAGTATGAACCTATGAAGTAGTCCTAGCAAGTTTTAGAGATACATCTTCCTGTATCTAGCAACATTCTAGAGTCGGTACTTCTGGTTTCAGTTTCTGCACTACTACTTTTTTTACTTCAGGAATATTCTCTGTAGTGGTGTGGTTTACGTTAGATGCAAAGCATAATTACCAAACATTACTTCATCTCTGCTTTTGTCTAACCAATAATTTGACCTATCTTTTCCAGTCCTTTGAGCAACCACTATGCCAATGATGCTGTGAGGGATGCAGTCCTCCAACCCCCTACAAAATTATTTAGAACAAGACTTACAATAGCAAAAATAAAGTCATGTATCACAAATGATTTAAGCGACAATGTATAGTAGGTAAAACCCTGGTTTCTACAGTGATTTTTAATTTAAATAATGGAAAGGTATGCATTTAATTGGAATTGATATAACTGACATTGCTTGAAAACTGTGTCAACCAGTCATCTTGTAATCATGCCATTGAAGCAATAATTAAAAAAAAAAGACCCTTTGGTGTAGTTTGAAATTTTGGTGGGGAACTGCAATTGTTGCAGTCTTTTAAGCCCTTCTATAAATAATTTTATCAACATGGGATGAAAGCAGCCAGCTCTCCTCCTTAGTTTTATTATGTCATTAGAAGACAGCAAAATGTATTGGTACTAGGCATAATGTCTGACTTTTCTGTGCCAGTAAAGCAAAAAAAAAAATGCCAGTTTAGAGACCTTTTTTAGTTTTCGCAGTTTCCTCTAATATTCTCTCTGATGGAGAAGCTAAATACAAATAGGATTACAAAGTGCAATTTCCCACAAAAAAGAGAATTTAATATGCATGGCACTTCACAATTTATAACAATTAATGCATAGAACTAATTTTATTGACTTATAAGGAAGAGCCTTCAGGAAGTTCTGAAATATCCACTTCCTTAAAATCTCTAATCACTGGATAAGCTTTCATAACCATATTTAGGGTATATACCTGCTTTTTATGTTGCCTTCCAGAAAGTATTTAATTCCTCCACACTTGTAGCACCCCCCCCCCCCCGACCCCAGATATGGCATGTTTCTGGACAGCATACAATTTCATTACTAAAACAAAACTCATGAAATGGCAGGCTTAACTTCTGAGGTCGT
This sequence comes from Protopterus annectens, assembly GCF_019279795.1. Classification (NCBI taxonomy): domain Eukaryota; kingdom Metazoa; phylum Chordata; order Ceratodontiformes; family Protopteridae; genus Protopterus; species Protopterus annectens. Next base: position 1,114,382,014 of record NC_056743.1, on the reverse strand, counting down.
TGTACTGTAGGGAAAAGAGCGACCTCAAAGTTTGCCCAATCTGCTTTTGGTGATTTTGAAGTCACTGCCTTGACTGAAGTAACTGTATCCCTTGTTTTAAAAACATGTCTAGTACAGGTGAACTCTTTTCAGACAAGGTAATATACACTTTAATTACTTCTGTTTCAGTGTAGTATTTTGCATGACTAATTTTCACTAGAGTTTTTAGTCTCTTTGCAGACTATAGAATTTTCCCATCCCTACACAACAATATTTTACAAATTGATTTGTAGGTTGTGTTAGTCTTATCTCTCTTTTATAATTATTAATAATCAAGCCATCCATTTTTGCCACACATGGTGTCTATGTATACAGCATTAGTTGAAAGAGATTCCAAGGATTCCGCAAAAGAATTGTACTTTCCTATTATCTATATTTGTTCAGTTCTGTCTAGACAGTTTTTTTTTACTTAATCTTAATGGAACGTGATTTGTAAACAGTACATTTTACATTTAGATCTCCTGACCAAGTGGTTCTCATGACTACATACTACATTTTTTTTTCAGGGCAGTGGAGGCAGCCAACAACATGATTTACTTGTATACCTGCTTCTACTGCTGCTGTGACTACTACTTTCCCAAGATGAGATGTAGGAATATTTCACAGAGGTAAAATCAGATATAAACATGCATCTGGACTTGTTTATCTTGGAAATCTGTGAAACCACTGCCAGCAACAGGGAAGTTCTGTGGTGCATCAGGAAGTTTCATGTCATGTTCTCCATATCATTACTTATTTGTTCTGACTCAGCAAGATAATCCATCACAGGCAAAGCCGACCTTATGTATAAGTGAATTAGGCAACCACCTAAGGCACCATGTTTCCATGTTTTGTAGAGGCCCTCTTTCCTCATTTATTTATTTTTATAGCAACATTTCATTGCTCTAAAAAATAAATAAATGAAGTGCCCCTGTAGGAAAAATTTACCAGCGGCACAGTGGGCAGTCCAGGGGCAGTGCTCCACCTAACGTTCACCCAAAATGTTGTGAGGTCATGAGAATACAGATCGCACAACATTCAAATGTAAGAGTGGCATTGTACAGAATGGTTTGGTGAGAGAATGATTATGCCAGATGTTTGGGCAATGCTTTAGGAAATGTTGAAATGAGAGAAATGGAGTGGCAAGATAGTATAGTTGCTGATTTTACAATGATGGCACTGATCAACCAGATATTTTTGGTAGCATTAATCTGACATTGTGATTTGTGTTTAGCAATTTGAATAGAATGCTTTAATGTGCAGCAATTTGTTTGCATGGACTGTGGAAACATACCTTTCAACCTCTTATAAAGAAATGTGGACAACGCCTACAATAATGGGTGGGGGGGTGGGACAAAGACCCAAAAATGGAGACATATTTTAAATATTATTCTTAACAACGTAGAACGTTTCTAGAGTAATAGGAATTGTGTTATCATGCATTTTCTATAGCTTTGTCGCCTCACAGTAAGACGTTGTCCTGTTTGATTCTCAGCTAGAGCATCTTCTGTGTGGAGACATGCATGAATGGGCGTACCTTTGTTGAAGGCTGTGCGTCAGGGCCAGCAACTCGGCACGTACAAATCTACTGCCAATCATTAGCGGACCGGAGTTCCGCTGTGGCGAACCCTAACCGGGGAAAGCCGAAAGATACAACATGAAGTCTGAAATTCAAATGTATGTCATTATTTAGTGACTTCAGTACTCAGTGATTTGCTGGTAAACCACAAATTTTATGATGAATAGACCAAAAATATGAGACAAAAATCTAGACAGTATAGAAGTATGTGTGAAGGTGAAATAATATTTCATAGTCATCAGACCTTGTGACTATAACTGCTGGATGGGGTTGTGGCTAGTTGGATGAAATTAACTGATGCTTTTGTCATTTACTCAGTTTAAACAGTTACTTTCTGTCTTATCAAGACTAGTGTGCCATTGTGAGAAGTAAGATGGTGTACTTAACGGGCCACCTAATATGAACAGAGTAAGTATAATTACTGTGGCTGTCTTCTCTGTATAAAACGGTTACCTGTTTGCTGCTGCTGTTTGCTTATTATTTAGGTTTTGCACGACTAATGTGATTATGTGAAGCTACATGTGATATTTTAATGTGTGGCAGCTCTTTGGAACAAATGTGAATTGCATGGTTATCCTGTTTTATCATAATCTTACATCTGAATTGTACATGGAAGTGGCTATAACTGCTTGGTGGGAGTTATTTGGATGAAAGTAAATGACTCTGTTGTCACTTGTTTGTTTTAACACTAATCCCTTGAAAAAATAAAGGATAAATGCATCAGAGAACTCCCAGACCATGAGCACTTCTGGGAGCTGGTGGCCCCCACACATCAAGGCTGTATAAGTGGATTTTGACATGGGTTTAGTAATCAGCTCTGCCATGAACCCCACCTACTCTAAAACCAGCCCTGCTCATTGATGTACACAGAAAGTCTCTCTACTAGTGCAGGGAGCTGGGGATGATGCAATTATTTTTGGTAATCTAATGGTGGACAAAGATTGAAAGTTCAATTGCTTCAATTGCCCGAGGTTCAACTTACTGACAACTGGACTGTATAGGAAATCACTGTAGATGACATGTGTTGGAAGTGATTGCATTTTGGGGAGGGGGGGGGTTTCACCCTTTTCATGCCGGTGCAACTGTGGAGTTGGTATGTATAAGTTCAGTCGTATGGGGTGCAGGAGGGGTTGCTGCCCTGCAAAAATACTTAATATGTTTTGCTGCAGTATTTTTTTTTTGGCAAATGCATTTCAGGGATTCTGATTCTTGGTACATTTGGTTTCATCCACTTGTAGTGAAAAACATTATTTATTTAACATTCCACTCAAACCTCAGTGGTTACCATGTCTTGTGTTGGGCTGATGACAGTGCCATAACTTTATAGTAGCATCGTACTGTTTCCAGACGTAACAAACTGGACATATTATTGTGATTGTTACTTTTTTAATTCATTTTCCTTACAATCAAAACAACTGGAGTATATACAGGTGGCTATCTTTTGGAAGAGGGAAAATAAACAAGATGTTTATATATGCCCAACAGCAAATGTGTTTTCTTTGTTTGTCTTTTCAGTTTTGTCCCAGTCTGACATCAAAAGGGTACACAGAAGATGGCTGTCTTTTGCAGGTAGGAACTGAGGTAGCATGCTGTATACAATATGACAGCAGTATCTTAAAATATGAGTGTGGGCATTTATGCCTTCATTTTAATCCCAATTTAACAGAAGAGGGGGATACACAGAAAATGACAACCAATTTTGAGGTGAGGGAAGGGGGCTGGTACTATTCTCAGATATATGTATCTTCACAAGCATTTGCTTCTTAAATGTATGGTGTAATTGTGTTTGATGACCTTTGAGCATTAAAAGTTGGATACAACTTCTTCAATCTTATTTTTCTCTTTCAAGGAAGGAATTTCTTTTTGATATGCTTAATTTTTGTTCAGGTCATCAATGGATCAAAAGGTTGGGGAAAAAAGTTCTAAAATACACCTCACTACATCTATAACCCTATGACTTCTGGGTACCTAGCAGCCCTCTGTTTAATTTAATTATTACAGGGTAGTCTTGGTCAGTTAGGATGTGCTGAAAGGATACAGGAAAAGCAGAGTTGAAGAGTAAGGCTGAATTTCTTTCCATAATCATAATTTTTGTTCAGGCAATCATTGGATACAAATGTTGTTTAAAAAAAAAACTTTAAAATGCATCGTGGGGTATCTTGAAACCTCATACCTTAATACTGCTATTTCTACCGTAGTTATTGCAGTGTAGTCTTGTTTATTCTCCTGTATAAACACTTCATGAAATTTTCAACCCGTTTTGTTAATTTTGTTTACCTTTAACCAAGTAAACCCACTAGACACAAGTGTGACTTTTTAGAAGTGACTAAGGAGCACTGTCCATACCTCTCAACCTCTTAGAGGAAGAAATCTGGACAAAGACATAAATAAAAGTGGGACAAAGGTCCAAAAATAGGGACACATTTTAAATGTTGCTCTTAAAAACTTAGAAAGTTGATAGAATAACATGTTTTGCATTAGCATGAATTTTCTGAAGGGTATGAAGTTTAAAACTCATATGTCTGTCATTTTCTAACTTCAGTCTTTAATGATTCACAACTAATTTGCCAGAAAACCACAGTTTTATGAACAATGGAGCAAAAAAATATGAGGCAAAAATCACTGTCTGATTAAATGAATTGCTGAGTGTTATTTAGCAGGTAGTGATGTACTCTTGATAGGATAGACAGCTGAGTGGTTTACAAATAGGACATGACAAGCATCATACAGCAACTGGACAGGTGAAATCCTTCGTTATAGTCAGGGTGTCCCACAGGGCTCTGTCTTAGGCCCTTGTTTAGATTGTATCTTTCAGACCTAACTTATTCATCTGAGGTGTTCTACAGTCTGTATGCACATGACCTGAAACTGGGTAAACTGATTACATGTGTTACAGATAAGGCATGTCTGCAAAATAACTTGACTAAATCGACCATTTGGGCACAAGAGAATAATATGCTGATAAATAAATCAAAAACTAAGCATATGACATTTGAGAGACATAAACTAAAAGGTGAATATTTAATATAGCACACAGTGATTGAAACTGTAGACTCGTTTAAGGACTTGGGTATATGGGCAGATCCAGCTATGAGTTCTTCTAATCATATCAACCAGTTAGTTAATGACAGTTATAGAACTCTAGGTTGTATAAAAAGATTTATAAAGTATAAGAAATCAAAAATGATAAAGTCATTGTTTGCTAGTTACATCAGACCTTGAATATGGAATAACAATATGGAAACCATATAAGAAAACAAGCATGAGTAAACTGGAAAGATTGCAGTGGATATATACCGTAAACTGGAAAGAATATAGAGGAAATATACCAAGAGCATCCATGGATGTGAAAATTTAAGTTATTATGAAATAATAAAATATCTGAACTTGTAAAGTACCTCTTACAGATATTTAAGAGGAGATCTTATTCAGGTATATAGGGCATTTACAGACAACTACCTCTGGGAATGTTTAGGGTTATCAAAAAGTACTAGAGAAACATCAGACAACCTATGTAGAAAATTATATAGGAATGAGAAGTGTACTAATTGGTTCTCTGCATGGAACAGACTACCAAATTACATTACATTAAAACAAGTACTAGTTTAGATATATTTAAGAACAGCCTAGACACATTACGGGGACAAGTGTTTTGGTAGATTGGCAAGCTAGAAGGGCATTAATGCCTGTGCTTGAAATATTTGTATGAATGTATGTATGTATTTATGTCTGTAGGTAATGGAGACTGAAGGAATTAAACCCTGAATTATTACCCATGCAGTGTTTCTCACTATTTTATTCATACCTCTGTCTTGGTTCAATTACTCCCCAGGTATTTCCAAAGCTGGTCCCTTTGTTCAACCTAAAAGTGAAAAGGTGTCTGGGCAAGATCTTGTTTTTTTTTTCCCCAGATCAAAAAATAAATCTCCTAGTTTCCTTCTCATGATAGCAATAAAAATAAATCTCCCAGTTTTCTTCTGATTTCAGCAATAAATCTCAAGAGTTTTCTTTCCATTTTCTAGATATCATACACCCGTCTCTCATTAGAAACTGGAGTCAGTCAATCCACCCTTGGTTAACACTTGTTATACGGGCACAGCAGGAACCAAATCTGTGTGTGTAAAATCGTCTCTTAATGATAAGCCCATAGCAAGTGAAGACTGGTCCAGACTGGAAACTGTCTCTAAAAACATCCCTGCGTATAACCTAGACACTCTCCACTCATCACATTTCAAAGAACTGTTAGGTATTTGACAATGAGAGACAGAGAGGAAGGGAGAGGCAGAAGTAAAGAGAGACAGACAGACAGACAGAGGGAGGGGAGAGACAGAGAGAGATATACTTTAAGGACAGAACCTACGGAAAGGTCAGACACAACATACAGAAACTACACTGTTAAAAATAATTTGTCTCTAAAGTATTAATGACTTAACACCAAAAGGTAAACAAGATGATGGATCCTGATTACATTTCACACATTCTGTATGTTGAACATTAATGAGCTTTCCCAGAATGCCTAGCTGTTTGTCCACTCCTAATACCTTTGATGACCGACTGTTATTCATCCAATGGTAAGCAGCACCATGACATAATTTCTCGGGCTCCAGAACTGCAGACAGAAGCAGAGTATGTATAAAACCCAAGAAAGATGAGCTGATGATACTTCTCAGTCATAGGAAATCTCAAACAGTTGATTTTACTTTTAGGTTATTATTTTATTCACATTTTATTCAGTCTTACTATATAACGTTAAGAGCAGTAATAGTTCTGTTTTCTTACTGTGCCAGACATGTTTTTGCTTTCTGGTGTTGAAACTTTCTTTCATTCATGTTTATAAGCACAAGGGAAGAACAGTTTCCCGTGACCAGCACAATATGAATCTAATAATGCCTTAATAGATAATCACTATCTAATTATTTCCACCTGCGACTTTTTTAGGAGGCAACAATTTTCCAAAATAATAGTAATAGAATTCATTACCACTTGAAAAACAATCAATGTTTTATCAAATACTACAAAGAACTGTAAATACAGAACCAGGTGGAGAGGAGACAAATACAAATAATATTGATATATTTTATTTCATTGAAGTGTCTCCAGAAACATGTTTTTAGTTTTAGTTTAATCTTACAATATCATGCTGCAGTGGATAAGCGCAGCTTTGATATATGAATAGTAAACTATTTTGGTAGACTCATTATTTTGATTCAGACTTTTAGGAGTAACATCTGCTTATTACAAATGGGGAACAGTGAAATGAATCCACAGAAAATATAATCATTAAAGAGCAGCCTTTGCTACGACAAAGGAGAAAATGACAGTGACAGAATATCTGCAATTATTGCACTGATTTATTGAATATTTTTAAACCCTTTATACAGAGAAGACGCTACAAAGTGAAATTGTTTAGTGTTCACTGAGAAATAACATAGTTAAATGGTAAGCAGTACCTAGGCATCTGCAGGCTTTAGCATGGTATACTCTTGGTTATTTATTTATTTATTTTCACCCAAGCTTCAATGATTATTTTCCTCACACAAAAACTTGATTTCCCGAGTTAAAGAACAGATCTTATTATCCACCTTCAACTGCAAGCCAAGTGCTCCTGTCTCTAAAAAGGCACGTAATGTACAGCTGTCACTCCTATCCAGTCACTAACATGCCACCTTTTCCATTTTAACTTCATCACTTTTCAACTCTGTACATATGTTTATAATATCTTGCTTATTTATTTAGGTACTGTCCCATATTTTACAACTTCACAATTATAGTTTATCTTCTAGTCCATTCCACAAGTTGGACTTCACCACTGTATGCAGCTAAAAGGGCCCTGATCCCATGACAAATATTTTGCAATTAAGAGACATGTTAGCCATGATGACGAAAGCTGTTGTTATGATCAATTTTGCATGTCTGAGAATCTCAGTTACTGTCGGAACATGCAGATCATTGCTGACCTGCATGTCATAATAGTTAACAGCTGCATTATGTAGACAAACCCATCTCCCCTCAGTCACTCTCCAACACACATAAGTATACATTCAAATGTTAATGCACGCACGAGCACACACACACACACACACACACACACACACACACACACACACACACACACACACACACACACACACACACACACACACACACACACACACACACACACACACACACATATACACACCACAGTCCCCATACCTTTCTTAGAGCTGTTTGCCTTTCCCCTATATCTTCTTTGGAAAGCCATATCCCTGGTCTCTAGTCAATCCTTCCAGCCCACAATCCCCATTCTAGTTAAAATGCCATTAACGTACAAAGAGTTTGGAGTACTCCATGGTGTCTGGTGCCTTTAAGACAGAAATGTAGTATTCTTGGTGGTTATAGGTACCCCTACCTACTGATCCCTGCACTGCTGTAGGTGACATTATGACACAAGTATAGTATCCTTCTGGCTAGTGGTTCCTGCCACCCTACATTTTACTTTAAATTCCAGTAGATGAACATGACCTTTTGGCCGTGTTTACTACCACAACATGTTGGGGCCAGCCATTCTGTTCTACATGTCTGTGAGGTTTCATGAATCACTTGGGGCATAAAAGCTTCCTGCACTGACCTCGGGGTGGGGGGGGGGGCACATGGCTAATAAGCATATGCCTTTCCCCTTGACTGCCTCATTAGCATACAGCAAAGCCGTACAGCCAGTCCTACACTGTACTGCATATCTTTGTGCCAGAGCATTATGCTGTATCATGCTAGGACAGTCTCTGAATTCCAAAAGGTTACAATGATGTGTACAAAAGGGATGCAAATCACTGTAACCTTTTTGAATTCCCCTCTTGTCTTTTTATTGTCTTTTTTGTATTTTTTTTTTTTTTAGGATTCCTTGTATCATTCATTAAAATGTTTTTAATCTCTATATTTTTCCATGTCTGTTGTTTGCTACTTGTGAATGTTTTTTTTTTTTTTTTTTACGTAGCTTGTGCTTGTAAATGGTCATTCTTCATCAGTGCACTACCCTGATAAACACATTTAAATACAAATACAATAAAATAAAATTATTTGCTTTCTATCTTATGTCTTTTCTCTGGGTGCAAATCATTAATTTGTTTAATTTCTGTTGTCTTATGTATCATAATACTCAGTAGTAGCCAGAACTGGTTCATGGTCAAGAGGGGCCTTAGGTGGGGTAATAGATCAGCCCCTCCCCCCACGGTAGCCCTTCCAGCCATTCTAGTGTCCCATTATTTGGCTATTTCTCCTCACTTACCATAAACACTGTTCAAACCTGTCAGTGTACATACTATTTTCTTTTTTTTACTTTTACAATTATTAGAGATACTTAAAACTTTTATTTCAAATTTTATAGCACAAACACTGATAGCCATTTGCTATACAAAACAATACAGTCTCATAATGAAAACAGACTTAGCATGAACAGTAATCTTCTCTGGTATTGAAACCCACATTCAAGAAAAATGTATCTGGCCAGTGGCAGATTAAGTTTACCTTTGGGCTTTTTTCAAACCATAGGCCCCTTGCACACATTTTTAGGACCATGTTTACTTTGCTGCACCATCCTGAATGTATTAAATTATATTCCTTGTATAATACAGCACCACTTGTTAGACTGTTTTAAATTTGTAGGTTTGAACAGTTTTACAGTAAGCAATGAAAGAAAATGTGTAAACCAATAATGACAAAACTCCCCATTACCAAACATTTCAACCAGAAAAGCCTACTCAAACTTTATCATTACACTACACCAGTATCAGTCAATATACACAGTCTCTGCAGAAGTAAAAGTCATCTGAATTATTCCACATTAAAGAGATCTATAACTAATAAAGAAGTTGCTGCTGACAAACAATTTTACATTTCAATGTTTAATGTACAAATTCCTGAATAATAAATTCCATGTTACAATTAAAAAAAAATGGTAAGCTGGTAATATTGCAATAGTGACTGGCTGTCAAACAATATCATAGTTACCAGGCATCTCATGCAAAGGAGGGTGCACTCTGGAGTGCAGCAACCCCCCCCCCTAAAAGGAGACACTGCAATAACAGCACTTTATGTACATAGTGTGGGAGTCAAAACGCACAGACGTCTGCAAGTAAGCTGCCTATTGTGCCTCTAACACTGCTTCTAAAATTTATAGCACAAGCACAACAGATGCAGATTGAAAACATGTTTTGCCTGAGCAACAGTTAACTTTTCTTCCCTTGAAAAGCAGCTTTCTTTGAAAATGCACAGAAAGTCAACATTCCAGTCTTTGAAAATGCATAGAAGCTCAACAGTCCTTGCAAATGCACAGAATGCACAGAAGCTCAACATTGAAGCTCAACATTGTAAATTCACAGAAAATCAACATTCTTTGAAAATGAACTAAAACTCAACAGATTTTGCTGATGACAGTTTGGCACTTGGTGTAGAAGCTCTAGGGTCCTGTTTTGAAGGTACAGGGTTTGAATTTGAATGAGTTAACTGACCTGCCATGTGTAACTGGGACATTACACACACACAGTTTAAATGTGTGTGTGTGTTGTACTAAGTATGAATCTATCTTTAAAGACAGAACCGTAATGTATGTATAGTGTGTTCTTAAAGAAAAAAGGTAAGTTTCTGTGGTAGCCTTCTGGTCAGTGCCTCCCCAAGCCAGTGGGCCCTAAGAGACTACCTATGTCATCTAGTGCTGGATCCATCTCTTGTAGTAACACAAACATATATAAACCTTATCAAAGAAAGTCATTTTTCAAAGATTAATATATAAACTTTAGATTTACCCTACGAGACAAGGGAACATTTAGCTATGGCCTTTGTGGGTAAACTCCAAATTATATGATATGAGCATGACTTAGTCTGTGGAACAAGAATGATTATAGGTTCATAGGTTCAAAGGTGCATACTAGGCTAACTACCACTAGTGCCCTTTTAAGCCTAGCCATGCAACCCAAATGTGACCTACAAATTTAATTTATATAGGGTGTGATTTACTGACAGTCTGCATCCGTCAGAGACATAGGCATGGCACCAAACCATTGGTCCAAGTTGTGGTAAAATAGAGTTAGGGAGGAATTCTGCTTCACATGTATATGGAGCCTATTCCAGAGAATAAGAATTCTCTGAGAAATGTATTTGTCTCTCCAATATGTCCAATTTATGTTGCAAGCAAAATGTATGTCTTTTGTTGTAGTAGTTCTGATGCTATTTGTTTTGCGGATGTGTAAAAGGTTCATCAAAACAGGGTCCAGGGATGACTTGAACACTAGGTAAAGACCACCTCTCAGAAGTCTGTATGATGCTGAGTAAAGAGACAGGGCTTTGAAGCAACCAGTGCAGGACATTGTTTACTCCCTGTATTCTTTTTGTAAGGAACCTATGTGGACATTCCAGTTGCTGCATGTGTCTGGTCAGGTACATACCAAAGGGGGCATTACAGTCTGTGATGGATCTGAGGAGAGACAAGTACAGTGACGTCTCTGGACCTAGATGCCATGCTCTTACTTATGATTAGAGAAATAAAGAATGATTTTCTTTCTACCTTGCACACATGCTGGTCAATGGCTAGTTTACTATCTACATAAGATTAAAGGTCCCTGAGCAGTGAATCAACTTTTAGGGTGTTTTATAGATGATATAGTTACCTGGGGTGGCCAACTTCCCAAAAGATACTATAATGCATTTCTTGGAACTGAGCTTTAAGCCATGGCTTTGGCAACAATCATTTGCCTATGTGAGACGTGTAATGTTTTAACTCAATTTTTCCGATAACAGGTTCATTATATCGTTATGTTCGGTGAATGTGGCACCATTAACCACTGGTCAGCACACTCCTGTGTGCTGCTGTTGAGGTTTCTGGCATAGCTCACCTGGGAGGCTATCTTAACTTCAAAACTGGCTTTGTTTGACCTAATTAGCTCTCTTAGTTGCCTATTTATTTTGATGAGAGAATTTCTATGTTTTTGAGAATTAGACTTCCTGATTTTTGCAATATTTACTTTTTTTTTTTTTTTTTGTATATACTGTTTATTTTGGGATGCTACTAGGGCAGTTTGTTTCTGCAGCTAGTCCTGGGCTTACGTCTGGTGAGTACAGCAGCCTCTATGCAGCCCCTGGCATGGTTGTACAGAGTTTCTGAGAGCAAGTCAGCATAAAATGCTGTGCTCTCAGGGTATGAAGCAGCACTGAATTTTGACAAAGCATCACTTAATGAAAGCTAGTTTGCCTTGGATTCCTGGAACTAGCAAAAAGCTACATGACAATCTTCCTGATGCATCAAATCAAAGACATAGAAACATAGAAACATAGCCAATAAAAAATGAGAGCAGCAAATGACAAGCTATCTATACAGTCATGTGATATATTGTCCTCCCACTTAAGTGAATACGGAGCATATCTATTTGTGAATTGCCTCTCTAAAGCACTTTTCACCATTATAAAGCCATCATAAGTTATGCCCTAACAAGGTACATGAAAGACTCATGTCAGGTACAGCCATACATACTGACTAGACAGAGTTTTTATACAGTCTTTGGGTCACATTAAAGACTTGACAAATAATTGTTTTTGTATGTTCTTAGACAAATATGCCATGAAGATCAGATTCAAAATGCTCACCTGTCAAACACTATACCACTACCTACAAGGAAGATGAGTTTTGAAGAACAGTCAAATAAAAAGATGGAAGGATGGATTCCTGAGCAGAAGCAGTCCAACAGATGGATAGTTAACCATATTTATAACTTAACAGAATGTTTGGACACAGCCATGCCTCCAAAATCATGGATGACAAAGGCACACTCTCGGAGTGATTGATGACCATAGCCTTACTCATGGAAAGAAGAAGTGCTCAGTTGTGAAATGTAACTACTGAATTCTCCCTCTTCTTTTTACTAACTCCAACTGTGTGAATTAACAAAGTATGTTGGGAATATAACCTTGCACTATTACCCTTTAAGGCCCTTAGTTTCTGGTCTTTGAGTTGGGGTTCTGTGGTAGTTGACCTTATTCTAAGTCTTCCATCATACCGCATCTTTGAGATTCCTCATCTGTACTTGGCTTACATGACCATCACTACTTCATTTGGACTCTCCTATTTGCCTTCTTTAATGTTAGTTCTCGCCAGTGGTTATTTATACCTATTTATTGGCTAATTCTTGGCTTCATTCACACATAGAACATTGTTTTGACTGTATTAATCTATTACGAACATATATTAGTCACATTTTTCAATGTGAACAGCAGCACTGCTGAGCTTTTTTGCCGTTTATTTTTAGGATAATGTGTACTGCTTAAGTTATCACTTCAGTTCAGGGACCCTCATTAACAGTACAAACCTCAAAGGTAAGTGTATGCTCCCCTCCATCTTACCAAAGGCCTGCTTCATTGTACTTAGATTCATGCATTTGTTGAGCACTTTTGTCATCTTAGCACTAAGAATATTCTAGCTATTTTGGCATATTTGAATCATTGTCTTTCAATTGCAGATTATCTTTTCTTTTTACTTTAGTGATCATATGTCCCTTATTTTTTTTTTATTTTAAAATTGTAATCTTTGTTAGTTATTTATGATGGTAGCTGAATTGGTCCTACAAAAGGGACTTCTAAATTACACTCTATCCATTCATGTCTTTTATGGATTTCTGCCCAGGCTAATTACCTGTGTAACAAATTTCATATCTTGAGGAGGCATGGAAGGGGGTACCTGTGGCAACATTTTGTGGGGTTCCTATGCAAGGCACAGGTTCCCATTTTGGTTTCTGTGTACTACCATGGTGGTAAATCTCCCATTACCTTTTATTCAGTAATTCTAAATGATATGCCAACAGAGTCTGTAGTCCATCACTGGCAGGTTTTGAGGTCCTGTTATCCTTCAGTTGCATAGATGGAGCTGTATGCAGATGTAAGGCCCATTTGCAGGAAGCTTGAGACTATCTTAGATTTGTTGCATGGTGTTGACCTTGCATTTGTGGTGTAGGCTTAACCAGATGAAACTGTTAGTCTGTCGTGTGAAAATAATCCAATTTAATTAGCGCTTTCGGAAATAGACAATGCTTTTCCTTCTTCAGACAAACCAGAAACAGTTCAGGATACTTTTGAACTTAGTAGTCTACGTAACAATTAATCAATTAAGTAAAAAGGTACTCCATTTTAAAGTGAAAAAGTGTGTTGATTAAAAACTTTCAAAAAGTTAAAAACCTAATAAGGCTTGAAATAAAAACAAAATCAAACACATCAAAGCAACCCCTAATTTAACAAATTCTAAATTTCACATTATTCATCACAAAACAAATAATAACTTGCAATAGAAAACTATAAAGTAACAATCTACTGCATCATTATTATTTTATAAAGTTCAGGGTAAATTTTCATGTGACACAAAAGGAGTTGTTTACTGTGCTTGCTGCCAAGATTGCAAAGCTTTCTACAGTGGAAAGACTGAAAGAAAGCTTAAGCAATGTATATACGAGCATCAGTATGCCATAAGTATGGGGGGATAAGACCAACGCTCTAGCTAGGCATATTACTGATTTTCCAAATCACAGTTTTAAGTTCAATGTACTAAAGCAGATAGGGGTTGATGAGAGAGGTGGCCCTTGGCAAATCAAACTCGAAATTGAGGAATTGAGGTGGCAAATCAACACTGCAGCCTACTTGCCTCCAGGTCTTAATGAAACAGTTTCAATTACATGTTTCCTTAAGCTCTTGGCTTTAAAAAGATGAAATTTAAAAAGATGAAATTATGTATGGCCATTTTTACCAATTTTCACTCGTTTGTTAATCCCTTAGAGACTATTTATTGGTTACATGTTTATTATTTCTACTTGGTTTACTTAATAATAATGATGCAGTAGTTTGTTACTTTATAGTTTTCTATTGCAAGTTGTTCTTTGTTTCGTGATGAATAATGTGAAATTTAGAATTTGTTAAATTAGGGATTGCTTTGATGTGTTTGATTTTGTTTTTATTTCAAGCCTTATTAGGTTTTTAACTTTTTGAAAGTTTTTAATCAACACACTTTTTCACTTTAAAATGGAGTACCTTTTTACTTAATTGATTAATTGTTACGTAGGCTACTAAGTTCAAAAGTATCCTGAACTGTTTCTGGTTTGTCTGAAGAAGGAAAAGCATTGTCTATTTCTGAAAGCACTAATTAAATTGGATTATTTTCACGCTGCTCCAGCTCGTCTTGGTGTTTTGTTTTTATCAGTTTGTCAAGCTTGTAATTCGTTTTTTTGAAAATGTTAGTCTGTATTTGATGGCTCTATTATAGAGCACTTTAGATGGTTCAAGATGGGAATGGTGGTTAAGCACTCCAAATCAGAATGGCAGGTGTTTCGGTTGGATAGCTGACATGTAAAATCTCCAGAGCATTGAACGAGTACAGGAGCAAATTTGTATGTTCCTCCTATCTAATGCCATGTTAGCTGTGTGAAGACTTTTCAGCAAGACGTTACTGATTTTCTCAATGACTCAATGCTAAATTACCCTGTGAGTTATTGGTGGGTGAATTTAACATCTGGACCTGATGAGAAGTTGGCTGATCTTATGAAATAATTCTTCTGTCTTGTGACAGGATTCAGGTAAGTTCAGGTTATTATCTGTGTGATCCCCTCCCCCAAAGGGACATAACGGTTTAGTTCAATTAGAACTTTTATATATAAATGTCTCCTATTACTGAGGTAGTGAAAATCAGAAACCTAAGTGAAATAAGGATGCTTTCATAAAAAAATTGGATTTTATAGCAATCCAGATTATGTGCTGTCAGAGTCCAGTGCATCTGATCCAGACCAACTTATCAGTAACTATGATACAGTTGTGGTATCTTCTCTGAATATTTTGACACCAACTGAGGTTCATATCATTCTCATAAGGGCATGCTAACAATGGTTTGATTTTGAACTTATTGCTCCTGGAGGGATGGGTAAAGGGTGGAACACCAGTGGAGGCAGTTCCACCCTTTGGAAGAAATACATATACTGGCTGAGCATTATGTTCATTGGAAATTGAAGTATCCAATAAACATGCAGGGGAGAGCTAACCTGTATCTAAATGAGTGGCTGTTTTCATCTGGGTGGTGTGTAGGTTATGCAGCTTAGTGTGTTTTGCCTCTTGCAAAGCTTTTTCATGCTTTCTTTTGTGATGTAGCTGCTCATTTATTTGGCAGGTAGGATTGTCAGCATCAGTTAGGAGGAGTGATCTACCACATCAAAAAATGATCTGATGACTTTAACTCGAAATCTTGTGAAGTGGTCTCGGTCTGACTTCCAAATGACTGATTATTTTAAGCTTGTATCCTTGATGCCTAGACCTTCGCCCATGTGCATTCATTCTAGCTTGACAGGAATTCCAGGGTTCAGTGATCTGTTCGACTGTCAAATAATCATTGACCACCCTGATTTTACACTGTTGTCTTAAAGAGGATGTGGCGATCCAATTTTTTTATGAAAACATTATTAGATCCTGAAGTCCAGGATTATTATCACACTATCTTTAATTAACCTTTATCAGCTAAGTTATCAAAACAGTTGTTTAAATGTTGCTAGCATTTTATGTTCAAGGTTTTTGGCTTCCTCTTTGTACTTTACATCCTGGACCTCAGAATCACCATAACACAGAGACTGCCCTCACAAGGATGGTGAATGATCTTCTAATGGCAAGAGCTCAGTGTTTTAGTTGCAGTCCTCACTAATATTTTTTTCACTCTCTCTCGCTCTCTCATATTCTTGATATAATGAATCAGAACATAATGTTAAAATGTTTTTGTTCTACAGTATCTCTGCTACCATCCAGAACTGGTTTTGCCTAATGCTCTTTAAGGTGTTTGTAGAGGGTGGAGTCTAACATTTATTCACCTTCTTACAACCAGCTTAGTTCTGAAATCCTGCAGGTTTAATATATAGGCAAATGCTTCTCACTGTGTATATGCTGCCTCATTAAGAAGTGGAGAGTTGTATTATCATTGTTATGTCAGGGTCCATGGTACCACCTCTCCTTCCGTCAGAAAAGTGAGTCTGTCATCTAATTCCTTGGGGAATAATCCTGACTGCATTCACAGTGGAATAATGATAATAAAAGTAATTTGCTAATACCGAAGACTACAAGCCTTCGCTGTTCGTGCTCCATTACAGGACACAGCAGCTCGCAATCTGAACTGCAGAACTCCACAGGACCTGCTTCTGTCTGGTCCATGTGCACACCAGCTGTAGCTTCCTCAGCGCTATCACCAGAAGTGGATGTGATGTCTGTGTCAATGTCGCAGATATAGACAACATCCCTTGCCCTTCCAGTGAGGCATCGGTTTCTCTGGTATGGCTGGCTGTGCCATTCATGACACTGCTGGTGTGTCTAGACTCCACGCTAGAGGTGTTACCCAGCAACATAGAGGAATCCTTCCCAGAACCTGTAAAATGTATGTTTCAGTGTAAACCCTCTCCTTCTAAAATGGAATGAAATATAATCTAGTTACACTGAGGTAGATAGCCCATGACTGGAAGCAAGGATAGATCATGATGCAGTCCATTTTGCAGAGAGACATAAAGAATACTCTTATCAACAGCTACAGTGCACATACGACAGGCCCCCTTTACATAAAGACAAGTGTAACTACACATTACATGTTTGAACAGTATGACATAGACATGGCTGTACTGTGGAACACGCTATGAGTACCATTGTAGATAGCAACTGTAGTAACAATACTACGTGACAATCTTACATACCACCTATTACAGTATATGAACAACATAGTTTCAATTATTTGCATAAAATTAGACCCTCTTAGTAACA
Source organism: Protopterus annectens (assembly GCF_019279795.1). Lineage (NCBI taxonomy): Eukaryota > Metazoa > Chordata > Ceratodontiformes > Protopteridae > Protopterus > Protopterus annectens. The sequence continues at coordinate 1,114,364,631 of NC_056743.1, read as the reverse complement.
ACCTGCATATCATTGCTGGAGCCTTCCTGTGTCCTGACAGAGTGCTCTTCAAACTATCTGGAGCTATACAGAGCTGAGTGTATTTTTCTGGCACTTCAGAGTTGTGTACTGGTAATTGTTGTTCGACTAATTTTATATCATTGCTGGCTGACTTCAGAGTTGTGCACTGTTATTTTTGCTTCACTGTATAGTTTTTTCAGATCTCTGCTGAAGGTGTCCCCCCCCCCCCCCTATTTCTCTTTGTCTTAAGTTGGTATAACTGGTTTTACATCCTGTGTGTTATCTGACTATCTCAAGATTTACTTGCATAAAATTAGACCCTCTTAGTAACAACCTGCATATCATTGCTGGAGCCTTCCTGTGTCCTGACAGAGTGCTCTTCAAACTATCTGGAGATATACAGAGCTGAGCATATTTTTCTGGCACTTTAGAGCTGTGTACTGGTAATTGTTGTTTGACTAATTTTATATCATTGCTGGCTGACTTCAGAGTTGTGCACTGTTATTTTTGCATCACTGTATAGTTTTTCAGATCTCTGCTGAAGGTGTTGGTTTTCCCATATTCACCCTCCCTATTCCTGTCTTGTTGTTTAAATTTGGAGGCTTTTGCAGTTGCCCGCCTCACTGTAGATTTGATCTGGGACACTCCCCCCAGTCCCATCTCTTTACCTCATTCCACCTAATAGACTCCTTCTGCACTTGTTTTAGTCATTTTTTTATTTAATTGCATTTTTTAAACTGTTTGTTCTAACATTGCTACATACTCAAGTGTGCTAGCTTGCACTGCATTTGAATTGTTTTCACTGCTGTTTTAGCTACTTTTCTGTATATATATATATATATATATATATATATATATATATATATATATATATATATATATATATATATAAAATACCTTTCCTGTAATTAGTGTAGTCCAGATTCAGATTTACTGTATTCAGGACTGTATGTAAGCTTTTGAGCCCCCCCCCCCAAGCTTTCTGTGTTGGAGGGAAGCCTTCTAGCTTATCAGCAGGAGTGATAAGCACTAGGTAACCTATCTACCACATAAGGGGTGGTTCTGGCCCAGAAATTGTAGTTATTGTCCGTTTGGGCAGTTTTTCTATCTCTCTCAACTTTCTGATTTAAAAGCCCACATTTGCACTTGTTTCCCCCCTTTCCTGTAACTAGTTTAGTCCAGATACAGATTCTTAGTTTTAGCACTTGAATTTGCTTAATCGTGATCAGCACTAGTTCAGAACTTGTAACCACTAAATAACCTATTAATTACTACAGCACTCGACCTACCTCATCACCTAGAGGAAAACAGTTTTGGTACTTACTTTCCTCACTTGCTTAGAGAAAAACAGCTCTTGTACTCATTTTCCTCACTTATCTAGAGGAAAATAGTTTTTTATTCAGGCATGTCCAAGGGTCAGCTCCCAGTGTTCTCTCCCGTCTATCTGATGAATCTGGGCATCTTGGGACAATGTAGAAATTGCCTCATGTACACAGAAAACCCTCTCCTCCTACCACCCAACACTACAACCTGTGAGAAATGCACTTATCTAGCCAAACTGGAGGTAAAGCTCTTTCCAATCAAGACTGAACTTGACAGTCAAGAAAAAGATCATTGTTCCCCTCTACTTATCACTCATTAGACCCATTATAGAGTACAATACCCCTTTTGGTATGTACCTCACAAGACATCTACAACAACTGGAAAGGCAGCAGAAATACCTCACAAAGAGGATTACCGGCCTCAAACAGATGCCCTACGCAGACTGTCTCAAAAAACTCCAGCTTTATCCTGTCGCATATCGCCTACTCAGAGGTGATCTCTGCCTGACATACAAAGCTATGTCAAACCCAGAGCTGTTGGACATGCTCCACTTAAAGAAATCCCAATCCCTCCGAGCTACATGCTCTAAGGACCTAAACCTTGTCACCACAATAAACAGAACATGCTGGAGGGATAGATTCCTGTCCCAGAGATTTCCCATACTCTGGAAAAAACTACCTATCTATATCAAACAAAGCTCCTCATTAGCACTCTTCAAGAAAAATCTTGATGACTGGATGGGAAATAGGAAATTCACCCCGGGGATCACCTCTGTCGCTCTGCTCGACAGGGGCACAGGAAAATCATTTTTTTGGGTGGCAAAAGCCAAGGTACCTTTTTGGCCAAGCTTGTATAGGCCTCAGGGCCGATAGTCTAGTACCTACCTATGAACCTCCTGCAGTGGGTACCCTGTCCCCACCTCATCTGTGCACCAGCCGACAAAACCTCAGGTACTAGGGCCAGTAGCATCTCCTCCACTTCAGATAGGTACATATCTGGTGTTGGCTAGGTACTGCTTGGTCCCACTGGCACAGCATTCACATTTGCTCTTACCTCAGCCCACCACTGCCGCCACTCTTTCTTTCCTCTGCACCCTAGTAGGAATGCTTAACCATGCCTCATAGCTTGTGAAAGGATTTCAGTGTGCTGGAAGATGAAGTTTGCTTTTTTTCTTGCCTGCCACTATAGGAATGCATAGTAGGGTAATAATAGACGTGCACAAGAAACATGCAGCTAACTAACCAATCTTATGTGTACTATTACAGAAGACAATGCATGTTACTTCCAGTTATGGCAGTGTGAGTAAAAACATTGCATAAGCAGTAACATTGCTCTCTATCCAACCACAAACAGCTTCAGTGGTTAGCTTCGTATATAGCACAATCAAAGCATGTGCGTGCAAATGATACTTAAATGTAGTGTAGCACGCATTCACATGCTGTGATCCCTGTATCACCAAAATTGTTACGAATCCCCTACAAATCATACTACTCGTTATGCATGCTCTACATCATTGGTGGCTATCATGTACATTTCCATTGTAAGTACACCAATGTCATGTATTACTGAAAGGCATGGGACTAATGTATCTCAGGCATGCTCCCACAGGCAGCACTGTACATGACAACGTGATTGGCAGGTGGGACAGCCAGTGGTGATGTACCAGTAAGCATCTACAAAGGCCCCACATTTATGCCATAGTACACGACAAGATGTAATCCAACGGGGATGGCACCGATGTTGGAAGAAAGAAAGAAGGAAAGAAAGAAAGATGAGGCTTTTGGTTTGATTTTTTTCCCTTCTTTCTATAAAACACTTTTAGGAAAGAACCACTGCTACCAAGAGCTTCTAGGATAGACATATGGACTTGCACTGGATGCCAAATGTCAACTGTTACAGGGATACCATGCTATGGTGACAAGTATTACATACATGGAGTACGTAGCTTTTAAGTTTTTTGTTTAAGATTCATGGACAAATGCTATAAATAAGTTGCATTGTTTAAACATTACTGTTATTCACTTAAAAAGTTAATAGAACAACAGGTTTTGCATCAATATGTATTTTCTGAACTCTAATAAGTATGAAACTCTAAGGCTGGTCATTATGAAACGATTGCAATTGGCAATGATTTATCAGAAATTCAAAATTTTATGAATAAGATGGTAGAATCTGGGGCATTTTGCAAATTCAGGGACACGTGAGAGCTGCAGTAGTGACATGTTATGGCAGAATAGGCTAAGGCTGTAGAGGTAAGGCAGTAATGATGGCGACTCACTGCACCCCCCACCTCAGGTACACAATATGTTATCTGGCATGCAGTCTTGAAATGCTACATGGAGAGCAGATGTTGAGAAATGGTGCAGCACAGAGGTAGGTGGGCTACCTGTAGAGGGAGTTATACATGCAGTAATTCCAATGTATATGCTATACTAAGTTGTGCAAGTTACAGGTACAATGGTAGAAGAGGCAGATGTATTGTCAACAAATGTCTGCATGCATAATGGGTAGCATGTATATTTTTTATTTATTTTTTTACCGGGAAAGTTTGACTTGGAACGAAGCCAATTTTCAGTGGAGGCCTGGGGAGAAATGCTACCGGAGGAAACCCACATCAAACCCAGGGAGGACATGCAGACTCTGCACAAAAGGCACTCCAGCCGAGAATCGAACCAGAGAACCTCTTTCTCTGAGGGCAACAATGCTACCGCTGCACCACTGTGCTGTCCTATTTATTTATTAATTTATGGAAATGGCGGGAATGTACTGATAGCATGACATTGTTTTTGAATACAAAGTGTGTTTGGGGGGTGTACAGATGTGTGCTCAAGTTTGTGTGACAATAAGCAGATGTAGTCTGACCTTTTAAGTGCATTTAACATTCTATCTCACCTCCATCCCCACCTTCTCCCTTACCATTCTCCGAACTCCACAGACTTTTTGTCCATTAGTTCTTGAACGCCATTCCATAGATTCATGACCTCACTTGTGAAAGAAGTATGTTCAGAGATCAAGGGAGTAGATAATCCATGCCTCTACCCCCTCCTTCCCCATGTCCTTGCTATTTAGAATGACCGCTTTACATTTTCCTGACATGATCTTTGCATCTTTTGCACTGCTATCATGTCCATCTTGTCTTTTGCATGCTCAAATGTGAAAAGCTGTGGCTTCTCCATCTTCTAATCATGTCAATTATAGCAGTCTCATTTTGTTTTCCTTATATTGCCTCCAGAACATGCATTGCTCAGGGTGTTTTCTTACCAGGGCCCTATACAGTGCAAGCATTGTCTTTGTTTCTAGAATCTTTCCCGGAGAGAATACACCCCTTGCCTCTGTCCCTCTACCATGCTCCCAGAGTCCAAGTGAGAGCAACAGTCACAGAGTCTTTTCCAGCTAGGTTGCTATCAGTTCTACACCCCTCAGCTGATATTTCTTACCAGGTTTGCTGTGGCTTAATTGCAGGAGTTTGCATTTGTTTGCAATTAACCTCAACTGCAAACTCTGTACCCCCTTGCCCAACCCTAATAAAATCTTTCTCTAGCCTCTTCCCCACACCCCACTGTTTCATCTATCTTTTTGTAATCATCAAAAAGGCTTATTCTTCACTCTGTTTTCTCTGCTATCTCTAAAACAAACACAATGAAAAGTACTGGAGCCAGGAAAGACCTGCACAATACTGCAGCAGTTACCTTCCTGCTTCCTGACATTACCCCTCTCAACACTGCATATTACTATGTACCATTCAGCTATGTGGCACTACACTTCCTCCATCTTAAGCCTCTCCAGAGCCCTTCTAGTGTTTCAATCGGTGTGGCATTTGGCACAGAGGATTAAGGAGCTGTTAAGCTGTTCCTGAGGTCTACCGGTTCAGGGATTGATCCCTTCAGCCTGCGTTGCCTAACGGTGTGATAGTGAGCAAGTCACTTAACCAGACAGTGCTCCCAGAATAAGTCTGAAAAAGGTCCATGGCTAACACATTGTGAGTGAAATCAAAAGACTCCTTTTTATTTTCTAATCACGGTTTGCAAAGAACTGCTTAGTGGTTCAAACCACAGGGTCTCAGTTGAATTGTAGGTCAGTCAGGCCTATAATTCCTATACAAATCTGGATTTTAAGGGGAGGAGGCAGATGGCGTGTGTGTGCATGTGCATGTGCATGCGTGTGTGTATGTGTGTGTGTGTGTGCCTGTGTGTGTGTCTCTGTTCGACTGGCTACTTTGTTGTGGAACAGAAGCTTGTTGCATTGGTAACACTGTAACTTAACACCAGTCAATGAGAGGAGTGTGTGTGTGTGTGTGTGTGTGTGTGTGTGTGTGTGTGTGTGTGTGTGTGTGTGTGTGTGTACTAAGCCTGAATGATTTGTATGTGTTAATGTGTGCCTGTGTCCATGGTTGTGTGTGAGACTGGCTACTATGATGTTGTACAAAGGCTTACTTGCAATCAAGTTAAATTCCAGTGCATGTGTGTCTGTATATGTGTGTTCTGCCTATGAGTGCCACTCATTGGTACTATCCATCTTGTCATAATGTAACTGCATTGTAACTAAGTTAAGACATTCTACTCCCAGAACTTGCTTGGATGTGATATGCAGTAATACCTACTGAATTGGTGCTCAAGAGAGGGGAAGGGATGGCAGTAACCATGTGACATTTGGAATCATAGAACATGTGCAGGACAGGGGACCCTAATTTCAAACATGCTAGGGCCCGACAAAATTTTTATATAAATGCTGTCCAACTCCCTTATTTCCTATTTGCTGAAATAACACAAAAAGGCACACTTTAAACAGAGTATCTACGACAAGAAAAAGAGATAAATGCATACAGCAGACAAGGTATGAAAGGTAATATCAGATCAGAAGTAGGCACCTGAAAAAGAAAAGACTGACAAAGAAATGGTGAGGTAAAAGAAAAAAGGGAACTGTAAGAGAAAACAACACAAATACTAACAAGCTATTCATAAGTAAGTGGAAGAAAGGATAAAGAATGTCATCTTCTCACTATGGAGGTGACCTTCAGACACATATTCAGACAATGCCATTATCACAGGACTTGTTTGCCAAGTAATAGCTAATCAAGTCCTGCTCAAATGATGATTTAGAAGCTATTTTATGAATGTGCATGAAAAGACTATGCACGGATTAAATAGAGAAGGTAGTATCACGAGATCTAATTCTGAAGGTGAGGCATGTAGGAAAGAGGGTATAAAATGTAGCTAAGCTGGAATATATCATTTCAGGCTGACTACCAAAATGGGACATCTAAGAGACTATACTTTGTTGTGTGAAAGTATGAGGTGACACACTGCAGGATGTTGGGGAAGTTCAAGCCACTTAAATGATTTTACAACAAAAACAGAATGAATGACCACTGAAATAACCATAATTAAGCACTTTCATCTTTATTCAGTAAAGTATTTGCCCATTTGTTAAGCAGGTAAGCCCATAGGCCCTTTTCAGGGGCAATGCAACAGCAGTGCCTGGTCAAGGGACTTTCTCAATGTCACACAGTAGGCAAATGAGGGCTAAGGGAATAAAACCCTGTAACACAAGAACTGCAGGTAAGAGCTTTAACCTTCTGAACCAACTGCCAGAACTGAGCAGAATAAAACATTGTCAGTGCTAAAACATTTAACTACTTGATTCATACCATGTTTTATATCCACCAATCAATCATGCAAAGACAGAGTTTGAAGGTCTTTATTTTAAAGACATTTTATATTAATAGTAGCATTTAAACATGGAGTAAACGTAGCCTTCAATTTCAATAGCTATATTTCTCTCACAAACAGCAGAGACCCCCAAGAGACAAATGCACTCGACCACCACAACACAGCACAAACTATGGGACACATAGCTCACCTCCACAGTGTGACCCTCAACCTAAGCCCCAAAGGCAAAACACCTTGCCCAATACACTAATCATAGGTGACTCAATAGTGAGGCACACAGATGTCCCACTCACTAGGTTGAATAAGTAGAAGGTAACAGTCAGCTGTCTATCAGGTGTCAGAATCCGACACATAACACAAGCACTCAGGTCTCTCCACAACAAGTACAAGTATGACTCTGTCATTGTCTGTGTGGGTGTGAATGACCTGAGATGCACCTCCCTGGACTACATGAAAAGAAACATGGTGGAGTTCTCAGATTATGTGGCCCAGGCAGGTATGACACTAGCTCTGAGCAGTATCCTACCATCACCCAGAAGAATACCGCAGTACAAACAACAAATGATTGACTTCAACAATTGGCTAAGTTTCTTGTGTCATTCTAAGGGGATCCAGTATCTGTCTGCTTGGGATGACATGACTGACAGACCTCAATGCTTTGCCAGAGATGTCCTGCATCTGTCACCCCTGGGTTTCTGGGTACTGGTTAAGGCTCTTGCCACCTCTATAGTGACTTTTTTAGGTGGTGTTCCAAGACCAAATTACCACCATAACAGCTATAAATAAATGCAATCTGAGGGTCATGCTGCTCAATGCGAGAAGTCTAAATCTCAAGATGCATTCACTCGAAGCACTCCTCAAAATGGAGAACATCTACATTTGTGCTGTAACAGAGACCGGGTTTAAAGCAGCAGAAAACAGCCCTGCACTACCAGACTATGACTCATTCCACACCTTTTGGCCCCAAAACATGTACCGAAGCTCCAAAGGCTGTGGTGTCTCCATATTCATAAAGGATATGCACACCTCCAGACTAGTAGCCTAATGCATCTGAGATACTTCAGGTACAACTAGCACTGGGTAAGACTGCGCTCCAGGTCATAGCCTGCTATAGGTCCCCAACCACGTCCCTAGACTCTCACTCCACATTCCTAAGCACACTGGAATCTATCAAGGTCCAACCCAACACTCTTATACTAGGAGATTTCAACTACCCCTCCATCAACTGGGAAAACTACTCAAGCACCAATGCACTGGCCCAATGCTTCCTGGAATTCATCAATTCCAATGCCTTGGACTAGCGCATTCTTACCCCCACTAGAGGAAGCAACATCCTTGACCTGGTTATTACTAACATGGGCAACCACTGCTCTACACCAATAGTCAATTCCTCCCTGGCTAGATCTGACCACAAACTGTCACCATGGAAATCCACATCTCACCCACACCCCCTGAAAAGGTATCCACCATGAAAAACTTCTCCAAAGCTAACTTTGGACTCCTAAAAACAGAGGTGGCTAACTTCGTGTCACACATGCCAATGGAAAATAGATGCATGACTGCCGAATCATACACCAATGCACTATACGAACACGTACATAAATGCATGGAACTAGCCATACCCAACAGGACCAAGATGCTCTCCTCCAAAAAAAGGAAGCCAGTGTGGTGGTCCTCTGCCATTAATAAACTCTACTACAGACTGGAAAAATTCCCTCCAAAGCCAGCTATGAAGGCAGAATTGCAGCAGACACTAATAATAACCACAAAGTCTTCTTTAGTTATATTAAGAATCTCCATGGCAATACCCAGATTTGCTCTGAGTTACTGCACAATTGTACCTCCTATACTGAGCCAACAGATATTGCCAACATACTGGCAGACAGATTCAATGCCAACTTTTCCATCTCTCCCCCCTAAAGGACCAATCTTAATACCGGAAGAATGCCAGGCACCCTGCATTACTGTAGCACAAGTTAAAGCTGCATTGTTTTAGGCCAAGAATACAGCTTCAGTGGGACCAGACAATATCCCTGGCTGTGTTCTACATGAATTGCAAAGTGAAATGGCACCACATCTGTGTGCTCTGTTCACTCAGAGCCTCACCTCAGGCTTTGTCCCTACCAAATGGTGCATTGCTACAGTCATCCCTCTCTATAAAGGGGGAGTGACTACAGATCCTGGAAATTATTGCTGCATTAGCCTGACAAGTCTGATATGTAAGGCTATGGAGCACATCATCCTGGACCTAATTAACAAGGATATAGGGAATCTCCAAGCTCTAGATTCCACGCAATTGGTTTTGTGAAAGATATATCATGCCTGCTCAACCTGGTTGACTTTCTTGAGTCAGTCACCAGAGCGGTGGATGAAGGTAAGGCAGTTTATACAGCCTACCTCGATCTGGCCAAGGCCTTTGATACCATTTCTCACTCAGGAATTATTGATAAACTCACCAAACTAGGCATCAACCACTATATCATTAGGTGGGTTGCAAATTGGCTCACAGATAGAACACACAGTGTGAAAGTAGCGGACTCCAAGTCAGACTGCCGACCAGTCACGAGTGGAATCCCACAGGGATTGGTCCTGAGTCCTCTCCTGTTTGGCATCTACTTGTCAGAAGTCCAGGCCAACACAGAGGGACTCTGGCTGACCAGATTTGCAGACGACTGCAATCTGTCCATGTGTTATCCTTTAATTTGATTAAAAATCCTTTACCATAAACTTAGCTAAATGAGCCAGATGGCATAATCTAGCCTGTGCCAGCCCCTCTGGTGCCTGAGTGGTGTCTACCAAACCAACTCAGGCTTTGAACCTTACTGCCTGTATAGCACATACCAAATGATTGTAACAAATCATAAAGGGCTTTCTACCCTACCTACATAAAGAAGAGCCCAATGAACCACAAAATGAGAATACAAGGGGGCGGGGGGGGGGGGGGTTAGGCTGCAATATAACTAATTTCACTAACTAGTACAAAATTAAGGAGGGATGGTGGAAGTTCAGTGCTTTAATGGAGAGCCATGATAATGTTGCTGTATAATATCAGGGCAGTATTCATAATATCAACCTATGCCCCATAGCAGGGTTGTGATATTGAGCAAAAGAGTGTATTCAGACACCAGTTGCAGGACCTACTAGATGAAGCAGGACAACATGAATTGGTGTGGCGTGTCGAAGAAGGCAGGAGTGTGGCATTCAATCAAGAGAGATGGTGACATTTAGCACAACACCCCAGCCCTGTGTAGAAAATGGGAAAAGGGGGGGCTGATGATGATGATGACAATGTTTCTTATTTTAACAGTGAAACATTTTACAAGCATATCAAGACGTGTTAAATAAGCTGGGTCCTTTGCCAAAATTTGTTCACTAAAAGATTACAAGTTTAAAAGTGTTGTTCAAACACACAGGTAGAGCAATAGACAATGGTTCCAGGTCCAGCAAACATAAAGGCACTTGTACCTGCGGGTTATATGAAAACTATCATTACTTGGTCAATATCCTGTATGCAGTGGTTTACAATTTTGATAAAACCTTTAGATCTTTGACTGTAATTCAACTTGTATAGTTTATTCAGTTCAGTGTGATACACCTCCTGCATTTTATCAAGGGAAAGTTACAAGAAAACGAATACAAAGTGTATATGAGCATCAATATGCTATTAAAAGCAGATATTCTACTAATTGTGAACATTTCAAAGGAGTTTTTTTTTTTTTTTTGCATTTTGTATATAATGACAAAAAAGGGGGACTATGACACCTTGTTAGAAGTTCATAGGTGTGTACTAGGCTAATGGCCCTGGGCTCTTTTCAAGCCTAGCCCATATAAGTGCCTTGGCATTGTGCCACCCATCATTAGTTCCAGTAGAGCCACTGGAGTGACCTCCGGGGTGAACTTTCTTTTTCCCATCCACTCATCAAGATTTCTCTTGTAGAGGGCTAGTGAGATGCTCTACTTGACATGTATGGGATGTCTATTCCAGAGCATGTGCAGTCTCTGGGTTATGAACCTGTCCCTCCAGCATGTTCTGTTGACTGTGGTAATGAGGTTGAGGTCTCTGGAGCATATGGTGCAGAAGGACTGGGATTTCTTTAGATGCAGCATTTCTAACAGAGCTGGGTCAGACATGGCTTTATAAGTCAAGCAGAGATCACCTCTAAGTAGGCGATATGTGACAGAGAATAGTTGGAGTTTTTTTGAGTCTGTCAGTGTAGTTCATGTGTTTAAGGCCTAGGATCCACTTCCTGGGGTACCTTTGCGGCATCTCCAGTTGTTGCAGTTGTCTAATGAGGTATATGCCAAATGGGGCATTGTACTCAATGATTGGCCTAATGAGGGAAGAGTAGAGGGAGACAATGACCTCTTTCTTCCTGGATGCAAAACCCTTGGTAATGAGATGTGCCACATAGAAGGACTTTCTGACCACAGTGGCAATGTGGTGGTCGAAGGAGAGGTTGCTGTCAACCTGTGTCCTCAGGACTCTTATAATGCCTTCAGTATTCAGTGGGCTGCCATCGATGTGGTAATTAGTGGGAACTGAGTTTTTCCCAAAGGAGATGATGGTGCATTTTTTGGTATTAAACTTAAAGACATAGTTTCAACACCAGTCATTGGGTCTCAGTGAGGGCTTTCTGTAAGATGCCTGCATCACTTGGCTCCCTGCTTATATATATAGGAAGCTGTGCCCCCCACACCCCCTGCAAATTATATGTACCAATTTTGAGATTGCACTACAGTGAGGAAAAGGGTAAATTTTCTGATCCGCACTGCGCCTCAATCTCCATTTAAAAGCTTTGAGTTTTCAAAAAACTCAATCATACGGTCTCAACCATATGAATTTTGACTTTCTGAAAACTCAATCAACTGACAGGGACCTGTTGCTTGTCCTTCTCTAACATTAATGACAAGCAGGCAGGGTTTTTCATTTACATGGTTTAATACATAGAAACACATCAGGATGGAGAGCAGCATCATAAAATACGAACAAACTGATTAACAGAGACAGGCCTTATATACATACATGCTTACATCTCAACAGCTAACTACAAAATGGCAGTCAGGCTCGCACGTGCTCAGTATTTCTACACTTGTGCAAGCCCTTGGCTAGCTTCTTAAAGGTACATACACACACATCGATCTACATCCTCCCTCTTAAAAAGCTTGTCCTGTATAAAAAACAATATCAGAGTTAGACATGCAGTACTATAGACATTAGAAACAAAACACAATGTTCACATCCAAGTTGCTTCATATCTGTTACAGGGTTTACAGATGCGAACATATCTCATAACATAACAGTTTGGACCAAATTTAGCAACAGAGACAGTCTGCAGTGCACAACTTGTATCAACAACTTCTAGATTTGTCACAGGAACAGTTATGTCCTCTGGAACTTCTGGAATTGGAGCACCCGACAACTCACTCTGAGCTAAAGAGTCTTTCTCACAGGCTATATGCTGTGGTACAGGCTTGGATACCGGTCTCAAAAGTTTCTGATTCCACCTAAACCCTGCTCCTTTTGATTCCACCATGTATGATCTCTGCTGTGGTGAAATATTCTTCACAACACCAATCCGATCATAACCTTTGGATATTTGCATCCTTACCACGTCTCCTTTTCATAATAGATTGAGCAGTTTGCTGGTCTTATCGTAGAAGGACCTCTGGGTTAGGTGCTTCTTAAACAGACTGGTTTTCATGGATCTGTTGCTCTTGACACATGGAACCAACAATTGATTTCTGATGGGTAATGTGGTTCTGATTTGTCTCAACAGAAGTCTCTGAGCAGGTGAACCAAGATGTTTATCATGAGGAACATTTCGGAGATTCAAGGGATTCATAAAAACATCACTATTATCTTATTTTGACTTCTCAAGTAACTGCTTTGCAGTTTGAACTGCACATTCTGCCAAACCATTTGACTGCAGGTATTCAGGATTACTTGTGACATGAGTCTGGGTTAGGTGCTTCTTCAACAGACTGGTTTTCATGGATCTGTTGCTCTTGACACATGGAACCAACAATTGATTTCTGATGGGTAATGTGGTTCTAATTTGTCTCAACAGAAGTCTCTGAGCAGGTGAACCAAGATGTTTATCATGAGGAACATTTCGGAGATTCAAGGGATTCATAAAAACATCACTATTATCTTATTTTGACTTCTCAAGTAACTGCTTTGCAGTTTGAACTGCACATTCTGCCAAACCATTTGACTGCAGGTATTCAGGATTACTTGTGACATGAGTCTGTAAAGTCCCATTCTTCAGCAAATCTTTTGAACTGTTGGCTTGTAAACTGCTTGCCATTGTCAGAAATAACTTTGTGCAGACTACCATGTACTGCAAAATGACGCATCATCTTAGTAATAACTATACTGGATGCTAGGTTAGGAAGTAAGTCCATCTCAAACCAATTAGAGTAAGAGTCTACTAACACCAAATGTTGACCATTCCACTCGAAGATGTCCATAGCCACCAATGACGAAGGTAGTTCCGGAATCTGGTTTAGCTGAAGTGGTTCCTTCTGTTGATGTGGCTTTGTACTCTGACACACTTAGCAAGATGTAAGTGCTCTCTCAATGTCTTTTGACATAGAAGGCAAAAATACTAGTCCTCTTTTGGTAGATTCGGTTCCTGGGTGACCACGATGCAAAACAGTAATGTACTCTGATTGCAAGGACTTTGGAACAATTACTTTTGGACCTTTCAATATGATACCATTGTCAGACAAAATCTCATCTCTTTATGGAAAATAAGGTTGCACTTCTTGAGGTAAAGTATATTGCTTTGATGGCCATACTTGTTTGATAAAGTGGTTAAACCTCTGTAAAACTGGACTGATGGCTGTGTGATCTCTCTGCTCATCAAGTTGTATGAAAGAAAAATGTTTCATTTCATGACTTCAAAATCAAGATTCTCATTCTTGTGCTGCTCTGTGGTATTTTTGGGTGATAAGGATAATGTATCAGCAAGATAAAAAAGTTTGCCCTTCTTGTAGACAAGATTGAAATTGTACTTTTGCAATCTCAACATCATACAGTGCAGTCGGGCTGGAGCTGTATGGCTAGGCTTTCTCAAGATAGTGACTAAAGTTTGGTGGTCTGTTTCAATCTAGGTAGGTCTACCATAAACATATTCATGGAACTTTGAACATGCAAACACAATTGCCAAAACCTCTTTCTCGATCTGGGCATACTACATAACAAAGTGAGCAATGAGGATTTTTTTGTCAAGCTGAATTTGGCAAAATGAACTCTTTGCATCTAAGACAGAAAAAACAGTTGCATTTGGCATTAAGACTGTGACGGCTTCGACTGTGAGCATTGGATGATGAGATCTTTTTAGTGCTTTGTTCAAATCTCGTGGGACAATATATATTTTGATGTCATCTGAGCTTTTGTTATGAGCTACCACCATGGAAGATACCCATTCGGTTGGAGTTTCAACTGGACGAATTACGCCTTGTTGCACCATTTTATCTGGCTCAGCTTTTACTCTGTCCTGCATATCTACTGGAAATTTATGCACTGGCCTGATTACTGGACTTACTTCTGGGTCTAACTTTACGGAGTACACAACTGGAAGCTTGCCTAGTTTGTCTTTGAAAAGATCAGCATAGGTAGACAAATGTGCTGGGCAAAATTAGAGTAGTGGTCTTTTAAGATTATTTGGTGGACTTCCTTATTAAATGAAAGCAGTTCCATTTTCAAACTGTCTCTGAGCCCTAATAATGACTAGATGTACCTCTTAACTACATAAATGAATAAGTTGTAACTTCTTCCAGCAGAGTAACATGAAAGCACTACTGAGTCTTTGATATGAATTTCTTCACCTCCATAAGCAACAAGCTTCACACACCTTGCCACATCAGGCCTTTCACCATGACACACTCTAACAAATGTTTCTACAGACATAACATTGCACTTGGAACCTGACTCAACCTTGAGCTCTATAGGTTTGCCATTTATCCAAACAGTGCAAAATGCTTCATTCGTTGCCCTTAAATCTACTGCATTGACGGTTTCATGAAGCACTGACACACCATCAACATAAACAGTAGGGTTGCAACTGTCTAACTGATCAACTCATTTCTTAAAATCTTCCCTTTTGATAAAAGAATGTGGGCCTTTTGATTTACAAAACCTTTTGAAATTATTCCACTTATTGCATTTATGGCATTGTTGACCAAAAGCTAAACAT